>NC_092335.1:106383750-106746875 GCF_046630445.1 Rutidosis leptorrhynchoides | reverse complement strand
AAATGGGACATCTTTAAGTCAACGGCCGCTAGGTTTTCCATACACCCAACAAAGAAAAATTCTAAGGGAGGACCTATCCGTGTTGTTAAGTTCCGTCCAGCTAAGTATATGAAACAATCTCCCTTGATGTCATTACCTATGGATATCTGTAAGAACTTCAGATGGTGGTTCTATGATGAGTTTTCGGAAGAAGCAGTGATCTTGACTGCAATTGAGAAGGATGATGGAAGCATACAGTTCGACAATGTGAGGATTCTAGATCCTATGTGGCTGAGGAACTTGTCGAGATTTGATGTGGAAACTCTTCACCGCCATCACATTACATTTAGAGATGATCGAAAGGAGGAAGCTATGAGATATCAACGTGTGATCGATGTCCTCTATGCATACCTCAATAGAGAAAGTGATGCTCAAAGCACAAACCAAGTTTAAGCCAGCTGATGTGTTTCGAATACTGTGATGCTAGTTAGTAATTTTGTTTGTTTTTGTTTTTGATGATGATGTATTTTGGAGAGAGAGAGAATCTGGATATGTAATTGATATTAGACTGATGCTACTTTTGGACTTATGTCTATTTCACGAACGTTTACTTTATTGTAATCGGTGTTCTAGGCCCTAGGGGGAGTTGTTGATGCATGTTCTGTAAGTCCCAAGACATTTTGCCTACGTTTGTGATTAGTACTTCAGTTTATGGGATACCATGATCTCTCGTTATTATCCTATATGTGTTTATATGTGGTTACAGGTACTGCAGGAACGCGATACGGATGTTTGACTACGTTAGACTTAGTCAGACGTACAAGTGAAGCATCACTCGTACGGCTGACAGGCTCATACGCACGGTTGATGCTGAGCTAAGTCATAATTATAACCTGAATGAGAAGACACGAGTGAGTGATCACCCGTACGGCTGATGAAGCCAACTCGTACGTGTGATCGATGACTCGTACGGGTGAGTCAATAGCAGGGGTATATAAAGTCTTATGTTCTTCATTTTAGGTTAAGCCTCTGTCACACACAATCACTCAGATCTGGTTCACCTGATTCGATTCTCTCTCAATCCAAATCACTCCTGGTAGTGAATAATAGCTCTAGGCATTAATCTAATCACAATCCTTATTGTGGTTTGACTAATTTAATCCCAAAAAGCTACCCATATTCACTTTGATTGGTTTGATTCACTAATTCCGCCTTTATGTGAATTAAACCTGTTGATCTCGAAGTTCCTAGTCATGTTTCATCACTTTCTTTCGTTGCATTAATACACACCCAAAATCATGTTTCGAGGCATCGCAATATACAACAAAATCATCATTGCCTTCGGGGATAGATAAGATAGGAGCGGTGGTTAAATTTTTCTTCAAGATTTGAAATGCAGACTCTTGTTTGGTTGCCCAAACGAAATTCTTTCCCTTGTGAGTTAACGCGGTTAAAGGACGAGCAACCAAAGAGAAATTTTCGATGAATCTACGGTAATACCCGGCGAGGCCTAAGAATTGATGAATGTGAGTAGGAGTAGTAGGGGTTTCTCATTTACTAATGGCTTCGATTTTCGCGGGATCGACCTTAATACCTTGATCGCTTACAACATGACCAAGAAATTGAACTTCCTTCAACCAAAATTCACACTTGAAAATTTTGGCATAGAGTCGTTCTTGTCTCAAGAGTTTAAGCACGAGTCGGATGTGTTGTTCATGTTCTTCTTCGCTTTTAGAATAGACCAAGATATCATCTATGAACACAATAACGAATTTGTTGAGATACGGTTTGCACACGTGGCTCATAAGGTCCACGAATTAGTTAGACCAAATGGCATTACAAGGAATTTGTAACTACCATAACGAGTCCGAAATGCGGTTTTGGAGACATCTTCCCCCTTAACCCTTAGATGATGATAACCCGAGCGGAGATCGATTTTTGAATATACACAAGATCTTTGTAGTTGATCAAATAGGTCATCAATACGTGGAAGAGGATACCGGTTTTTAAGCGTCAATTTGTTTAGTTCATGATAATCGATGCACATTCGTAGGGATCCATCTTTGTTCTTAACGAATAAAATTGGAGCACCCCATGGTGAATGGCTAGGTTGGATAAAACCACGGTCAAGTAGTTGTTTAATTTGACTTTTCAATTCTTGCATTTCAGATGGAGCAAGTCTATACGGTGCACGTGCTACAGGTGCGGCTCCCGGAATAAGATCGATCTGGAATTCAACCGGTCGATGAGGTGGAAGACCCGGAAATTCGTCGGGGAATACATCGGAAAAGTCACTAACAATTGGCACATCATCGATATGCTTCTCATCGGTCTCGACTTTCTTAACGTGGGCTAGGATCGCGAAACAACCTTTACGAAGTAATTTTTCAACTTTAAGGCACGAGACAAGGTTGAGTCCGGTGCAACTCTTATCGCCATAGACAATCAAGGGTTCACCATTCTCGATAGGAATTTGAATTGCTTTAAGATCACAAAGGATGTGAGATTTCTTTTTGGCTAACCAATCCATACCAATTATTACATCGAAACTCCCTAGTTCTATAGGTATCAAGTGAATTTCAAACTCTTTACCCATTAAGTTTAACGTACACCCCCGATAAAATTTGTCGGCACTCAATAGTTTCCCGTTGGCTACTTCAATGGTGTAAGTAGTATCTAGTGGGAGTGGTGGAGTGCAAAAAGAATGAGTCGAGGTCTTGAATACAAAACTCTTATCGGCACCCGAATCGAATAAGCAAGAGACATATGAGTTGTTGAGAAGAAACGTACCCGTGACTAATTCATTGTCATCTTGGGCATCCTCGGTGTTAATGTTGAAAGCTCGGCTGCGTGCATTGGGGTTAGCTTTCTTCTTTGGGCATGCGTTCTTATAATGACCCGGTTGGCCACATTCATAACAAACACCCGGTTTTGGTGCATTGGGCCCCTTTTGAGTGACGGGAGCGGTGTTTCTACAATCGTGGGCCACATGGCCACTCCTTTGACACTTGATGCAAAATGGCTTGCCACATTCACCCAAATGATGTTTGTAGCACCTGTTGCAATAAGGTAGATTTCCGGCATAACCTTTCTTGCCGTCCGAGGTGAAGGGTTTCTTGGTGAAGTTGTTGTTGTAGTTGCTTAATTGAGAGGCTTCCCATTTTCTTTTGTTGCCACCCGATTTATCCTCAGCCTTTGGTGTTGGCACATCAACTTCATCCACCGTTTCAATCAATTGGTGGGCCATCTTTAAAGCTTCTTGGAGGTTAGTGGGTTTGGATGACATTACCCCGTGTTTAATGCTCTTAGGGAGTGATGTTTGGAGCGGATGTGTATGAAATAGTTATTATTTTTACTACGAAATATTACAAAATATGATACAAGTTTTAATTGATTTACGGATGGGATATACCTAAACCTTGCTACAACACTATAGGCAGTGTACCTAATCGTAGAGTAGTGTAGTTTTTAGTAAGTCCGGTTCGTTCCACAGGGAGCTAGTGATTACGTACTATATTTTTAACAACTATATTTATATAAAATATATATAATTATATATAGTAATATTATTATTATAAAAGGGGGTTTTACCGTTTAATGACCGGTTTGTCAATTTTATATTTTAAGCGTCAAGATAAATGACAATAATTAAATTGCGTAAAATAAATAACAATATTTAAAGTTGCGATAATTAAAATTGCGATAAGAAATAAAATGACAGTAAATAAAATGACAGTAAATAAAAGTACGATGAGAAATACAATAAAAGAATTATGTTTATTTAAACTTTCGTAATCATGATGCATGACGTTTTGATTTTTAATTTATTACTATGGGTTAATTGTCCTTTGTCCTGGATTATTTGATACCTATCTGGTTTTTGCCCATAATAGTCCATCGGTCATAATTATAAGATGCTCATCAAATTAACCTTATACCCGAAGTCAAATATTCCAACTAATTAGGGATTCAGACTGTAACAAGGTTTTAATACTTTGTTAATAATTACACCAGGTTATCGACTGCGTGTAATCCAAGGTTTTAATACTTTGTTAACAATTACACCAATTACCCTTGTATGTAATCCACACCTGTTTTAATTAGTCCATGATATGTTAATTTATTCACTTAGCCAACATGAATAATCAATTACCCAACCCAATATATTAATTAAATGATTGTAAAGAATGTCGTATAAACGTCACTAAATAGGACATTCGTAATCATTTAATAATTATTAGATTAACTAATTTGAAGATAGGTTCGACAGATTCTAATGAGTTGTCATTCGATTAGACAATACCCCCATCTATTAATATTCCATAGTCCAATGTCCACAAGTGTCGGTCTTTTGTCCAAACCCTAATTATGGTACAAAATCCAATAACCCCGTCTTAATATTTAGTCCAACATCACGATTACTTCGGCTCAAATAAGCATAATAATAAGTTAGTTACGAGACATTAATTTAAAAAGGAAGAACATAGCTTACAGTGATTATTAATTTTGTAGCGTCGCACGGACAGAGTTTTGACTTTAAAACCCGTAAAACATTCTTACAATAACCCAATTATTATTAATATTAACTTAAACTTAATAATTTTATTAAATATAAATATATATTACAGAAAGAAAGAGAAAAAATAAATTGAAGAAGGTGTAATGAACTCGGCAGAATACTGAGCTATTTATAGGACATTTTGTGAAATTGATCCTCATGCAAGTGCATGAGGTTTTAGTGTATTTTCCATGCACTTGTATGGGCTTGGTTTCCAGCTCCAATTGATTTCAAAACGTGGGCGGCCAACATATTTTAATATTTATAATATAATTTTATATAATTATATATATATATATATATATATATATATATATATATATTATATTATATTCTTTTGCATAGTTGATTTGTAATTTTAGCTCTGTTTAGTTGTACGTTGTTACTCGGTTTATGTCCCATTTCCGATTTTGCGAACGTCTTTTCGTACGCTTAGATATCTTGTACTTTGCGTTCAGCGGCTTGTACTCTTGTCATTTTTAGACGTTATTCATCAATAAATTGAACCACTTAGATTGTATCTTGTACATTTGAGCTTTTTGGTCATTTGCGTCTTCAAATCTTTATTTGCGTCTTCAGTCTTCGCACTTATTTATTTAAACGAATAATACTTGAAAATAGAACAATTGCAACTGAAAACTTTACATATTGGAAGGATATTGTGTCTAAATATATGTTCATTTAGAGCACTATCAAATATCCCCACAATTGAACGTTGCTTGTCCTCAAGCAATATAGAACTTGAAATTAAATCACACTTCACTCGAATCACTTTTTTATTCTCACACTTTTTACATCAGTGATTTTGATACGGCGGTATAAACAATGATAGTAACGATGTGGTTTACAGTCCCACATGACTATGAAAATTTAGATCCTTAAGGAAATTGGATCTTTATGAAAACATTTTGTAACATCCCGCCTTACCACGACTACAATATTGTCCGCTTTGCCCGCAGACGCACGGCTTTTTCTTAGTGACCACACGAGGTCTTCCTAGGAGGTCACCCATCCTAGTACTACTCCCGCTCGAGCACGCTTAACTGCAGAGTTCTGACGGGATCTGCTGCGCTTGTAGCCCCAAAATGCGTTGTGTGTGATAAGGACAAGAGTTACCTTATAAGGGACTCAAACTTACTTATGCAAATCAATGTGGGATGAGGTATTACAAACTCCCCCACTTAGAAATCTGATGTCCTCGTCAGGTCGAAATAAATTGATAGCCAGGATCTATACCTCAGGAGATGCACGAGCCGAGTGCCCGTCACACCCCGAGAGGCTAGTGCTCTGATACCATCTGTAACATCCCGCCTTACCATGACCACAATAGTGTCCGCTTTGCCCGCAGGCGCACGGCTTTTTCTTGGTGACCACACGAGGTCTTCCCAGGAGGTCACCCATCCTAGTACTACTCCAGCTCGAGCACGCTTAACTGCAGAGTTCTGACGGGATCTGCTGCGCTTGTAGCCCCTAAAACGCGTTGTGTGTGGTAAGGAAAAGAGTTACCTTATAAGGGACTCAAACTTACTTATGCAAATCAATGTGGGATGGGGTATTACACATTTGATCTTTTGAAAATTCATTCTAGCTTTTACCCAAGATAAGTTTTCCGAAATAACCCTTCACCGGTGTTTGCAAAATATTTTTGTGGGTTTTGTGGGTTTCAGATTTTAAAGTTTTAGCTCAAAACTTGTGATTTTGTGTCACACACTTGCTAACCTTGTATTAGGAAAGCACACGTCCAGTATATTCGCTCCGTATATTACCTTTTGGTAAACTACCGTCTGGTTGTAAAGGAAAGCGTTGAACAAGCAACTGTTAAGGTAATGTCTAATGACATGCAGATGTTCATGGTCCACAACGTGTCGGATGCAATTACTATCCTTTGTAGGAGAAATAGTAAAGATCACCCTATAATTTTTCGGTCTGGCACAAGGTCCTGTCTTCGACCATGCTATGCAACCACCATTCTTACAGTTGACACCCGATTTGATTCAGGTGACCTAATGAATTCTGATGAATTCTCAGGATTTTACGTTCAATGGTAATGAACGCATTGAAAATAGGTTTTCAGAAAACAAATCGGTTTTAATTTTGATCAAAATATTTTCTCGTTCAAGCTCGAGTTTAGATATCATTGAATTCCATGAGTTTGAAATTCTCAATCTTTAAGGTAAATCTCAAGGATTGAGTAATATCAGGCTTAAAAGCTGATTTTTAATCTTTAAGGAGATTATCCTTTCTGGGGGTCTGATTCATTAGTCTTATCAAGCTAATTTGCACGACGCCCTCCCCATTTTACGAGACAGATCCTCTCATGGTTAGGATAAGTCTGACCACTTGGCGACCCTGTTTGATGCTGAGGTCCGTGAATTTCCAGCTGATTTTCGAGAAAACTTTTCAAGGTTTTTCGTAGACTCTACAACTGGTCTGGAAGACAACTTCCTGACCTAAATCAAGAAGCGCATGTCTTTTTTGGAAGACTTTACTTCCTTTTAATGATGGAATTGATTCATCGTGTAGATCCATCTTTCTTTCAAATATATTACAGTAAATCGGGTAAAACTTATTAGTATCGTCCAAAACAAAAGTACCTGCAATAATCTTGTACCAAATATGTGATATATGTTTTAAAGAACTTGGTAAATTCTTCTCACACTTAGCTTTTATTTATTCTTTTCTTTGCCTTTTTATTCTCCTTTATTCCATTTTAAATGAATTCTAGCATTTTAGGTTGTTTTTCAATTTATGTCCTTTCCGAGGTAACAATAATTTCGGTATTATCACCTAGTTTTATCGTTCATAAATATGTATAAACATGATTTTGAGTTCATTTAGTTGAAATTTTTTCAAATTTTCACAAAATTTGGCAATTAAACCAAGTGTAAACCCGAGAGAATTTATAACCCTTCCCCACACTTGAGATCATGCAGTGCCCTCATTTGCATGAAATCAGACTATAATTATAAATTCACGAGGGTAATTAGTGTAGAAAAGTGATTAAAAATACCCAGTTTGTAATTACTAAGCTCGTCGAATGATAGATGGCGCACCTCATCGTTCATTCCTTTTGTTGTAATTTCACATATGTTTTGCGTCTTATCGTCAAAATTAGTAGCTTTTTCTAAACTTAATGTCAGTCTTTGAAAGTGCGCTATTTTACCCTGTTTTGTACATAACATAAATTACAAACATATATACATATTTTTGAAGTTGGGTATATCACCTCAAGTTCAAAAATTTATAAAATCTAATATATATTATTTTTTTAGCATACTTTAGATCAATAATATTAAAATAATGATAACAACATTTTTCGCCCCGCCCTCGGGTACAGCAATTTCGGTTCTATGACCTAGTGTTTAACTCATGACGAATTTTAGAAATCACTTTTTTAAACTTAATAGAATAAAGTAAATTTTGCTTTTAAATTCACACAAAACATAAATTTAAAAAGCGTATTAAATTCATACAAAACCTACAAAACAGAAAATATTCAGAATGGGGGAGAAAACTATTTCTTTAGTGTCTGCTAGTGGAAAAGACCAATCGGATTCCATTCTCGGAACTACACGAGAACAGAACAACTAACTCTAGGCAGCATTTTCTTCTTAGAACATTTGAATCTCCCCACACTTAGGTAGCTGTGGTGTCGAAATTGTGATTAACTTCATTGTCAATTTCTTTTGGACCATAATCAACTTGCATATCCGTGACTTTTGCTTTAAGCCATTGGTCGGATTCCTGTGTAATATCCACAAATTCAACTAGTTTCGCCTTTTCTTTAGACGAAATATTGGATACTAACAGATTACATAACTTAAAGTTCCCCTTTGTTCTAGCATCGCGAACCCGTTTAATAAGTTTCTTCATTGAACTGTTTATAACAGGGTCATTTAATTTCGTATCAACAACGTGGTTCTTTGTTATCAGGTCATCATTAGGTGTTACTTCATCTTCCCCACACTTAGGCGTTTTATTATAGTTAAGCACTACCGTTGGAGTTGGTAAAACAATATGCTTCTCATCGATCGTTTTTATTGGTTCAACGGTTTTGGTTGGTGGAGATTTAGACTTTCGAATCACAATGGTGATCAATTTTTCACCATTACTAAGTGTCATTCTACCCTCTTTTACATCAATAAACGCCCCGGTGGACGCTAAGAATGGTCGACCTAAAATTAGAGGAATGTTTGAGTCCTCTTCTATGTCAATGACAATAAATTCGACTAGAAAGGTTAAATTACCCACTTGAATGGGTAGGTTTTCAGCAATTCCAACTGGGTGCCTAATGGTTTGATCAAAGAGTTTAACACTCATTTTCGTTGGACTTAACTCACCTACACCTAATCTCTTATATAATGAAAGAGGCATAACACTCACACTCGCACCTAAATCTGCTAGTGCATCATACATGACACAATCACTAAGTAGACAAGGAACAATAAATTCACCCGGATCACCCAACTTGGGTGGAGATTTCGGTGGAACTGTCTTCACCGGGTTTACTTTTACGGTTTTTGTTTCTTGCAATTTCTTATTCTTCTTCTTTTTTTCCAAAGGTATCACAAATTTTATTACCGATTACTTGCTCATACTCAACTCCTTTTCTTGGAAACGGGATGGGTGGTCTGTATGGTGTCACCACTGGCTTTACATACTCGGGTGGTGGTGGTGTTGTAATTTCTTCATTGTTACTCACATCTAAAACCTTCCTATCTTCTGGTGCTGGTTTTTCAGAATTTATTGAAACCATATTAACATTCTCATTTCGAGGATTTACTTCAGTATTACTCGGTAGCTTTCCTTGTTCCCTCTCACTCATCATGCTAGCAAGAGTACCTATGTGTTTTTCTAGATTCAAAATGGAAGCTTGTTGAGTTCTAAATGACTGATCAAACCTCTCATTCGTTTAGGTTTGAGATGTAATATATTATGTTTGAGATTCCATTAGCTTTGCCATCATTTCTTCCAGATTTGACTTTTTCTCTTCGGTTTGTTGTGATGGTTTATACAAGTTAGGTCTTTGTTGATTGAAAGTGTTATTTTGAGTTGGTTGGTTATTCAGACGTTGTTGGTTATACGAGTTATTGTTGGGTCCATTTGGATTGTAAAGATGGTTTTAATTTCGATAAAAATTTGGCCTTGGCGGTTGATAATTATTTTTCGGCCTTTGGTTCATGTAGGAAACATTCTCACGTTGTTCCATCATTTGTTCAATGTGACAATCTTTCGTTAAGTGTGGTCCACCTCATTACTCACAACTGGTTCGTATTGCGTGAATATCTTTAGTCATCTTTTCCATTCGTCTCTCGAAAGTATCTATTTTTGCGAAAATGAAATCAAAGTCATGGCTAGAATCGGTTCTAGCCGCTTTAAATGAATAAAAGATATCTTTTTCCTGATACCAATCATGAGAGTGGGAGGCTGTGTTATCAATAATCTTGTGAGCTTCGGTTGTGGTTTTCTTCATAATGGAACCACCAGCTGCTGTATCGATGTCTTTTCGTGTGGGAACGTCGACACCTTTGTAGAAGATTTGCATTATTTGAAAAGTGTCTAAACCGTGTTGAGGACATCCTCTCAACATCCTTCCGAATCTTGTCCACACCTCATATAACGTTTCATTTGGCTTTTGCACGAACGTGGCAATTTCTCCTTGAAGTCTCATGGCTTTAGATGCCGGAAAGAATCTTTTAAGAAACTTTTCAGCTAAAACATCCCATGTATCAATCTCCCCTTCTGGTAACGATTCTAACCAATCTTTGGCTTCTCCCTTTAAAGTTCAGGGGAACAACATAAGATAAATAGTTTCATCCTCAACTTCTCGGATTTTAAATAGATTACAAATCCTATTAAAAGTTCGAAGATGTTCATTTGGATCTTCTTTTGTTGTACCACTAAATTGGCATTGATTAGTGACCATCTGTAGGATTTGCCCTTTGATTTCAAAATCTGACGCATTAACATCTGGCTTAATAATGGTGTGACCTTGGCCCGTGCGTGTGGCTCTCATTCGGTCTTCCATACTTTGAGGTTCCGTTACTTCCATAATTGAATTTGTTGAATACGAATCACTAGAGGATTCTGATTTAATGGTTTGTGGTTCAGGAGGAATGATTAGTGGTTCAGGATCTTGGAATTGTCCTTGAATATCCTCCGGGTTCTCAATTGTGAAGTCGGGTTCAAAAAATGGATTATCAAAAATTTGAATTGGAGTACTTGTTCGACTTGACGATGATTCTAAATAAAAATCAACAGCGGCAATATTAGCTAGATGTCTTGATCGGGTTACAGGTGGTGAACGCATGAAAGGTGGTGAATGTTTTGCTCGGTGCATTCACTGAATATCCTATTAGTTATAAAAATAAAAATTATATAAGTTATCAAATTAATAGACTTTTCTGATTTTGCCCATGTTTCAAATAGCCAATAGATGCAGCAGGTAGCCAGGACCTTTTAAATCGGAAGCCCACAACTCGCCACTAACAAATCCAACTATTACTACGAACCAGAAAATTTGGATGTCTATTAATTTAATCGCTTACAATAATTTTTCGTCGAAATTTAAAGAAGATAAAGAAAATTCTATGTCCTAAAAACTAGCGCGTAGAAACGAAAAAGAAAAAGAGTGCGTCGAAAAACAAAAGGTCGAAAAATAAAAATAAGAAAGAAAATCGTCGAAACTTAAAAGTCTAAAAACTAAAAATAAAAAGTTGCGCCTAAAGGTATTAAAACTTAAATGCAATTCTAAAGGAAAATGGCAATTACTTAAAAGGCACTAAAATTTATTAAAAACTAGAGCGATAAGCGATGTCGTAAAATTCTAAGGCCTCTAAAATCTAGTTCTAAGAAAAAGATCTTAAGGGAAAATTACGGCAAAACTAAAAATCTAAACTTAATCTAAGGCAAAACTATAATTACGAAACAAATATTGAACGACAAATATAAAAATTACGAATTAAACGATAAAAATATACAATTTATAAAAAGAAACTAAAAATGATAAAATTACAATTTTTATAAAATTATTATTTTTATATTATTATTTTATAAAAGTATTAAACTATATAATTAATAATAATAAATAAACTTGAAATTACAAATTAAAACTAAAAATAACACTGAACTAATTAATATTATAATTAAACCCTAATTTAATTAATAATAATTAAATTACAACCCTAATCCAGCATTTAATGCGTTTAAGGTTCTGTGTCAGAAAGACCTACGCGATCGCGTAAGACTTAGACTCTATAGATACGCTGTCGCGGAGTAATACAGTACCCGGCTTATATGTTGGGCTTAAATAGTTCGGCCCACTAGTATTTTTATATTTGTTTTGGGTTTAATTTTGGGTTACGAATTAAATCGGCCCAAATTATAATTTTTATATTAATTTGATTTTAATTCTTATAAAATAATAGATAGAAAATTTATAAAAATAACTTATATTTTAAAAACTTGAAATAAAAATAATTTTTATAGACAAAATCTTATATATATATATATATATATATATATATATATATATATATATATATATATATATATATATATATATATATATATACACTTTTTTTAATTTTTTAACACTTATTATAAATACAAAATATTCTTACAAAAATATAGTTTTAATAAAATATAGCATTTTTCACCGATTCCCTGGCAGCGGCGCCAAAAACTTGATGTGTGAAGCGGAGGTTTATGAAATAGTTATTATTTTTACTACGAAATATTACGAAATATGATACAAGTTTTAATTAATTTACGGATGGGATATACCTAAACCTTGCTACAATACTATAGGCAGTGTACCTAATCGTAGAGTAGTGTAGTTTTTAGTAAGTCCGGTTCGTTCCACAGGGAACTAGTGATTACGTACTATATTTTTAACAACTATATTTATATAAAATATATATAATTATATATAGTAATATTATTATTATAAAAGGGGGTTTTACCGTTTAATGACCGGTTTGTATTTTACATTTTAAGCGTAAAGATAAATGACAATAATTAAATTGGGTAAAATAAATAACAATATTTAAAGTTGCGATAATTAAAATTGCGATGAGAAATAAAATGACAGTAAATAAAATGACAGTAAATAAAAGTACGATGAGAAATACAATACAAGAATTATGCTTATTTAAACTTCCGTAATCATGATGTTTGACGTTTTGATTTTTAATTTATTACTCTGGGTTAATTGTCCTTTGTCCTAGATTATTTGATACCTATCTGGTTTTTGCCCATAATAGTCCATCGGTCATAATTATAAGATGCTCATCAAATTAACCTTATACCCGAAGTCAAATATTCCAACTAATTAGGGATTCAGACTGTAACAAGGTTTTAATACTTTGTTAATAATGACACCAGGTTATCGATAGCGTGTAATCCAAGGTTTTAATACTTTGTTAACAATTACACCAATTACCCTTGTATGTAATCCACCTCTATTTTAATTAGTCCATGATATGTTAATTTATTCACTTGGCTAAAATGAATAATCAATTACCCAACCCAATTGATTAATTAAATGATTGTAAAGAATGTCGTATAAACGTCACTAAATAGGACATTTGTAATCATTTAATAATTATTAGATTAACTAATTTGAAGGTAGGTTCGATAGATTCCAATGAGTTGTCATTCGATTAGACAATACCCCCCATCTATTAATAGTCCATAGTCCAATGTCCACAAGTGTCGGTCTTTTGTCCAAACCCTAATTATGGTACAAAATCCAATAACCCCGTCTTAATATTTAGTCCAACATCATGATTACTTCGGCTCAAATAAGCATAATAATAACTTAGTTACGAGACATTAATTTAAAAAGGAAGAACATAGCTTTCAGTGATTATTAATTTTGTAGCGTCGCACGGATATAGTTTTGACTTTAAAACCCATAAAACATTCTTAAAATAACCCAATTATTATTAATATTAACTTAAACTTAATAATTATATTAAATATAAATATATATTACAGAAAGAAAGAGAGAAAATATATTGAAGAAGGTGTAATGAACTCGGCAGAATACTGAGCTATTTATAGGACATTTTGTGAAATTGATCCTCATGCAAGTGCATGAGGTTTTAGTGTATTTTTCATGCACTTGCATGGGCTTGGTTTCCAGCTCCAATTGATTTCAAAACGTGGGCGGCCAACATATTTTAATATTTATAATATAATATATATAATTTTATATAATTATATATATTATATTATATTCTTGTGCATAGTTGACTTGTAATTTAAGCTCTGTTGAGTTGTACCTTGTTACTCGGTTTATGTCCCGTTTCCGGTTTTTGCGAACGTCTTTTCGTACGCTTAGATATCTTGTACTTTGTGTTCTGCGGCTTGTACTCTTGTCATTTTTAGACGTTATTCATCAATAAATTGAACCACTTGGATTGTATCTTGTACATTTGAGCTTTTTGGTCATTTGCGTCTTCAAATCTTTATTTGCGTCTTCAATCTTCGCACTTATTTATTTAAACAAATATTACTTGAAAATAGAACAATTGCAACTGAAAACTTTACATATTGGAAGGATATTGTGACTAAATATATGTTCATTTAGAGCACTATCAGGGAGACCATCCATGTAAAGTTCAACCCTTAGGGACTCAGGAGTGTAAGATCCTGTTTTCTTTTGGTTTAGACGCCGTCCAAAAATCTGGGACGCCGTCCCATTATGAAGGCCTGGACGCCGTCCAGAAATCTGGACGCCGTCCAGATGATCTGTCGAGCCAGAATTGGGTTTTTAAATATTTTAGATGGGTAAATTGGTAATTTCACTTGGTGGACGAATTAAAGGCCCTAGATCAGTTTGGTTGAGCCTCATTACTCCATTCCTAACCACCAAACTTCATCCACTTAAATCCTAGTGAGAGAGTGTGATTCAAGTGTGAGAAAGCTCAAATCGGAGAAGAAGAAGCGTGTTTTGGGTTTTAGCTCGAGCATTAAAGTTGTTCATCTCCTCGTTAGCTTCGTTTTGATTGTGGTGGTAAGCCCTAAACTTTATTACCTTAGTTTAATGTGTTTAAGGGTTAGGGTTTGGGTTAGTGTTGCACATAAAACCCATTTGTGAGTAATTTGGGGGTTTTGGGTAAGTTTGGGTCATGAAGACCCAAATGGTGACTAACCTAGGGTTTTGAAAGGGTAAATGGGTCCTAAAGGCCTAGAAAATCACTAGTACACTTATAGTTAATGTTAGTGGGTGTCATTTGGGTTGTGGATGACCCAAATGGGTGTGTTGACCTTGAAATGGGTCAAATGGGTCTTTAATGACCTAAGTGGTCTTGCATGTGTGAAAATGAGTTATATTGGTGATTTAAAAAATGTAATAAGACCATATTTGACTAGAGTTAGGGTTTTTGGTGAAGTTGACCCATTATTAGGGTTACTGGTGCAAAATGGGTCGGGATTGCACTTTGGGTCAAAATGACTTAGGAATGGTGAAAGAATTGGTTGACCGACTTGAGTTTGCGTTTGATAATATATATAACGTGATAGGTACGTTACTTTGAGGTTTCTCAAGCTCGGGTATCTTTTCACAAGACTTTGAGGTGAGTGGAATAATTATATGCGTATGTATATAATGTATCTATTTGTTGTAGCGTGAAACGGGTAGTGTCGAGGTGCTAAGACACCATGTTTCACGTGAAGAGTGTAGCATCGAGGTGTTAAGATGCCACTCGGGTGTAGCATCGAGGTGTTAAGATGCCACCTAGGAGTGTAGTGTCGAGGTGTTAAGACACCACTCCGTAAAATAATAAGTGATGCATCGAGGTGTTAAGATGCCACTCGGGGTGATGTGCCGAGGTGTTAAGGTGCCACCCTAGGGGTTAGTGGTTCGAGGTGTTAAGTGCCCTAACGGATGTTACGAACACCGATGGCGTTTTCGCGAGCACCGTTCCCTTGTACTATTGGTTAACCATGGTTATTTATGTTGTAAGCATATTATATTATTCGAGTTATATTTATATGCGGTTTTTATGCTAGCTTGGGGGTATTGGTGAATTATAGCTTGTTGTAGCGACGATAATCTAATGATGTATGCTAGCATGTTTGCGGTTGTGTAAGTGTATGCAAGTAGGTATAATTATATATGTATTCGTATAATTATTGCATTCACTAAGCTTTGCTTACCCTCTCGTTGTTTACCTTTTTTATAGGCTCGGGCGTTGACAAGGGTAAGAGCGTTCAATTGGATTAGTGATCTCCCGGTTGTTTTGTTAGGGGATGCTTTTGGGTGTTAGCTTTTGGAGTTTGACCGAGATTGGGTAGTTTAACCCCAAACACCATGCTCTAGTGTCGTTTGGAACTTAAACTTATATTTGGTCGAAACTTTTATTTTAGAACGAAACTCGTAAAATGGGCGATGTGGGCCCGTTGATGTAAAACTTGATTTGATGATGAAAATCTCTTAGTTTCACTTATATTGACTTGTGGTAAAAAGGTTTTCGTTTGAAAGTGTCGGGAAGCGGGTTTTCCGCTCGTGTGAGTTGGACCCGTGATCAGTAGCTGGAAGACCATTGGGACGCCGTCCCAATTGCTTGGACGCCGTCCCAATTGCTTGGACGCCGTCCCAGTTGTTTTGAGCTGGACGCCGTCCCAAACTTTGGACGCCGTCCCACCTTTCTGAGCTGGACGCCGTCCAGATGCACTGCCATAAAAATTTTTTTTTTGTACGCGTTTTTGGGTTTATGAAGTCGGGTTGTTACAAGTGGTATCAAAGCATGGTCTAAGGGATTTAGGTGACTTGAGATAGGCGCCTAGACTTAGACTTTTTGTGTGCGCGTTTATGCGGGACTTGTAGGATCTTGGGTCGGATCGGGATGGTTAGTGCATAGGTTTATGTGAACTAATCATGCGCTATTTGTTGTGTGTGTTTAGCAATCATCAAGCGAGATGGATGCTGTACTAGCGAGTTAACGCGACGTGCTCGCGTAGTAATGACTAGCTACCATCACTACGAGTGCAAATCGTGTCAAACAAGTAATGTACGACGATTGTTGAGCGAGATGGAGTAGTGTGGCGTATATGTATGTATATATGTAATCTGTCCTTCCGTTTTGTGGTTTAACCTAATTCGTTTTATAGAATGAAGACGAGAAACGGTCCCGAACATGATAATGGAAGTACAAGCGGGGACGCCGAGTTCTCAACCAAGGTTGAGGCCATCTTTAAGAAGTTAAAATCGGATTTTCTTGCGGACGTTCGAAAGGTCTTCCAAGATTCGGTTGATGAGCAAATAACCGATCTAATTAATGAACGAATGAAGGCCACTATCGAAGAGGCCCTTGACGCTAGGAATATCTACCCTCGCGGTGAAGGAGGTGAAGGAAGGCGGGACTTCCACTACAAGAACTTCAAGGATGCTCAACCCCCGATGTTTAATGGGGTGCGGGATCCTTTAAAAAGTACATGTTGGATCTCCGATATTGAGGGAGCTTTCCGTACCGCGGAATGTCCTCCCGAAAGGAAGACGAGGTATGGTTCTAGCATGTTACGCGATGAAGCTAAGTTGTGGTGGGACGATAAAATCAACTTGTATGGTGAAGAACAATGTATGGGCTTGACATGGGAGGAGTTCAAGAAAGAATTTTTCAGAGAATACCGAACTTCATCCGATCTCGATAGAATCCGGGACGAGTTGCACCATTTACGACAAGGTTCCATGGATTTGGTTACCCTCAAGTCTACATTCTTGGCAAAGACTCGTTTTTGCCCAGAATATGTGGGTGATGATCATAAGCTCATGAAGGATTTCTACCGTACTTTGAATGATGAGTACAAGGGGAAGATTAGTCGGGGTATGGCTAAGTCTTTTGATGAATTGTTCGAGTTGGCTCGGGGTTTTGAGCCGGAGGTTCCAAGAAAGAGTGATTTCATGTTTTCCAAAAGAAAGTTTGAAGGTTCTAGTTACTCTAACGCCTCAAGCAAGAAGAGCAAGAGCAAGAGGGGGGCCAAAAGTGTCAATAGTGCGAAGAAGGGCACTACCGGCGGGTTTTCTTATACGTGCTACAACTGTGGGCAACCTGGTCATATGGCTCGTGAGTGTCCGAAACCACGTTCCGGAAACAAAATCACTTGTTTTAATTGCGGCAAAGAGGGGCATAAGAAGCCGGAGTGTCCCGATTTGCGAAATGATAATGTGAAGCGGTTAGAGAAGGCGGCGGGTACGGCTAGGGGTCGCAACTACTTGATGACTAATGATGAAGCCAAACAATCGAACGAAGTTATCTCAGGTACTTTCATGGTTAATTCTAATCCGGCGAGGATTCTTTTTGATAGCGGTGCAAATTTATCGTTTGTGTCTCCTAAATTTGTGCCTAAACTTGATAGACCATTAGCTAAGTTGAGTCGTCCGGTAGAAGTAGAAATAGCGAACGGCAAGACGGTGCTAGTGGTTGATGTGTGTGAAAATTGTGATGTTGTTTTTGGTGCCGAAACCTTTAAAATTAATCTTATTCCAATGACCTTGGGCGACTTTGATATTGTCGTTGGTATGGATTGGCTTAATCGTTATAGAGCCGATATTGCATGCCATGATAAGTTTATTCGTGTGAAGACCCCAAGTGGGGGAGAGTTGATTATTCATGGTGATAGGCGGAGGAGACCGGTGCCGATATGCACTTTTGCACGGGCACATCGTCATGTTGTTACCGCCGGCATGGCTTTCCTTGCTCATGTTGTTGATACTCGTGATGAGCCGCCACCCATTCGTGGAATTCCGGTTGTTAGTGATTTCGAAGACGTTTTTCCGGACGAATTACCGGGTGTTCCGGCGGAAAGACAAGTTGAATTTCGCATCGAGTTGGTTCCGGGGGCTACCCCCATTGCTAAAACTCCTTATCGTTTAGCGCCAACGGAGATGCAAGAGTTGTTAAATCAAATTCAAGAATTGCTCGAGAAGGGTTTTATTCGACCGAGTGCTTCACCGTGGGGCGCTCCGGTGTTATTTGTGAAAAAGAAAGATGGTAGTATGCATATGTGCATTGATTACCGTGAGTTGAATAAAGTGACGATCAAGAATCGTTATCCATTACCCAGGATTGACGATTTATTTGATCAACTTCAAGGTGCAACGTATTTCTCTAAGATCGACCTACGGTCCGGCTATCACCAAATGCGGGTTCGTGAGGAAGATATTGAGAAAACGGCTTTTAGAACGCGGTATGGGCATTTTGAGTTTGTGGTGATGCCTTTTGGCCTTACGAATGCACCGGCGGCATTCATGGATCTTATGAACCGAGTGTTCCAACCTATGTTGGACAAGTCGGTAATAGTGTTCATTGACGACATACTAGTCTACTCGAAAAGTATGAACGAGCATGAACGTCATTTGCGTGAAGTATTGAAGACGCTACGAAAGGAGAAGTTGTATGCAAAGTTCTCCAAATGTGAATTTTGGCTAAGGGAAGTTCAATTCCTTGGTCATATTGTGAATGAAAACGGTATTCAAGTAGATCCGGGGAAGATCGAGACGGTGAAGAGTTGGGGACGACCGACTACGCCTACGGAAATCCGAAGTTTTCTCGGATTGGCCGGTTATTATCGTCGGTTTATCCAAGACTTTTCTAAGATTGCTTCTCCATTGACGAAGTTGACGAGAAAGAATGCTAGGTTTAATTGGGAGAACGAGCAAGAGATTGCTTTTCAATTGTTAAAAGAGAAGTTGTGTCAAGCTCCGGTGTTAGTGTTACCGGAAGGGGTAGAAGATATGGTGGTTTATTGTGATGCTTCCTTAAATGGTCTCGGGTGTGTTCTAATGCAAAGAGGTAAAGTCATCGCTTATGCCTCTCGACAATTAAAGGAACATGAAACGAGATATCCGACTCATGATCTTGAGTTGGCGGCGGTTGTGCATGCGTTGAAAATTTGGCGCCATTACTTGTATGGTGTCAAGTGTACGATTTATTCGGATCATAAGAGTTTGAAACATCTCTTTAATCAACGAGATTTGAATTATCGCCAACGTAGGTGGATGGATGTGGTGAAAGATTATGATTGTGAGATACTTTATCATTCGGTTAAGGCGAATGTTGTCGCGGATGCGTTGAGTCGAAAGAGTCAACATCCGGCGATAAAAGTGGGATCGTTACGTTTGATTATTTCCAACGATTTTCTTGAGAGGCTTGGCGAGATTCAAATAGAGGCTTACGTTCACAACAAGCATGCGGAACGAATCGTGGGCCAATCGGAGTTCATTACTATGGGCTCGCGTGGTTTGTTGTCTTTTCAAGGAAGGGTGTGGGTGCCTAAGATGGGTGATTACCGACGGGTGCTACTTGATGAAGCACATAAGTCAAAATATTCCATTCATCCGGGCGCGACAAAAATGTATCATGACTTGAAGAGAGATTATTGGTGGCTGGGCATGAAACGTGATGTTGTAAAGTATGTTGAGCAATGTGTCACGTGTTTACAAGTAAAAGCCGAACACCAAAAGCCGTATGGTAAGTTGCAACCGTTAGAAATCCCGAAATGGAAATGGGAGCACATTACCATGGATTTCATTACAAAGTTACCTAAAATGGCGAGAACCCAATTCGATTCGATTTGGGTTATAGTTGACCGATTGACAAAAAGCGCTTCATTTCTTCCCATTAAAGAAGCGATATCGTCAGAGACCTTGGCTAAGTTTTTTATCAAGGAAGTGGTCTCGCGACATGGGGTTCCTATATCTATTATTTCGGATCGAGATACCCGTTTTACATCTCGGTTTTGGGAAAAGTTTCATGAAGATATGGGTACGCAATTGAAGTTGAGCACGGCGTATCATCCTCAAACGGACGGTCAAACCGAACGTACGAATCAAACTTTGGAAGATATGCTACGAGCGTGCATCATTGATTTTGGTGGTAGTTGGGACGAGCACTTACCTTTGGTGGAATTCTCGTACAATAATAGTTATCATACTAGTATCGGGATGCGGCCATATGAGATGCTTTATGGGTGTAGGTGTCGAACCCCAATTTGTTGGGGTGAAGTGGGACAAAAGGAAATCGGGAGTACCGATTTGGTTTTGGAGACTAACAACAAGATTGATATTATTCGGGATCACTTGAAGAAGGCTCAAGATAGACAAAAGTCGTATGCCGATAAACGTAGACGAACGATCGAATTTCAAGAAGGTGACATGGTGATGCTTAAGGTTTCGCCATGGAAAGGTATTATTCGATTTCGAAAACGGGGAAAGTTAGCTCCTCGGTTTATTGGGCCATTCAAAGTTTTAGCTCGTGTTGGCGAAGTTGCTTATCGTTTGGAATTACCCGAAGAACTTGCGGGAATCCATAATACATTTCATGTTTCCCATCTCCGTAAGTGTCTTGCGGATGATTCTTCGTGGGTGTCGTTAGACGAGATTGAGCTAAATAATAAGTTAGAGTATGTTGAGGAGCCGGTTGCTATACTTGATGAAAAGGTTAAGAAATTGAGAAATAAGGAGGTGAGGACTTTTAAAGTCCAATGGCGTCGAAGTATAGGCTCCGAGTTTACTTGGGAGCCCGAAGAGTTTGTTTTGGTTTATCTTCCTGCTTGTCATGCGGCGTGGATTGCGAGGTCGCAATCCGGTTCAAGTGGGGGAGAGTTGTAAGATCCTGTTTTCTTTTGGTTTGGACGCCGTCCAAAAATCTGGGACGCCGTCCCATTATGAAGGCCTGGACGCCGTCCAGAAATCTGGACGCCGTCCAGATGATCTGTCGAGCCAGAATTGGGTTTTTAAATATTTTAGATGGGTAAATTGGTAATTTCACTTGGTGGACGAATTAAAGGCCCTAGATCAGTTTGGTTGAGCCTCATTACTCCATTCCTAACCACCAAACTTCATCCACTTAAATCCTAGTGAGAGAGTGTGATTCAAGTGTGAGAAAGCTCAAATCGGAGAAGAAGAAGCGTGTTTCGGGTTTTAGCTCGAGCATTAAAGTTGTTCATCTCCTCGTTAGCTTCGTTTTGATTGTGGTGGTAAGCCCTAAACTTGATTACCTTAGTTTAATGTGTTTAAGGGTTAGGGTTTGGGTTAGTGTTGCACATAAAACCCATTTGTGAGTAATTTGGGGGTTTTGGGTAAGTTTGGGTCATGAAGACCCAAATGGTGACTAACCTAGGGTTTTGAAAGGGTAAATGGGTCTTAAAGGCCTAGAAAATCACTAGTACACTTATAGTTAATGTTAGTGGGTGTCATTTGGGTTGTGGATGACCCAAATGGGTGTGTTGACCTTGAAATGGGTCAAATGGGTCTTTAATGACCTAAGTGGTCTTGCATGTGTGAAAATGAGTTATATTGGTGATTTAAAAAATGTAATAAGACCATATTTGACTAGAGTTAGGGTTTTTGGTGAAGTTGACCCATTATTAGGGTTAATGGTGCAAAATGGGTCGGGATTGCACTTTGGGTCAAAATGACTTAGGAATGGTGAAAGAATTGGTTGACCGACTTGATTTTGTGTTTGATAATATGTATAACGTGATAGGTACGTTACTTTGAGGTTTCGCAAGCTCGGGTATCTTTTCACAAGACTTTGAGGTGAGTGGAATAATTATATGCGTATGTATATAATGTATCTATTTGTTGTAGCGTGAAACGGGTAGTGTCGAGGTGCTAAGACACCATGTTTCACGTGAAGAGTGTAGCATCGAGGTGTTAAGATGCCACTCGGGTGTAGCATCGAGGTGTTAAGATGCCACCTAGGAGTGTAGTGTCGAGGTGTTAAGACACCACTCCGTAAAATAATGAGTGATGCATCGAGGTGTTAAGATGCCACTCGGGGTGATGTGCCGAGGTGTTAAGGTGCCACCCTAGGGGTTAGTGGTGCGAGGTGTTAAGTGCCCTAACGGATGTTACGAACATCGATGGCGTTTTCGCGAGCGCCGTTCCCTTGTACTATTGGTTAACCATGGTTATTTGTGTTGTAAGCATATTATATTATTCGAGTTATATTTATATGCGGTTGTTATGCTAGCTTGGGGGTATTGGTGAATTATAGCTTGTTGTGGCGACGATAAGCTAATGATGTATACTAGCATGTTTGCGGTTGTGTAAGTGTATGCAAGTAGGTATAATTATATATGTATTTGTATAATTATTGCATTCACTAAGCTTTGCTTACCCTCTCATTGTTTACCTTTTTTTATAGGCTCGGGCGTTGACAAGGGTAAGAGCGTTCAATTGGATTAGTGATCTCCCGCTTGTTTTGTTAGGGGATGCTTTTGGGTGTTAGCTTTTGGAGTTCGACCGAGATTGGTTAGTTTAACCCCAAACACCATGCTCTAGTGTCGTTTGGAACTTAAACTTATATTTGGTCGAAACTTTTATTTTAGAACGAAACTCGTAAAGTGGGCGATGTGGGCCCGTTGATGTAAAACTTGATTTGATGATGAAAATCTCTTAGTTTCACTTATATTGACTTGTGGTAAAAAGGTTTTCATTTGAAAGTGTCGGGAAGCGGGTTTTCCGCTCGTGTGAGTTGGACCCGTGATCAGTAGCTGGAAGACCATTGGGACGTCGTCCCAGTTGTTTTGAGTTGGACGCCGTCCCAAACTTTGGACACCGTCCCACTTTTCTGAGCTGGACGCCGTCCAGGATTCTGGACGCCGTCCAGATGCACTGCCATAAAAAAAAATTTGGTACGCGTTTTTGGGTTTATGAAGTCGGGTTGTTACAAGGAGTCACGAGGGCCGAACACATTAGGGCTAGCTCGACAAACCGTTGACTATAAGCTTTGAGGTCATTTCCGATCGCTTTTAAACTTCTTAGCTCGCTTTCGAGATTTCGAGTCTCTTCGCGCGGTAAGTATTCGGTGATCATCTTTTCTCTTAAGTCGGCCCAAGAGAGAGCGTGGGCTTCATCGGTACCCACCAATTGTACATACGTATTCCACCATGTGAGGGCGATACCGGTGAAAGTGTGAGTGGAGTAATTGACTTTGTCTTGGTCCCGATAACCGCTTATGCTAAAAAGGTCTCCGTTTGTTCGAACCATCGAGTGAGAGCAACCGGTCCCCCGATTCCATCGAAAGTGTGAGGTTTGCATCCCATGAAGTTCTTGTAGGAGCACCCCTCGTTTGAATTACCGGCTCCATGGTTGTTGTTGTTGTGGTTGTTGTTGTTGTTGTTGTTATTGTTGTTGGAGGAGGAGTGGCTGGCCATGGCCGCATCTACGGCAGTGGCTATCATTCATTGAAGATCTTGTTCGGGAGTTTCATTGCATTGAACTCGGCGAGGAGGCATTGTTCCTTCAAGACACAAGAATATCGTTGATTAGTATTCTCAATAATACTAATCGTGATATGGAATAAAGATAGAGAGAAAAATTTTCCTTGACCCGCCCTCAATTCCTTATGTTATAATGTCGGAACGTCCACATGAGTCACCATAATATAATCCCGGCAATTATATTACCCTAATTCATATGTGCATTCGACATTACCTCATAATGTGAAGACCCGTCCTAATCCATCCGGACGAAGTCCATATCGATCATAAATGATTCACAACAGTTGATTACATCGCGAGGTACTTGACCTCTATATGATACATTTTACAAACATTGCATTCGTTTTTGAAAAGACAATCTTTCATTACATCGAAAGTTGACAACATGCATACCATTTCGTAATATATCTTACTATAATTGACTTAATAATAATCTTGATGAACTCAACGACTCGAATGCAACGTTTTTTTTTTTTTTTTGAAATATGTCATGAATGACTCCAAGTAATATCTCTAAGATGAGCAAATGCACAGCGGAAGATTTCTTTCGTACCTGAGAATAAACATGCTTTAAAGTGTCAACCAAAAGTTTGGTGAGTTCATTAGTTTAACATAAATAATCATTTCATAATCTTAATAGTCCACAAGATTTCATATTTCCATTTCTCATAAACATACGTCCCATGCATAGAGACAAAAAATATCATTCATATGGATTGAACACCTGGTAACCGACATTCACAATATGCATATAAGAATATCCCCATCATTCCGGGATCCTCCTTCGGACATGATATAAATTTCGAAGTACTAAAGCATCCGGTACTTTGGATGGGGCTTGTTGGGCCCGATAGATCTATCTTTAGAGTTCGCGTCAATTAGGGTGTCTGTTTCCTAATTCTTAGATTACCAGACTTAATAAAAAGGGGCATATTCAATTTCGATAAATCAACCATAGAATGTAGTTTCACGTACTTGTGTCTATTTCGTAAAGCATTTATAAAACCAGCGCATGTATTCTCAGTCCCAAAAATATATATTGCAAAAGCATTTAAAAGGGGAGCAAATGAAACTCACGCATATAAATATTGTAAAACAGTTAATAAAGCATTTGCATGTATTCTCAGCCCAAAAATGTAATGAGTAAAAAGGGAGCAAATGAAACTCACGCATATAAATATTGTAAAACAGTTAATAAAGAATTTGCATGTATATTCTCAGCCCAAAAATATAAAGGGTAAAAAGGCAAATGAAACTCACCTAATGTATTTTGTAGTAAAAATACATATGACGACATTTAACAACTGAACAATGCAGGGTTGGCCTCGGATTCACGAACCTATATCATTTGTATATATATTAACACACGTAATGGTAATCGAATATATATATATATTATTGTTAGTGTTGTAATTTATATGTATATATGTATATATATATATAATAAATTAATAAGTTTTATTATTTAAATTTTTATTTCTATAGATAGAAATATTAGTATAGTTAGGTTATGTATAGTAAATATATTTTTATAATATCAAAAATTTTATTAATAATGACAATAATACAAAATATTGATTTAATCATAATAATACTAAATCTTTAACCTTAATGATATTACTAATTTTAATACTAATACTAATAATAATAATAATAATAATAATAATAATAATAATAATAATAATAATAATAATAATAATAATAATAATAATAATAATAATAATAACAACTAAAATGATAATTCTTACTACTAGTGATAGTTATAACAATAATACCAGTAATAACAATGATAATAATAATAATAATAATTGTAATTGTAATTATATTTATATCATGATAACAATAATAAATGATAACTATACTCATATTAATAATAATAGTAATAATAATAATAACTATAATTATAATACTAGTAACATTAGCAATAAATAATAATAACAACAATTAATAACAAAAATAATGATAATAATAACAATAATAATAAAAATAATTATTGAAAACTACCTTTAATAAGGTGATTCAAAAAGAATGGCCATGGGCAAGCTCGAACCCGCGACCACCAGCATACTCAAACACAGTCCCAACCATCAAGCTGCAGTTTGTTTTTCTGATTAATCTATATCCTAATTATTTTTACCCCGTTTTATTTTCTGTCTCACAGTCTTCTCCTTCCTCAGACTAATCCAGTCGACTGAAAAATCAAACAATTACATCTACTAATTATTTGTTTAGTTTTAGGAGTATTACCTGATACCGAAACGTTTATGAGTAATTAAAACAAAACAAAACAAAACAAAAAAAAATAAAAAAAAAATCATACAGCTGCTGTAGCAACGAAGAACTCAAAATTTTAATTTCAAAATCTAGATTGTTTCAGATGAAACTTATAACATGAAGGAGGTTTTAAATCGTTTGAATAAACTTTCTGTATCATCAGAGTAACTCAAGATATCAAGACAAGTTCTAATTTTGTGATGAACAAATATGTTAACCTTTTGACTTGAATCTTTGACTTCGAAATTCAACATCAATTTGAGAAATTAAATCATGAAACCTTCCAGATAGTTTGAGTAAAAGCTTCTTAACAAAACTACATTTCTGGATTTTGAAGAAAAATTCGAATTCGAGGTTTTTGTAAAAATAATAAGGAACAGAGGTACGTGGAGTGTTTTTGGGTTTTTCTGTTTAATTTCCCAGTTGTCAACAGCTATATGTAATTGTAATCGATAATGAAAATGTTAAGTTAGATGTTTTAATTAGTAAACCAGAGAAAATCGCTGGTTTAATAGGTAAAGAGATATTGACAGGAATAATCAGACAAGGAGCTGAAAACAAAAATATAAAAAGCAGACAGTGATTTTTAATGGAATTTTGTTTGCATACAGAGATTGAATTCCAACTTGTAATCAAATCGATAGACAAGAACAAAATTTCACTACAGAATGAGAGATATATGTAACAATATCGTACCATATTCATGTGTTTATAATTGATATAAATAATATTAATAATAATAATTAGTAATTATAATTATTTTAATAATAATAATATTATTAGAAAATATAAAAATACTGATAATAAAAAAAATGATAATAATATTACCAACCAATATACTAATAATAATAATAATATCAGTAATAATAATGATAATAATATCAATAATACTAATATATATAATGATAATTATAATAATAATTATAAAAATGATAACGATCATATTATTAATGATAGTAATAAAAATAATGATTTTTAATGATAATACATAATAATAACAAGTCACATGTTTCATTTTTTTTTATCCATATAGTATATATTATAATAATGTTAATATTACAAATAATAATATAATTTATATTATTAACAATAATGAGAGTACTAATAATAATATTGATATATCACTATATCTAAATTTGTAATTATATTTAATATATTGATATTACATATGTCATTTAATATATATATATATATATATATATATATATATATATATATATATATATATATATATATATATATATATATATATATATATATATATTCATATATTCTGAATATTTAATGTTGATACATTATAATATACATACAATATTTATTATGTGTAGATATATACATACATATATATATATATATATATATATATATATATATATATATATAGTTATTTATTTTAATAGCAACTTAATTATTTTATATACTATTTTACATATTTAACTCAATTGATTAAATTGTAATTTATTGTTTCAAATAGTATATATATATACACCTATTTTTTTATATTTATAATTATATATATATATATATATATATATATATATATATATATATATATATATATATATATATATATATATATTTACATATTTATGTATACACAGTTGTTCATGAATCGTCGAGAGCAGTCGAAGGTCAATTGAACATATGAAACAGTTCAAACTTTTTGAGACTCGGTTTAATAGACTTTGCTTATCGTGTCGAGATCATATAAAGATTTAGTTTAAATTTGGTCGGAAATTCCCGGGTCATCACAGTACCTACCCGTTAAAGAAATTTCGTCCCGAAATTTGAGTGAGGTGCTCATGGTTAACAATAAAAATGTCTTAATGACAAATATGAGTTGATAAATAAAGTTTTATTATCATTGAGTAATATGGATAAAATGATTCGATTAATCGAAGCGTATGAATGAAGTGATCACAAAAGATCGAGATGAAGAGATGGAGATTTTACATAACTTTTGACGTAGTCATGATTGAATTTAGAAAATAAGGTGAGTCTTAACTTTTAATGTAGAGGGTTGAATTCCAGAATTCAAGGGATTTAAAGAAAATCTTCGAAATCTAAAAGATTTGATTCTCCGGCGAGTAAGGAAATTAAGATCTCTATAATTAAATACGATGATCTGCCTCGATTACTACGTCTGATTATTCCATTATAAATTTACCTTTTTCGTTCCATTTGTTTTCACCACTTTTATACTCAATTCCCAAATTCAAAGATTTATGAAAATGCTTAACCCTGTTCTGATCCTTCTTCTTATTCTAACTCTTGTAATGATCGTTCTTCTTTTCCAACTCCCACCTGAAGAATCTGTTTATTTCTATTATGCTCTAGGGATTATTGTATTTATAATCCTCTCGTGTCTTTATATTGCCATACGTACTGATATTCACGGTTTGTAATTTCGGTGTTGTCATTGGGCTTTTTATTCTCCCTTATATTTTGGAGTTTCATGCTTTCATTTTCTATTCCCGTCCGCGAGTCAAGTGAATAATGGTCCATAATTTGTAGATACGAAGTTTTGGATGAACATAGTTAAGGTTCTAAGAAGGAATTCGTAATGGCACGATCTTGATTTGGTAAATTACCAAAATATTCGAAAAGACAGAATTTATCAATAAGATATGTTTTTAATATGTTTGGAGATTGAGTAGAATGTAAGAGTCGTGTAAATGGCACATGATGACGGTATGTTCTGTGAATCATCACGTTCCATTAGAAACTCAGCATGAATTACTGTAATATAATCATGTTGATCTAGTGTCATTATATTATACTAACTCATGCATCAATTTCCAACACTACTTCAAAATCATTCATAATTTAAACTTGAAGGTTTAAAGAATATAGAAACTAACAGTTTCTATATGATGTAACACTGATAGCACGAAGAGATTAATGATTACAGATAAGATTAGTTATGAAAATATATTCAGAAATATCGAGGATATTTATAATGAAAGATACGATAATATCTCGGAATATTTAAGATCAGAGGATGATAGAAACTATTGTCCGCAAGGGTTTAGAGTAAGGAGCAAGATATTCACTAAAGACTTTAGCAGACATTGAATCATTTAGATTCTTTGAAGTCAAACTTATTCTTTGTGATTAGTCCACGGCTTTTTTCATAGTTTCGCATAATATGCTTTTCGGTACTAAATTTTCTATTGAATGTTTCCAATATAATGATACACAGGAAGCATGAAGAGGTATATAATTTTGGACGAGAATATTTATGAAAATATCCTCAGAAATATCGAAGATATTGATGATGATATTTTAGAATTTCTAAGTTCGATGGTTGATGAGGAAGATTTTCCGCAAGATTTTAACATGAGTACGGAGCAAGATATTCGTTGAAGGTTTCATCGGATCCAGAATTATCTGGATTCTTTGAATATATGGTATGGTCCTTGTATTTGTCCTTGGTCTCCTTCGTGGTTAGCTCAATCCGTTTTCCAGTTCCAACTTTTCTGAGATTTTCCAACATACTATTCTTTATCATCAAAATTTCGATGGTTAAGGTCGTTTACGGTTGTCTATGGTTTCTGCTGCTTCATTCAGCTTTTTCAACATTCAGAGTATTGATTTGTGACTGAGTGCTTTTCAGAATTTTAGAATGAGAGATCATAATTCTAAGAGATAAATGTCATACATATAACTGTTGATGTAGATATGCTGTGAGTTTTCAAAGTACTGATTGCTGATTCCAGGTAATTGTTATGGCAGTTCTCGTTACAAGATGTGGATGAGTACATGACGAGACTTCAATAGATAAATATAGTGATTTGTCGGAGGGATTTAAACTAAGGAGCGACAAGGTTGCTGGTACATTTGCTGGTAATGTGGTGGAATATGAAAAGTTCTCTGGTAACAAGAAAAGAGCACGCGTATATATCAATGTTATAATAAGGTTGTTTCGTACGAAAAGTCGAAGTTGTCTTGCTGGAGCTGTGACAAAACTGGCTATCTCGAACAGCAGATGCAAAGTTATTTTTGGTAATAATAACGCTAAAGGAATTAGCACAGCTACGTGTTAAACGTTTACTCAGGCTCTGAGTGTTTTCAGGTGCATAACTATATGCATCAATCTTTTCTCCCGTAAATGAAGTGCGGTTGGTTCATCCTCTTGATTGGGGTGTTTTCAAGAATCATAAAAGGTTTAAACGCAGATTGTAATCGTCAAGATACAAATGAGGTTTAAAATGAGATCAAGTGGCAAACTTGAAGAATTATTTAGTTTCATATGTTATCATCAATATTTTAATTCATTTTTAATTGTCCAATGTTATTAGTCCACAGTCGATAGTCCACAGTTGACAGTCCAATAATTCATATATAGTTTAATATATAATATTCGAATTAATTAATACGTGTCGTGACCCGTATACATCTCAGACTCGATCACAACTCAAAGTATATATATTATTATAGAATCAACCTCAACCCTGTATAGAGAACTCGATCATTACTGCATATAGAGTGTCTATGGTGATTCCAAATAATATATATAGATGCGTCGATATGATATGTCAAAACCTTGTATACGTGTCCCGATATTTAAAGTGCGTAAAATAAATAACAGAAATTAAATGACGATAAATAAAGTGCGTAAAGTAAATAACATAATGTAAATGACAATAAATAAAATTGCGAGAATTAAATTGTGATAAAATAAATTTCGATAATTAAATGTACAATAAGGAATTAACAGTTAGCTAGGAACAGTTAGCTAGGATTTTGTTAGCGTGGATTCTTAACAAAATTTCTCATAGTTAATTTGTTTGTTTCTAACAAATTTTATTTTGTCAAATGTTTTCTTCATTATGCCACTTGTTGGATTCTGATAGGTCAAAATCCAAATATAAAATTGAATGAAAATGGTTATTCTGCGGTGAACGGATTTGTATATCGGTAGATGTAAGTAGGATAGTAAATGACTGTTGAATCAGCTTCGAAGAATGTACAATGTAATTTATTAATGTGAGATCTGAATATTTCCTCGGGTATTACCTACCCGTTAAAATATTTTCATCATTAACAATTTGTACAAAAGAATTTTTAATTACAATCTTTATGAAAACATATATACATATATATTTTCTTCAGATGTAATCATAGATTTAATGAGTTAATATGATATTAAACTCATTTGATTTACCGTTAGAACAAGAATCTATAATCTCTAAAACATTAGAGATTACATAATCGCCATGTCGTACGAAGATAAATAATGTAGAACGTCATGTAGAACGAAGATAATCGAGGTAGGACATCATGTAGTATGATGATTATGCTGGAGGTACAGACTGAGAGTTTGAGACGTGTAGTGTTGAGACTTGGGTTGTTGGTGGTACTGGTGTTGTCGGTGCTGTTGCTGAAGCTGGTAGGTTTTGCACCACGTTTTCCAAATTAATTACTTGAGCGCGAAGTTCGTTGACTTCTTCATTTATTCCGAGATGATTGTCGGTCAGAACGAGCGGATGAATAAGATCTAGAATCTGAGTTGTGATATAGTCGTGGCGAGATACTCTAGAAATGAGAGTAAAATGGTGTTACGAACAGGTTCGCTGGTAAGTTCAGGTTCTTCACCAAAAGTGCAGGTTGGTGAGTGGAAAGGATCGCCTTCTTCTCGTCTCCATTTATTTAGTCGACTACAAAACCATCAGATGAATTGGGGATGTCTGATTGATTGATTCATTTTGGTGACACCGCTTTCGGGGCTTAGGTGAATATCCATGTCGGAATAGCTGTCAAAATAACTATCGGAATAGCTATCGAAATCTGAGGGACTCGAACTGGTTGAGGAATTCATCTCGTACGATCAGATGAAGGATTTTCGATAAGAAATAGATTATAGAATGTAGATTAGTATCCTGCAATACATAATGTACATATGCATATATAATACTAAAATCTCATAAGTTACGGAGGAATCTACAGAAGTTGTCAGGCAATGTCTACAGTAACAGATACGCTAAGATACGAATTGTCAGATACGCTAAGATATGAATTTTGTCTATACACTATTCATGCAATAGAGGCAGTAACACATGTCTAGACTAAGAATGATAAGCAAGTAATTTTTGACACGAAATGATAAGCAAAACTTTTGACATGCAGACACGGTCGAAGTCCAGACTCACTAATGCATCATAACGACTTATCAGTTAGACACACTAATGCAGACTTGGTTCGCTAAGACCACCGCTCTAATACCAACTGTGAAGACCCGTCCTAATCCATCCGGACGAAGTCCATATCGATCATAAACGATTCACAACAGTTGATTACATCGCGAGGTACTTGACCTCTATATGATACATTTTACAAACATTGCATTCGTTTTTGAAAAGACAATCTTTCATTACATCGAAAGTTGACAACATGCATACCATTTCGTAATATATCTTACTATAATTGACTTAATAATAATCTTGATGAACTCAATGACTCGAATGCAACGTTTTTTTTTAAATATGTCATGAATGACTCCAAGTAATATCTCTAAGATGAGCAAATGCACAGCGGAAGATTTCTTTCGTACCTGAGAATAAACATGCTTTAAAGTGTCAACCAAAAGGTTGGTGAGTTCATTAGTTTAACATAAATAATCATTTCATAATCTTAATAGTCCACAAGATTTCATATTTCCATTTCTCATAAACATACGTCCCATGCATAGAGACAAAAAATATCATTCATATGGATTGAACACCTGGTAACCGACATTCACAATATGCATATAAGAATATCCCCATCATTCCGGGATCCTCCTTCGGACATGATATAAATTTCGAAGTACTAAAGCATCCGGTACTTTGGATGGGGCTTGTTGGGCCCGATAGATCTATCTTTAGAGTTCGCGTCAATTAGGGTGTCTGTTCCTAAATTCTTAGATTACCAGACTTAATAAAAAGGGGCATATTCGATTTCGATAATTCAACCATAGAATGTAGTTTCACGTACTTGTGTCTATTTCGTAAAGCATTTATAAAACCAGCGCATGTATTCTCAGTCCCAAAAATATATATTGCAAAAGCATTTAAAAAGGGAGCAAATAAAACTCACGCATATAAATATTGTAATACAGTTAATAAAGCATTTGCATGTATTCTCAGCCCAAAAATGTAATGAGTAAAAAGGGAGCAAATGAAACTCACGCATATAAATATTGTAAAACAGTTAATAAAGCATTTGCATGTATTCTCAGCCCAAAAATATAAAGGGTAAAAAGGCAAATGAAACTCACCTAATGTATTTTGTAGTAAAAATACATATGACGACATTTAACAACTGAACAATGCAGGGTTGGCCTCGGATTCACGAACCTATATCATTTGTATATATATTAACGCACGTAATGGTAATCGAATATATATATATATATTATTGTTAGTGTTGTAATTTATATGTATATATGTATATATATATATATAATAAATTAATGAGTTTTATTATTTAAATTTTTATTTCTATAGATAGAAATATTAGTATAGTTAGGTTATGTATAGTAAATATATTTTTATAATATCAAAAATTTTATTAATAATGACAATAATACAAAATATTGATTTAATCATAATAATACTAAATCTTTAACCTTAATGATATTACTAATTTTAATAATAATAATAATAATAATAATAATAATAATAATAATAATAATAATAATAATAATAATAATAATAATAATAATAATAATAATAATAATAATAGTAATAATAATAATAAAAATAATAATAATAATAATAATAATAAAAATAATAATAATACTGATAATAATAATAACTAAAATGATAATTCTTACTACTAGTGATAGTTATAACAATAATACCAGTAATAACAATGATAATAATAATAATAATTGTAATTGTAATTATATTTATATCATGATAACAATAATAAATGATAACTATACTCATATTAATAATAATAATAATAATAGTAATAATAATAATAACTATAATTATAATACTAGTAACATTAGCAATAAATAATAATAACAACAATTAATAACAAAAATAATGATAATAATAACAATAACAATAATAATAATAATAATAATAATAATAATAATAATAATAATAATAATAATAATAATAATAATAATAATAATAATAATAATAATAATAATAATAATACTAATACTAATAATAATAATAATAATAATAATAATAATAATAATAATAATAATAATAATAATAATAATAATAATAATAATAATAATAATAATAATAATAATAATAATAATTGGAAAACTACCTTTAATAAGGTGATTCAAAAAGAATGGCCATGGGCAACCTCGAACCCGCGACCACCAGCATACTCAAACACAGTCCCAACCATCAATCTGCAGTTTGTTTTTCTGATTAATCTATATCCTAATTATTTTTACCCCATTTTATTTTCTGTCTCACAGTCTTCTCCTTCCTCAGACTAATCCAGTCGACTAAAAAATCAAACAATTACATCTACTAATTATTTGTTTAGTTTTAGGAGTATTACCTGATACCGAAACGTTTATGAGTAATTAAAACAAAACAAAAAAAAATAAAAAAAAATCATACAGCTGCTGTAGCAACGAAGAACTCAAAAATTTAATTTCAAAATCTAGATTGTTTCAGATGAAACTTATAACATGAAGAAGGTTTTAAATCGTTTGAATAAACTTTTTGTATCATCAGAGTAACTCAAGATATCAAGACAAGTTCTAATTTTGTGATGAACAAATATGTTGACCTTTTGACTTGAATCTTTGACTTCGAAATTCAACATCAATTTGAGAAATTAAATCATGAAACCTTCCAGATAGTTTGAGTAAAAGCTTCTTAACAAAACTACATTTCTGGATTTTGAAGAAAAATTCGAATTCGAGGTTTTTGTAAAAATAATAAGGAACAGAGGTACGTGGAGTGTTTTTGGGTTTTTCTGTTTAATTTCCCAGTTGTCAACAGCTATATGTAATTGTAATCGATAATGAAAATGTTAAGTTGGATGTTTTAATTAGTAAACCTGAGAAAATCGCTGGTTTAATAGGTAAAGAGATATTGACAGGAATAATCAGACAAGGAGCTGAAAACAAAAATATAAAAAGCAGACAGTGATTTTTAATGGAATTTTGTTTGCATACAGAGATTGAATTCCAACTTGTAATCAAATCAATAGACAAGAACAAAATTTCACTACAGAATGAGAGATATATGTAACAATATCGTACCATATTCCTGTGTTTATAATTGATATAAATAATATTAATAATAATAATTAGTAATTATAATTATTTTAATAATAATAATATTATTAGAAAATATAAAAATACTGATAATAAAAAAAATGATAATAATATTACCAACCAATATACTACTAATAATAATAATATCAGTAATAATAATGATAATAATATCAATAATACTAATATATATAATGATAATTATAATAATAATTATAAAAATGATAACGATCATATTATTAATGATAATAATAAAAATAATGATTTTTAATGATAATACATAATAATAACAAGTCACATGTTTCATTTTTTTATCCATATAGTATATATTATAATAATATTAATATTACAAATAATAATATAATTTATATTATTAACAATAATGAGAGTACTAATAATAATATTGATATATCACTATATCTAAATTTGTAATTATATTTAATATATTGATATTACATATGTCATTTAATATTTATATATATATATATATATATATATATATATATATATATATATATATATTCATATATTCTGAATATTTAATGTTGTTACATTATAATATACATACAATATTTATTATGTGTAGATTCATATATATCTATATATATATATATAATATATATATATATATATAATATTTATTTTAATAGCAACTTAATTATTTTGTATACTATTTTACATATTTAACTCAATTGATTAAATTGTAATTTATTGTTTCAAATAGTATATATATATATACACCTATTTTTTTATATTTATAATTATATATATATATTTACATATTTATGTATACACAGTTGTTCATGAATCGTCGAGAGCAGTCGAAGGTCAATTGAACATATGAAACAGTTCAAACTTTTTGAGACTCGGTTTAATAGACTTTGCTTATCATGTCGAGATCATATAAAGATTAAGTTTAAATTTGGTCGGAAATTCCCGGGTCATCACACATAAGGTCAAGATGGCGTGTCAATCAAATTAAACAACATGAGATTAAGATGAAATAGGAGTTAGATACGAATAGAAGAGTACGGTATAAATGCACAAGTAGTCAAGCTAGTCCTACTTCAAGTCTATATGCCGGTTGTAGTCTAGACTCACTAATGTACCCTATGACTCGGGGTTGACACCAATGAACTCTAAATCCCTACAACCAACGCTCTGATACCATCTGTAGCGACCCGACAAAATCATCATTGACGGCGCCGTCTACTTAGGTCCCGTTACGTGGTCATAAGTCTTTAAAATAGAGTTTGACCAAAATATGTCGCATTCATTTCAAATGTAAGGATGTTTAAAGGATTACAAGTGTAGTTTGACAACTAGTTATGTTACAACGTTTTAAGTACAAATGAAACCTATGCGATACAATTTTGAGTAAAGTCAAAAGACGCTCCATGTATGCATGTATACTCGACATCCAAGCAAGTATCAAAAGAGAGTGCGGAAGCATGTATCACTTAGCATTCAAGGACCTGAGAAAAACATAGAAAATCTGTCAACAAAAACGTTGGTGAAATCATAGGTTTAGTAAGTATATTTTATTGAACCACAAGATTTAGTATAAAGTGATTATCCAAATCGTTTACATTCCAAAAGTTGCTGTTTGTATCACGAGCACCCAATTACCAAGGCTTAACTAAATAGTACCTCTACATCATAGTGTTAGAACCTACACTATATCCCGAAAATACGTTTCATTCATCTGAATGAGGGTTCGTCAAACCCGTATGGCCACACAACATAAGTTCTCGCTTACACCCTATAAGTGTAACTAATGATAATTGGACTTGAGGATTTTTGTTCTAACTCGCACGTGGAATGTTTGTTTTCGTACTTGTGTTCACTTTGTATAACGAAACGTTTATGTTTTTCTCATCCCAAGTATAAGTATAAAAGAGTAAAAGTGGGACTATGATCTCACCTTGAGTGCACGAATATAAATGTACTTCACAAGTAAATGTGTGCAAGAAAAGAATGCTAGTCTTGACCTAAACAAATAGGTTGTATCAATATCGGTAAACATGGTCGGTCAAAGTTGTTCAATTAGTCCTATGGCTCGTTACGACCCGATTAATATAGCATGTGAGTCAAGTTGTCAAGTTTCATTCAAGATACAAGTATAAAAGCACGTTAGAATGATTGCATAAGTATTCGGTTAAGTTTGAATAAAAGTCAACTTTGGTCAAGTCAAAGTCAACAAAAAAGTCAACACGTTCGGGTCGGGTCTCGGACAATTTTTCTGAGTTTTATAATCATATATGAGCATGTTAAAACAAGTTACATGTTAATCGGATGTGCGTAGCATAGTTAGAATTAAACAGTAAACGACCAAGTTGAGCAGAAATCTGTAGTTCATTTAGACGACGTCCAAAAATGTACAGATTTCTGTTTTGCTGAAATTTCACAAGTGCACGAACAAGCTTCAAACAAACACAATTTATGATCCGAAAACAATCAAAACATGTATCTTATATCGTCGGAAAGGTATTTTGACGAGGAATGCAACTAAGCACATTTCATCAATCAATCCATCATTTACAATTATCAATTCCAAGTTGGATGATCATTTAATGTTCAACATAAATGCTTCAAGTTCATAAATGCATATTGATGATTCGAGAAATAAATGCACACATATAATACGTCATTTCGTAGGTAATTACGTATTCAATACAACTAAACACTTATCAACAACCTTTCATAGCATTCAATGCAACAAATGTTCATATTTAAGTCTATCAAACTCTAATCAAAATCACAAAAATCAATAATCATATTAGTGAAGTTTTCTTAGTCAACCTATACATCAAAATGAAACTAGTGATGCTAGTAACACATTTAATACATGAACTTTCAACATCTAACAACATTTAAACACCCAAATCTCAAGATTAAATAAGTCACTTTTCAAGTTTAAGCTAGTTACACCAAAACAACAAGATCGAGCATACAAATCATATATTCATGTTAGACTCGAGCCATAGACACTAACTAACACTTTTATAAGTCAAAAACATCAAGAATAAGGAATCTAGAGTTTTTAGAAAGTTACCCAAAAGAGTTGAAGCTGGTATGGAATCGAAGAGGAAGTTGCAAGGATTCCAAATATGTAATTTTTTTGAAGAACACTTGCTAGATTGGAAACGGATGATAATTCTTGATTTAGGAGTTGAGAGAAAAAAGATAGAAGTATTAAAGTGGGGGTGATGAATGAGTGGAGGAGGAGGTGGTTTGACCATTTGACCTAGTCAAATCTTTGATCTCTTGGCAATTTTAGTCCCTTGAGTTTAGAAATGGGTGTGTGAATTACCTAAACGAAATATTTTAAAATGCATTTCAACGAGTGATGTTATAATTTAATAACGGACTATAAAATAGTTAAACGGAAAGTAAATGGAAAAAGACGGGTTGTTACAACAAATAACTAGCCTAAAGAAAACCTCAACAGGTGGAAACAACCTAGTTAACTTAAACAAAACCTAACAACCAACAGGGTGAACAAATAACAATGCTAGCTAAAACAACCAAGAAAAAAAAATTAAAACCCAAAATCTGAAGTAACTAAAACCTTTTTCGGCAAAACACCGAACCATCGAGAGAACGCCAACAGTCACTACAACATCAAAAATCATATAACACCGAGCACCACGGAATTTCTCAAGCCACCACAAAGAAGAACCCATACGCAAGAAACCAGTCACACCCCTGGTGTAGAAACCGGATTTCTAGCAGAGATATCGTCGTTTATTCCTACTTTGAAGGTGCAACCATAAAAGAATGGACACGACAATGAACAACCAACTAGCAATCGAAATCAGCTGCCCGCAACCTCCCACTGTAGCAATAAGAATAGGTATCCGCCACTAGCTGGGTTGTGGACCTACCCGGCCAGCCTATGGGGTAAGCCAGTGTGACGACCCGAAAATTTTCAACTAAATTTAAACTTTATCTTTATATTATTCTGATACGATAAGCAATGTTTGTTAAGTTAAATCTCAAGGATTTTAAACTATGTTTATACATTCATTTAAACCTCGACCAAATTCCAATGATTCACGAACCATTAAATGAACATATATGAATATGTATGTATATGTATATATGTTATAAATTGAAAATGTCAACAAAGTATTTAAACATATAATGCTTTATATGAACGTATTTGTTTCAATATGATTATCGATGAAATTAAATAAAATATATTAAATGATTGAATTATCAGAAACATTGAATTATGATTACAAGTCTCTGTTGAGAGGTCCACTATGATTTGAGAAAATCTATTCCTCTTAACGATATTCGGAATAATTTGTAAAGCTATTTATAAATAAAAATAAAAAGTGTCATTTACGAAAGTTAGACAAAAGCTAGTGGAGAATTGGTTTCCATAATATTCTATTAATCTATTTTCAAACGTACAAAAACGTTTTCAGTTTAAAAAGAACTTTATTATTAAAACGTATATAACTTTTATAAATATCTAGAATCACTTTTGACAACTCATTACTTAACCAGTATAATAAATATAACGATATTTATATTTTATTTCATTAAATATATATAACGATTTAAATTAATATTATATATATTTATATGCGTATTATACATACATAGTTTTTATACTTTTACTATACTTTAACTTTACCTTTACTTTACTTTTACTTTACTTTAACTTTAATAATTCACTTTAATAATTCATACTTTAATAATTCACTTTAATAATTCATACTTTAATAATTCATACTTTAATAATTCACTTTAATAATTTATTTTAATAATTCATACTTTAATAATTCACTTTAATAATTCATACTTTAATAATTCAAAAATCTATTATAAATAGAATTCAATAGGTTTCATTATTTCATAGAAACTTGAAAATATATTTCTCTAAAACTCTCTAAATCTATATATATATATATATATATATATATATATATATATATATATATATATATATATATATATATATATATATATATATATGCTCTGTATTATTTCAAGATATTATTAGTATACATAAAATATTACGACGGAGTGATGTCCGAGTGATTTCAAAATAGTTTTTTTTTTAAATGAGTCGAAGCTAAGGAAATTATGGGTTATAGCTATGGAGGTGATGGGTATGGTTTATGGGTATGCTCGTGAGGTCAATCTAGTGTTTATCATCTCCGTTGCGTCTACGTACTTTCCTGCAATATTGAATCTCAGTATTGATACGTGAGCACTCATAACTTAACTTTTATATATAAATAGTGTATCCCTGACTAGTGCTCGAGTATATAGGATTATGCATGCTTGTACATTCGATATTGTCCTTAGATAGGTTTGTTGAATCCTGAATTAGATACATATGCTACTGAGATAGGGTATATGATATGCATGTCATTGGAAAGCTAGCAAAAAAATTAAGAACTTTTCATTTAGATATCGAATGGTTTCGATGAACGGATTAGAAGTTATAGTCAACTGAATTTTAGTATTATTGTTAAAATGATTATTATTATTATCGTCGTTATTATTTTAATAGAAATATCATTGTTATTATAAAATATCATTATTAATATTATGTTAGTATTATCATTTTATCATAATACCATTTTTTAGTAAATATAAATATTGTTATTTTTTTATAGAATAATAATTATTATTATTACAAAATAATACAACTTTTACTTATTATTATTATGATCAATATTATTTTATCAAATAAATAGGGGATACAAAGATATTTTTCACCACGCGTAATATAATTACATTAATAATACTTACCACTATAGTTTTACGATATTAAGTGAACTTTATATATTTTACTACTTAAGATATATAAAAGTATATTTTATCATATATAAACGTTAATATAAATTTTTATTAATAAATGACTTTTATTATTATAAAATCTAATAAATATATTTAAATATATAAAACGACTATAGTTAAGTTATATAATAAACACGTATAAATTTTAGAAGTCATTTTGGGTCAAGTTGACTTTTGTTGACTTTTGCATATTAGTCTCGAGCATTAGGATTGTGGTACACTATGACTTGACCAAAAATTGTTAGACAAATATTGACCAACATATAAATATATATATAATTAATATAGGTTCATGAATCCGAGGCCAACCTTGCACTTGTTAAATGACGTTATATGTATTTTTACTACGAAATACAGTATGGTGAGTTTCATTTGCTCCCTTTTATATATATTTTTGGGACTGAGAATACATGCAGTGTTTTTATAAATGTTTTACGAAATAGGCACAAGTACTAAAACTAATTCTATGTGGGTTTAAACCAGAAATATACCCTTAGCTTGGTAACATTAAACTACTTGTCTATGTACGGTAGGCGCGAATCCTAAAGATAGATCTATTGGGCTTGACAAACCCCATCCTGACTATGGGATGCTTTAGTACTTCGAGGTTATTTTAAACACACCTGATCTTGTGTACTTCAGAGGGTAAAACATGAACGTTAAGGCTTGTTACCGGGTGCCTACAACTTATAGAATACTTTTATACACTTGCGAGTGTACATATATTTATAAACGGAAATCTTGTGGTCTATTAATATATTGAAATGATTGTTATGATAAACCTATGAACTCACCAACCTTTTGGTTGATACTTTAAAGCATGTTTATTCTCAGGTATTAAAGAAATCTTCCGCTGTGCATTAGCTCATTTTGAGGATATTACTTGGAGTCATTCATGACATATTTTGAAAGACGTTGCATTCGAGTCATTAAGTTCATCAAGATTATTATTAAGCCAATTATAGTTGGATGTATTATGAAATGGTGTGCATGCCGTCAACTTTCATTGTAAAGAAAGTTTGTCTTTTAAAAACGAATGCAATGTTTGTAAAATGTATCATATAAAGGTCAAATACCTCGCGATGTAATCAACTATTGTGAATCGTTTATAATGTATATGAACGGGTCCTTTCAGTTGGTATCAGAGCGGTGGTCTTAGCGAACCAGGTTTGCATTAGTGTGTCTAAATGATAGTCGTTAGGATGCATTAGTGAGCCTGGACTTCGACCGTGTATGCATGTCAAAAGTTTTGCTTATCATTTTTGTCGGAAATTGCCTGCTTATCATTCTTAGTCTAAACACGTCTTACTGCATTGATTGCATGAATAGTGTATAGACAAAATTCATATCTTAGCGTATCTGCTAATCCATATCTTAGCGTATCTGTTACTGTAAAACTTTGCCTGACATATCCCGTAAATTCCTCCGTAATCTACGAAATCTTTTGCGCTATATATATATATATATAGATATTCTATGTAATTAGAATACCACCCGATAGCCAGAAAATCATTTCATATCGAAAAATTCTTTATTCAATCGAACGAAATGGAATTCGTCATTAGTTCAAGTCCCTCGAACTCCGATATGGAATCTCACTCAAGCTCCGAAAGCAGTGTGACCGGAATGGACCAACCAATTAGCCATCATCTATTCTGGATGAATTAGGGATGGGTTCATAGCCTCCTCAATCATTGGAGACAAGAAGAATGTGATCCCTTCCATCCACCACATTGTCCTCTTGGCGATAAACCTGAAGCACTTACCGGCGAACCGGTCCGAAACACCATTTTCTCTCTCATTTCCAGAGTATCTCGTCATGATTATATACTACACCAAATTCTAGATCTTATTTATCCGCTCGTCCGAACCGACAATCAGCCCGGTGTAATAGAAGAAGTCAACGAGCTTCGCGCTCGAGTAGTGGCTTTCGAGAATATGGTGCAAGGGTTACAAACACCAACAGCAACACCAGCAGCATAACCAGTACCACCATCAGCAACACCAACAGTACCATCACCACCACCAACAGTAACATCCGCATCCCACACTTCAACGTCACAACCTATATCCCACGAGTACCAATGACATACACTCTATAGATACCAAGGAATACCAACAACAACAAACGATGAAGTATTGATTCATAACTTCATTGGAGAAACATTTTGCGACGATTATGTAGTCTCTAAAGTCTTAGAGATTATCTATTCTAGCCCTAACCATAAATTAGATGAGTGAACCCAAATGATAGAAGGAAGAGTAGAAACCCTGATAAGAATGATGTGTGGTTTACAAGCTAGACTTGATTTACCAACAACATCAACAGTACCATGAACATCACCAGTACAGTCAGTGCCATCAGCGTTGTCAGAATCAGCAGCACCTATAACATCACAAACTCCGTCAGTTCAAGAATCACCGTGGACATCATTATAAATCAACAACAAGTATGTCATATCAATGAGTTATGAAGTATTAACTCATTTCCACTGAAGGATTTATATGTATATCTTATATATATAAATTTTTAGACCATAATAAATCTTTCCGTACTAAGCTATTATGTGTGAATCTTAACTGCTCGGTTAATTCATGTTACTAATATGCAATAATGTACGTCCTTCGTCCACAACTTAACCATCATTAACTACAATCTCTGCCTCAATTCAATAAATCCCAATTCATAATAAATCAAATGAATTATTCAAATATAAGTTTGATTTTTCACTTTCATCGTCGATGTACTCGAAACGTTTCAAATAACATTATTCGTACCTTGCGAAATTCACAAGAATTTCACAAACACCAACAAATAACGAAGTATTAATTCATAATTTCAATTTTATTGAATAAATACTCCGTAAAAGTTATGTAATTTCTAAAGTCTTTAGGGATTATTCAGTTCTAGTTTCAATCGTAAATAAAATGAGTTTAATTTAATATTAACTCATTAAATCTATGTTACATCTGAAGAAAATATGCACATATATATTTTCATAAAGACTGTAATAAAATTCTGTTGTACAAAATATTAATTGTGAAATTTTTTTAACGGGTAGGTAATACCCGAGAGATATATAAATTCACAATTAATATGTTACATTTTTCGAATCTGATTAAGCAAATCATCAACTATACTCCCTAATCTCACAACAATATACATTCTTGTATAGAAATCAAAACAACCATTCTCACCCAAATTGGATTACTCATTCTGATTTTGACAAATCAAAATCCAAGTCATGATTTAACAGAAGACATCACTCTTAGATTCCTACATCTTTCAAAGCTATACTTTGACTTCAAAACTGTGTTAGAACATCATATGTATATTAACGATTACAAACTGTGTTCAAACTCTCCGAAGTTTTCGAAGACACTTCAAACAATGAACAATCGAGATGATGATCCAACCACATATTACCCACAGTTATGTACCTAAAAAGCTCTCGAAGCCAAAGTCATAGTTCGACGCGTATCCGTGTCAGACCCTTTGACATTTATTAGCTAAAATGACTTTTCAATTCCTTTTTAAAGTAGCCAGTTTTGTCACAGCTCCAGCAAGTCAACTTCAACTTTTCAGTCGGACTAGTCTTATTATAACCTCGATAGATACGTTGACCTTTCGTCATCGTTACTGGGGAACCTTTCATATCTCACCACCTTAGCAATAAACTTACCAACAACTTCAATTATCTTTGACTTTTCAAAAAAAAAATCATTATATTTATTAAAATCACATCATTTACTCATTCGCATCTTGTAACGAGAATTGTCATACGAATCATCGGAAATCAGCAACCAGTATTTTGAAATCTCGCAGCATGTCTACGCCAACAGTTATATGTGTACGTAAAATGTCTATCTCCTGGACTTACATACTTTGAATGTGAAGTTCTGAAAAATATTTTGAACTGCAAATTAGTTCTTGAAATGCTGACGAAGCATCAAAAACTGTAAATGATCTTAACAGTAAAAAGTTTGATGACAAAGAATAGTAAGGTGGTAAAGCTGAGAAAAAGAGAAGGTTTGGAACTGGAAAACGGATTGAACAGACCATGAAGGAGGCTGTGGACAAATCACAAAGACTAAATCTGCCTTCAAAGAATCCAAATGATTCAGTGCCTGCTAAAGTCATTAACGAATACCTTACTCTTTATTCTAAACCTTTACAGAAAAATCTTCATCATCATCCATCAATATTAAAAATTCTAAGATATTATCATATCTTTCATTATAAATATCTGCGATATTTCTGAAGATATTTTCACAATTAATCTTATCTGAAGTCATTTATCTCTTTGCGCTATCAGTGTTACATCATATAAGAAACTATTAGTTTCTATATTCTATAAACTTTCGAGTTTAAATTATGAATGTTTTGAAGTAGTGTTGGGAACTGAAGCATGAGTTAGTATAATATAATGACACTTGATCAACGTGATTATATTACAGTAAGTCATGCTGAGTTTCTAATGGGACATGACGATTCACAGACCATGCCTTCATCATGTTCCATGTTACACGACTCTTGTATTCTATTTAATCTCTAAAAATATCAAGAATATATTTTCTTGATGATTCGGTCTTTTCAGGAAATTCTGGTAAATTAACAAACCAAGATCGTGCCATTACCATTTCCTTCTTAGAACATTAACTATGTTCATTCTGAAATTCATATCTGCGAATACTGGACCATTACAAACGTTGCTTAATCGCAAGAAGAAGAAACGAAAGGACAAAACTCCAAAATAGAAATTGGAGTATAAATCGCAGCAAATAGAAGGGAGCATTAACTGTGGATGTCAATGATTATAGAAGACAAAAGCAGGGGCTTTGAAATATAAGAGAAGATATAAAACCCAACAACCACCCAAAAATTATAAACCGTATATATCGATGCATATAGCAATATAAAGACACGGAAGAACTAAAAACACTATAAAACCGAGAGTATAGTAGAAGTAAATAGATTCTTCCGGAGGCAGATGAAAAAGAAGAACGACAGATATGAAAGTGAGGAGTATATCGAGAATCAGTACCGGATGAAGCATATTGACAAATACTTTAAAATATGAGTTGAGGGAGAAAGAATAGAAGGTGTGAGTTGTAAGGAAACGAAGGAGGTGGATTTATAGTGAAATACCCGACAGAGAAATCAATATGGAATATCGTATTAATTCGAAGAGAATCATAATCTCCTTAATCACCGAAGCTTCAAATCCAACATAGATTACAAAGATTTTCTTTAAATTCGGAGATCAATTGTGATGATGTCAAAAGATATGACGAATCACTATAATCTTATTTCCTTCATTTACGATAACTTCCCTCATACGCTTATAGTAATCGAATTATTTTATCCATACTTCTTAGACATGATAAAACTTCATAATCGTTACGTCATAATAACATTCTCATTGTTAGCCATAGCCACCTCTATCAAATTTCGGGGACGAAATTTCTTTAACGGGTAGGTACTGTGACGACCCGAAAATTTTCAACTAAATTTAAACTTTATCTTTATATTATTCTGATACGATAAGCAATGTTTGTTAAGTTAAATCTCAAGGATTTTAAACTATGTTTATACATTCATTTAAACCTCGACCAAATTCCAATGATTCACGAACCATTAAATGAACATATATGAATATGTATGTATATGTATATATGTTATAAATTGAAAATGTCAACAAAGTATTTAAACATATAATGCTTTATATGAACGTATTTGTTTCAATATGATTATCGATGAAATTAAATAAAATATATTAAATGATTGAATTATCAGAAACATTGAATTATGATTACAAGTCTCTGTTGAGAGGTCCACTATGATTTGAGAAAATCTATTCCTCTTAACGATATTCGGAATAATTTGTAAAGTATTTATAAATAAAAATAAAAAGTGTCATTTACGAAAGTTAGACAAAAGCTAGTGGAGAATTGGTTTCCATAATATTCTATTAATCTATTTTCAAACGTACAAAAACGTTTTCAGTTTAAAAAGAACTTTATTATTAAAACGTATATAACTTTTATAAATATCTAGAATCACTTTTGACAACTCATTACTTAACCAGTATAATAAATATAACGATATTTATATTTTATTTCATTAAATATATATAACGATTTAAATTAATATTATATATATTTATATGCGTATTATACATACATAGTTTTTATACTTTTACTATACTTTAAATTTACCTTTACTTTACTTTTACTTTACTTTAACTTTAATAATTCACTTTAATAATTCATACTTTAATAATTCACTTTAATAATTCATACTTTAATAATTCATACTTTAATAATTCACTTTAATAATTCATACTTTAATAATTCACTTTAATAATTCATACTTTAATAATTCACTTTAATAATTCATACTTTAATAATTCACTTTAATAATTTAATAATCTATTATAAATAGAATTCAATAGGTTTCATTATTTTATAGAAACTTGAAAATATATTTCTCTAAAACTCTCTCAATCGATATATATATATATATATATATATATATATATATATATATATATATATATATATATATATATATATATATATATATATATATATATATGCTCTGTATTATTTCAAGATATTATTAGTATACATAAAATATTACGACGGAGTGATGTCCGAGTGATTTCAAAATAGTTTTTTTTTAAATGAGTCGAAGCTAAGGAAATTATGGGTTATAGCTATGGAGGTGATGGGTATGGTTTATGGGTATGCTCGTGAGGTCAATCTAGTGTTTATCATCTCCGTTGCGTCTACGTACTTTCCTGCAATATTGAATCTCAGTATTGATACGTGAGCACTCATAACTTAACTTTTATATATAAATAGTGTATCCCTGACTAGTGCTCGAGTATATAGGATTATGCATGCTTGTACATTCGATATTGTCCTTAGATAGGTTTGTTGAATCCTGAATTAGATACATATGCTACTGAGATAGGGTATATGATATGCATGTCATTGGAAAGCTAGCAAAAAATTAAGAACTTTTCATTTAGATATCGAATGGTTTCGATGAACGGATTAGAAGTTATAGTCAACTGAATTTTAGTATTATTGTTAAAATGATTATTATTACTATCGTCGTTATTATTTTAATAGAAATATCATTGTTATTATAAAATATCATTATTACTATTATGTTAGTATTATCATTTTATCATAATACCATTTTTTAGTAAATATAAATATTGTTATTTTTTTATAGAATAATAATAATTATTATTACAAAATAATACAACTTTTACTTATTATTATTATGATCAATATTATTTTATCAAATAAATAGGGGATACAAAGATATTTTTCACCACGCGTAATATAATTACATTAATAATACTTACCACTATAGTTTTACGATATTAAGTGAACTTTATAAATTTTACTACTTAAGATATATAAAAGTATATTTTATCATATATAAACGTTAATATAAATTTTTATTAATAAATGACTTTTATTATTATAAAATCTAATAAATATATTTAAATATATAAAACGACTATAGTTAAGTTATATAATAAACACGTATAAATTTTAGAAGTCATTTTGGGTCAAGTTGACTTTTGTTGACTTTTGCATATTAGTCTCGAGCATTAGGATTGTGGTACACTATGACTTGACCAAAAATTGTTAGACAAATATTGACCAACATATAAATATATATAATTAATATAGGTTCATGAATCCGAGGCCAACCTTGCACTTGTTAAATGACGTTATATGTATTTTTACTACGAAATACAGTATGGTGAGTTTCATTTGCTCCCTTTTATATATATTTTTGGGACTGAGAATACATGCGCTGTTTTTATAAATGTTTTACGAAATAGGCACAAGTACTAAAACTAATTCTACGTGGGTTTAAACCAGAAATATACCCTTAGCTTGGTAACATTAAACTACTTGTCTATGTACGGTAGGCGCGAATCCTAAAGATAGATCTATTGGGCTTGACAAACCCCATCCTGACTATGGGATGCTTTAGTACTTCGAGGTTATTTTAAACACACCTGATCTGGTGTACTTCAGAGGGTAAAACATGAACGTTAAGGCTTGTTACCGGGTGCCTACAACTTATAGAATACTTTTATACACTTGCGAGTGTACATATATTTATAAACGGAAATCTTGTGGTCTATTAATATATTGAAATGATTGTTATGATAAACCTATGAACTCACCAACCTTTTGGTTGATACTTTAAAGCATGTTTATTCTCAGGTATTAAAGAAATCTTCCGCTGTGCATTAGCTCATTTTGAGGATATTACTTGGAGTCATTCATGACATATTTTGAAAGACGTTGCATTCGAGTCATTGAGTTCATCAAGATTATTATTAAGCCAATTATAGTTGGATGTATTATGAAATGGTGTGCATGCCGTCAACTTTCATTGTAAAGAAAGTTTGTCTTTTAAAAACGAATGCAATGATTGTAAAATGTATCATATAAAGGTCAAATACCTCGCGATGTAATCAACTATTGTGAATCGTTTATAATGTATATGAACGGGTCGTTTCAGCCAGTGCTGCCACGACTACCAGTCGACAGCAGCAACCACCACTAACTGGATGGTGAACTGGTGAATCACCATATTTAACTGGTTTTAACCCTAACCAATCCATCAACAAAAAACCCCAAATAAGCATGCCACCATTAACTTGTTTAAGCTGCTTATCTAGTTTGTGAAGATCGTGTCCAGATTGATACCTATTCATTCGTAAACCGAATAATTTGAACCTGTTGAATCTTTCTTGTTAGGCTTCAGGATAAAGCGCGCGATTTAATAACTCAAAATTAATACATTAGATTTGGTTTGTCTGACATGAAACTCACATGCCAACTCAGTAACTTGTTTGAGCCATTTACCTTTAACTAGTTTTATGCACATCGTGTACGGGTTGGGTACTTGCAACAAACTACCCTCTTTAAGAAATCATGCTAGCTCGAGTTAGTTACTTTGGACCTTTAATTTGACCTAATTTGTCACTCAAATACCTAACGCAGAGTTATACGGATCAAATGAATCATTGACTAAGTGAATGTAACACCCTGTCAGAACACACTAACGGAATATTAACTCCTGGACCCACAGTTAACGGTCACGCCCTCTATATGAGACGTTTCTGAAAAGCAATTGCATTTATTTCAAAAGAAGTTGTCAATAAAGTAAGTAAATCAAAAAGTTAACATTAATGACATATGTAAATAATCCTTGAACATTATTTAAAAGAAAATAGTTTGGAATGCGATCGTAAATATTCTTGACATAAATCAAAATCATGTTGGACTCCCATCCAGTGTAGGCACCACGAAAGCACATAGTCATCAAAGTATGCGGAAGCTAATACCTTTACGAACCTGAGATAAAACATGAAAAATGATCAACAAAAATGTTGAGTGAATCTACAGGTTTAAGTAAATCAGTTTATCATAGTTAGACCACGAGATTTAGTTCTAAATAGTAAAATTTATACAACAGTTATGAGCACTTGAATATAAAGCTTTAACCCGCGGATAGCTTAAATGTGCTACACGTCTTCCTTTACCCCATATTGCAAACGCTGCTCGAGCATTTAGTAACAAAGTTATAAGCACCCTAGTTCATTGAGTGAGGTTTGTCAAACCTACGGTACCGTCCTATAATTCTAGCCTTACAAAGTAAAAGTGTATGGGATTGTAGACTCACCTTGTGTGCATTTGTCAAATCGCAAGCAACAGTAGTCGAATTACAATGACCAAGTAATGCAACCTAAATGTACCATTTATAGTTAAATAAGTTTTGTTTCAAAATACAGACTCACAGTTCAGTTGCCCTATTGCTCAGACCGACGTAATTGTATAGTAAAAGTCAACACAGAAGTCAACTAGTCAAGCAAGTCAACAAAATGTCAAACTTGGTCAAAGTGGTCAACTTAGGTCAAATACATCAGTAGGTCATGTCAATGTTATCATAAAGTCAAACCAATGTCAACTTATAAGTTTCACACGTTTGTTTAGCCAATTAACGATTACTAGTTTAGCTTTCGTATGTTTTCACAGCAGTCATGAAATCGAACAAGTACAGTTCACAAATGACACATCAAACAATTATGAACAACTCCATATCATTATGCCATGTTATAAGCTTTCTAAAAAGACTAAGCACACTATCATACGGTTCCTAAAATTCACGTAGCATGCAAAACAATCAAGTTCAGTTTCTGTTTACGCATCAGTTTTGTATTAATTCTCATTTAATATAGAAAATAGCAATTAATGAACGGCCAATTGGAGATGACTCTAAACACCTCAAATTATCAGTGGTAAAATAATCAAAGAATTTCATGTAGCCAATTTGTACAGCTTTGACCAACTTGTCGGACCTCCTGATTTAGACAGAATTCAGACATTTGGTTTCGGCACGCATGTACCATATAGCAAACAAAGCATTCAGAGCTTGACATACAAACAAGATATGCTAATTAATATATATTCTACCACATACCAGAAGCACAAAGTCCAATTAAACTCCTACTTCATGCTAGACATTTATTGGGGCAAAATAGACAGATTCGATCCCAATCAGGTAGTCATTTTCGGGGTCGAATATACGAAAATCTAGAAACATTTAGCATATGAAGTCTACATCAATTATCAAGTACTAATCATGCAATTTATAGAATATAAAAGTTTGGTCATCAAAAAGCATGTTAAATGATGGTTTGGTCCATGAACAAATTTCTAGTCAACACGTTGTAACACGAACATTCAAGTAATCATAAAACGACTTTTACAAATCCGTTTACTATTATATCTTAGTCCATTTTATGTATTTTTCAATTATAAATCCATCTAACATCATTTCATAAGCCATTTATAACACAAAAATTGCAGTTTTTGTTTTGTTGCATAATTACATACTGAAACTTCAAACGATCATAACTTAGGCTATACTAAACGAAATCATGCGATTCAAGCGAGCAAATTCAATATTTTTTCGATAGCTATCCATATAAGCACTTTGAAAATACATAAACCAAATTTACAAAACCAGTAGCATAGCTATTCAATTCGTTTTAAAACCTCAACTCGCAACTCGGACAAAATAACGACTAGTTACATACACAATCGCGACCAATTGAGCAATAAGACATCTAGACTATGTAATTAATAATAAAATTCAGATTTTAACAATTAAGGTTTGAGATATTTTACCACCAATCAAGCAATTACTTGTATCCACGCGTAGAGGAGAACGAGAGGAACACGATTATGTAAACGATTAAGCAAACGAGCAAACAATTGATGGAGATTGAAGGAGATGAAGATGTCGACTTGATTTTGGGGGTTTGAGGCTGCTCCTAGTCGTGATCTAGGAGGGGGGATAGAACCGTGTTTTATTTTTAGGTATTAGTGTACCAGGTTTAGTTATTTAAGGAAAATAATTAACAAGTGGGCCAAAATTAATCAAGGGGTGCCTATATGTGGGAATTTTCGGCCAAGAGGGTCCAAAAGGGAGTTCATGGACTCAAAAATGATGCTAGATGACTTTCTATGGGATCCGGTTAAGAGCCTTTAAGTGTCGTTAGCCGAAAACGCAAATCGAATCGCTAAACGTTAATTCTTTCGGATTCTTTAATTAAATTAAATTCTCTTTATCATAAAAGAATTCTAATTTTTATAAAATACATGGAATAATTATTTTTCTTGATAATTATTTAATTCGTTGCTAAGTGTCGTTAACCGAAACCGAAAGCTGGAACGTTAACCGAGCGTTTTAGCGAATTCTACGTGTTTTAAATTTATAAGAGTTCTAATAAATTAAAATTATCTTTAAAGCATAATAATTATATAAAATAATTATTAAAAGTGAATATCAATCGTTTCGTTGTCTTAAAGATGTCTTTTCCGGTTTTCACTAACCATACGTTTTTCTTGCGTTTTCTAAGTTTCTCGCATACTTCTAAACCAAAGTATGAAATTATTTAATATGTAGCACATATTAAAATAGTATACTTAAAAGAAAAAGTTCTAGCGTAAAAATTCATTAAAATTTAACTAACGGTCGTTAAGTATTTAATGGAAAAGTTAACGAAAAAATCGGGTTGTTACAGTAAATATTAAAATATCTAATCGAATTAAATGATAACAATGAAATTCAAGTGAACAAACGAGAGAAAATTATTTGAATTCCATTTCACTAAGTTACTTATTATATGATTCTAACTATTAGATATATATACCTCAATTCAATTACAAACCCTAAATAACAGAATTAACAGAACTTCGGTACGCAACAAACTATTTTAACATATTTACAAAATAGGTCCTCCATGTTCAGAATATTATGAAATGGTAGTTGACTTTGTTTGACTTCTATATGAATCGATAAATCATATAATTAAGAAATAAATTTAATGGCTAATGGCTATAGTGACTAACAATATTTCCACAAAAATGATGTAAAACGTCAAATTGTAGAAATTTGAAAATTCAATAAGAATACAAAATCAGGATAGAAGTCAAGAAAAGCTAAACAAATCAAGATTCAATACTCAATAGGCTACATATGCACTTGTCATGATTCATTTGGCTGATTTATAAAAAAGAAAAAAATAATAATTTTTCTTGTGATGATCTGAGCAAACCGTTTTTTCATAATCAGAAAATAATTTGTCCACTAGACCACTTCTAACTGTGACGGTGATATCACATACACTGAGTACATTTATTGGGCGATAATGTGATATGTCAACGTCATATAGTGAAGATAAATAATGGAGCTTCACTTTTTGAGTGTTAAATTTGTGGTGAGTGATGTGGTAAAATGTGATTGGAAGTTGGAGATAAAATAAATAAATTAATAATATATAAAATAATTTAGTAAAATCTGATTGGTCACAATAAAGTGACACTTTTTTTTTCAGTCAGTTGCACGAGTGACGACCCTATTCTGTCAAAAGTGAAGCCCCGTTATTTGTGTCAGTGGATTTCAGTAAATGCCACATGGGATGCCAATAAGTGACCGAAAAAAAGTGAAGCTTCATTGAAAATGATCTCATTATTTATTTATTATTAGAATAACGAGAGTCTTTAGGACTCTAGAGGGATATTTTTAACATACATGCATGTACAATAATAGTTATACGGAGTATCCTTCGCTTAATGAAATACAAACCGTATTTAAAAATTGGAACTCACCGGTTGCTCTTAATGAAATACAAACCGTATCCTTTGCATGGATTTCCAATAGATTAAAAGGAAAATCACTCGATTGGCATAAGTGGATCACTAATCCAAACATATATCTTTTACAAGTTTGAGTCATAAATTCGTGTACGTACTGTTCGGGATAGCTTTTAGCATAGTCATTGTATAGTTTGCTTGCTCGTGATGTATTTGATATGATGATCCATGCCTTTATGGATCTCCAAAAGATGTACTCATTTTCTTGCTTATATTTAATAAAGTTTGCTTTCCGTTCAAAAATAATAATAATAATTATATGGAGTAATAATTATAATTATAATAATATAATTATATATTTATTTATTTATGTATACATAAAAAGTAACATCATCGGTCATAATTTTTGAACATATAAGTACTGTATTTGTTTTTCTGGTCCTACATGATTTTTAAAGTCTAACAAAGTAACAAGATTAAATTTAATAAATTCTATGAAGTGTTTTCTCCTGACTTTTATGAACCCCTTGTTTCATAATGAAGTGTTTTTCTTATCTTTAAACCAATTGAGGTTACGATTTTAACAAAATCAAACAAGTCCGTTGCACTTGCACCTAATTAACTATTTTCTTTTTTTCCCCTCAGTCACCTGTTTTTTTTATCTTTCTCTGAATTCAGTTGATGGCTATCTTGCTTGTGTTTCTTGTCCTATTCCTAATCAAGCCAGGATTTTCGCAACCGAATAACAATACTAACATACCCATAAGATCGTTCTGTGGTCGTAACCCTCCAGTCATTTTATCGAATTTCATTAATAATCGCAACTCTACGTTCAATGAAATCAGGAAGCAACTATCTAGTAGCAACATGTTTTACGCTCGAGCTCAGAGTTTGATCAATAGCGACTCGGTCTTTGGAGCCGCTCAGTGCAGATACTACGTCTCAACAGCTCAGTGTGTGGCTTGTTTTGATGCCGCTGTGTCTGAATTGGTCAGCTGCATAACCGGAAATGGTGCTTATACTTTCTTTGATGACTGCTTTGTCAGGTAAACCGTAAACTTTTCTTGTTTTTACCATGTCACAATTAAATCGTCATGCTAATCGCTTAGCATTAAGTTACTTTGTGATCAAAAACATATTTATGATTTGGCAAATATTAGTTTGAGTGCAATAAATAGGTTTTAAGAACATCGGCGGTCCAGTTACCGTGAAAACTATAACATGATATCTACAATCCTTTGCGTGATCCTCGCCTAAAAAACAGCACGATATCTACCAAGAATGGTTTAGATCAATTAGAGTTTGAGTCGAATTACGAAACTATACGATCATTATGTAACTGCAACACTAATAGCTGTATAATAATGTAATATTCTAGATTATTCAAGCACATTGATTTTGTGTAGTTGGCAAATACGATGTAAATTCATTCCATATATGTGGTATGGTTAGTTAGGATATGTGATCTTGTATTATATTAGAAACAGGTATATATACCGATGAATGAGAATACAGAAGCAGCTTTTGTGAACTTTCATGTTATCAGCCTTACTATTCCGATCCTCACGATCAACAAAGCTTAGTTTCAATTTTTGTTATAGACGATTATCGGTTCTTTTCTTTTCTTCTTTTTACGGCACAAATATGCCTCAATAATTTGCTTGGAGATTTTCTTCTTTTTTTAATTATTTCACCATCGAGTCATGTGCAAGTTTTTTCTTCTCTTGTAAATCTTTCCAAGTCCTTGGTACTGAGTGATATACTGAGTAAACATAGTACACCTTCATATTCCGTTATTATTACTATTATTATTATTTCTTCTTTTTCAAAATCAAATCACCCAAAAACTCCATTTGCCGTCACTCACTCCCACGTTTCTTTTCACACTATTTTCATTTAATTGAAGCACTATACGAGTACCTTTTATTTAAGCTCAATATATTTTATTTTTTTCTACCTTGTAAACCTACATGGCTGAATCACAGAAAATCTATCCTGCTATCACTGCTACTCGTGGATCTGGTCAATTTCATCGAAATAGAGGCAACAGCAAAGATAATTATCGTGGAAGGGGTGCTAATGATCGTGACAGCGATAAGTTTTCTACTGGACATAGCAACACAGCAAATGGGCCCCATCACTAGCAAATACCCTATGGTTCTTGGGCATGGCAGCAAACTTATTGGGCCTCAGCTCTCTGTCCATACCCCATGGCCCAATGGACCAGACCACTCTCCCCTTGTAGCCAGTCTGTTTTACTTGGTCCAAGACCACAAAGGCACGGTGCTCCATCTGTTGTCTCTTCTACTCCTACAGACATCGAATATGCCATGTACACCATCAACGCACCTGAAGATAATAATTGGTTGTAAACGAGCCGAGCCGAGCCCGAGCTTGATAGTGTTCGAGCTCGGCTCGTTTGGTTTTCAGAAAGCTCGAGCTCGGCTCGGTTCGAGCCTTGGATTTTTAGCTCGAGCTCGGCTCGAGATTCATGTGAAAAGCTCGAGCTCGACTCGTTATAAGCTCGTTTTTTCTAGAAAACAAAGAACTCGAGCTCGTTAAGGATGCAATACTCGAGCTCGTTAGCAATACTCGAGCTCGTTAAATAGTATTCATAAGTCACATGTTCATTCACAAAATTTGTATGAATATACTTTAATATCAATATCTCAACACTAATAAAGAAATCTTTTTATCTAGCTTTTGGCTAGTTTTTTAATAAAATTTCTACCGCCGTTCAAAAAAAAGAAACAAATGTTAATTATACGTACAAATGCCATTGAAGAGTTTGTAGCTTCTTATAAAATTACAAACTTTCTCATAAAAATAAAACTCACACAAGTCATTAAATAAGCCAGAATAAATAAAAACACGTTACAAATAAAACAATATATCTCTACATAATTATAAAGAATATGCATTTCTATATTTCAACTTCAATAAGCCCCAAAGACTAATCGATTAAAATAACCTGCATCAAAGATAATAAACAAATGTATTACAAAATAAATGACATTCAAAAACATTCTGATTGAAAAATTCAATAAATCGTATAGTAAAAGAATACATAAGATCTATATATTTGGCTTCAATAATTCGAATATTAAAATCACTAACAAAATATCTAAACATAATACATACGATCTACTGTAATACTTTGTGTTGCAAAAAGCTAAACTTCATGTGTAATCTTGTCTTGTGTATAGTAAGATGTCCTGTAAAACAAAAAAAAATTACATAGATTCTTTCTACCTTTGTTCAGAATATTTAGAATTTTGAACAATAAAATACGGTAAATATAAACAAGAGATTGAGATCAAAGACACTACCTTGTTAAAAATTTGATACTTGCAGCTTTAATACCTTGTTAAACATTGGAACAAAAAAATGAGTAAGAATTGAAAAGATTGAAAAGATAAAGTTGTAAAATGAAGAAAAATTAAAGAGTATGTGTGTCTTCTCTCATATATATTAGTATAAATATTAGGTGTAATTATTAATTACAAAACCTTTTATTGGTCGAGATGGGTCGTGACAGCAGAGATTTAATGGGGTATATTGAAAATTTATTGGAAATTTGGAAAGTCATTTTCGGGAGAAGAATTTGTTAGGAAGAGGGGATCGCCTGGACGTTAGGAGATATAAATTTGAGAGAAAAACAACTCTATTACTCACAAGAATAGATTTACAGAGTATTACAAAACTCTTACAAAAAAACTCTCAAACTCACACACACTCTCTAGGTTGTGATTACACTTCTCTGAGTGATTTAGGATGATTTACAATTGAGGTTTGCACCTCTATTTATAGTAAAAATTCTATGGCGGTGGAATGGTGTGAACGGAGATGGTGGGCGGCCGTCATCGTGTTCATCTTTGCTTCTTCTACATGGTGTTCAAAGAAGGCTACTTTGAACATCTAGAAGGTGAGCTTCTAGATTGTAGGCTGGAAACTTTCAATTCTCCCCCTCCAGCCGAATCCACGAACATTCCAGTTATGTCTCTGCATAACTCCAACTTCTCTCGAGTCACCACCTTTGTTAACATATCCGCAGGATTCTCCTTTGTATGGATCTTCACTAGTCTCAACAGTTGTCGATCAATTACCTCGCGTATCCAATGATAGCGAATATCAATATGTTTTGTACGGAAATGGTACATGGAGTTCTTGCTCAAATCTAGAGCACTCTGACTGTCACAATGTACCTTGTACTCCTTTTGCTTGATTCCAAATTCTTGGAGATAACGCTTTAACCACAACATTTCTTTTCCAGCTTCTGCGGCAGCAATATACTCTGCTTCAGTTGTGGATAATGCAACACACTTCTGTAGTCTTGACTGCCATGAAACAGCTCCCCCTGCAAAAGTGTAAATGAATCCTGAAGTAGATTTCCTACTATCAGGATCTCCGGCCATATCCGCATCTGTATAGCCTTCCAAGATTGGATCAGCTCCCCCGTAACAAAGACATAGATTCTTTGTACCTTTAAGATATCTGAGAATCCATTTTACTGCATTCCAATGCTCTTTCCCGGGGTTGGAGAGAAAACGACTCACTGTTCCCACTGCGTGAGCAATATCGGGCCTCGTACACACCATTGCATACATCAAACTTTCAACTGCTGAAGAATATGGTACTGAAGACATCTCCCCGATCTCTTCCTTGGATGAGGGACAAGAACTCTTGCTTAACTTGAAATGGTTGGCTAATGGAATGCTAACAGGTTTGGCATTGTTCATATTGAAACGTGAAAGCACTCGTTCAATATACTTCTTCTGAGATAGCCATAACCTTTTATTCTTCCTATCTCGGGTTATCTGCATTCCCAAAATCTGTTGAGCCTGTCCTAAGTCTTTCATGTCAAAAGACTTAGAGAGTTCCTTCTTCAGCTGGTTGATCTTCGTTACGTCTTTCCCTACGATCAAAATATCGTCTACATAAAGTAGAAGAGCAACGAAATCTCCTTCAGAAAACTTCTGAATGTAGACACACTCATCTGCTGCAGTTTTCTTGTACCCGTGACTCACCATGCACGAGTCAAACTTCTTGTACCACTGCCTAGGTGCCTGCTTTAAACCGTACAAACTTTTCTTCAGCTTGCATACGAGATTATCTCCTGAAACCTCAAAACCTTCTGGCTGCTCCATGTAAATTTCTTCATGTAAATCTCCATGAAGAAAAGCTGTCTTTACATCCATCTGTTCAAGCTCCAAGTTCATACTTGCGACCAATCCAAGTATGACTCTAATTGAAGTCATCTTGACTACTGGTGAAAATAACTCGTCAAAATCAATCCCTTTCTTCTGTTGGAATCCTTTGACTACAAGTCGTGCTTTGTATTTCACCACTTTTCCACTACCATCCTTTTTCAGCTTGAACACCCATTTATTTTTCAGTGCCTTCTTCCCGCGTGGAAGTTCTACTATCTCATAAGTTTGATTTTTTTGCAGAGAATCCATCTCATCCTGCATTGCGAGCAACCATTTTTCTTTATCCTTATGAGTTACTGCTTCATGAAAACTCTCCGGTTCTCCATCTTCAGTAAGTAGAAGGTACTCGGATTCTGGATATCTACTCGATGGAATCCGACCTCGTTTAGATCTACGAACTTCTGGAACATTCTGAGGAGATCCACCATCATCTTGACCTTGTGATTGTTCTGGAACGTCTGGCAGATGGGGTTGTGGCTCCCCCTGCTCAGCACCGTCATTTTTCTCATTATCTTCTACTTCTGGAATTTCTTCCTGCACTGAAAATTCATTTCTCAAGAATGATTCCGTTGTTGCCTCTGGCACCTGAGCAGCAACATTTGTCTTCTGAGATATTGTGGGCTTTTCAATATCTTCTATTGTCTGGCTTTCATGGAACACTACGTCCCTACTTCTGATCACCTTTTTCTCCTTTGGATCCCATAATCTGTATCCAAATTCTTCATCTCCATAGCCTATGAATATGCATGGAGTGGTCCTTGCATCCAGCTTCTGCCTGAGCTCCTTGGATACATGTGCGTACGCCAAACATCCAAATACTCTTAAGTGAGAGTATGATGGATCCTTTCCAGACCAAAGTTTCTCCGGAACTTCAAAATTCAGTGGTACTGATGGAGATCGGTTGATCAAATAACAAGCGGCTCTGACTGCTTCTCCCCAGAATGGCTTTGGCAGCTTAGCCATACTGAGCATGCTCCGAACACGTTCCATGATTGTTCGGTTCATTCTTTCTGCTATACCATTATGTTGAGGGGTACGTGGGACCGTCTTCTCATGTCGGATGCCATATGATCTGCAATAGGCATCGAACTGTCTGGAAGAGTATTCACCGCCGTTGTCGGATCGAAGACACTTTAACTTCTTTCCTGTCTCACGTTCTACCATGACATGGAACTGTTTGAAGTAATCGAACACCTGGTCCTTCGTCCGTAAGAAATATACCCACACCTTTCGAGAAGTATCATCGATAAACGTCAGAAAGTATCGATTGCCGCCAATTGATTCAACCTCCAAGGGACCGCAAACATCAGAGTGTACCAGACTGAGTAACTCTGATTTTTTCGTTGAAGAGGAATTAAACGAGACTCTATGATGCTTACCAAACAGACAATGATCGCAAGGATCTAGTGCAACATCCTTATCTACATTGATAAGCTTCTTCTTTATTAGGGTAGACAACCCTTTCTCACTCATGTGACCGAGTCTCTGGTGCCATAAATTTTGTGAAGCCTCCTTTTCTGCAACATTAATACTGTCTGTGCAGATCTTCACATCAGTCTTGTACAGTGTGCCACAAATGTGTCCTCGAGCGACTATCATAGCGCCTCTTGACAATTTCCATGTGCCTCTACTGAAATGACTATCATAGTCCTGTTTATCGAGAGCTACTCCGGAAAGTAGATTCAGCCGAAGATCTGGCACATGGCGGACATCCTTCAGAGTGATTGTGCTTCCGGAACTTGTCTTTATCTTGACAGCACCAATTCCGACAATCTCAGCGGAACTGGAATTTCCCATCTTCACAGCTCCAAAGTCTCCAGCTTTGTATGTTGTGAAGTATTCCTTGTATGGAGTCACGTGGTAGGAAGCTGCAGTATCTACCACCCATTCTGTGTCTTCTCGTGAGACGTGAAGGCATGTCTCATCATGGGTTGAACAATAAGCTACATCACCAGGGATAGTCACTAATGTTTCTCCACCCTTATTCTTCGGCTGTGAACTATTTTGACCTTGTTTCTCTTTCAATCTATAGCAGTTCTTCTTCATATGTCCCTCTAATCTACAATGATGGCATTTATATGTTGGTTTTCTGCCATCAGCTGACCTGCCCCTGCTCTTGCTTCTGCCTCTACATTTATTTTTGCTACTCATTCGCTGTCTCCCCCCGATTCTCTGTGACAAAGGCATGGGTCTGATCTGTGCCCATGTCCTTTCTCCTTGCCTTTTCACTGAATAGGGCATCCTTGACCATTGACATGGTAAGTTTGCCATTCGGTGCTGAGTTGCTGAGTGTTACTACCAGCGTTTCCCAACTATCGGGAAGGGAACTAAGTAGCAGTAGCGCCTGAACTTCATCGCCAAGCGGCATCTCTACAGACGATAACTGGTTGACCAAGTTCTGAAACTCACTGGTATGCTCGGCAACTGAAGTTCCACTTTTGAGCTTCATGTTGACTAAACGCCTCATCAGCAGGGCTTTATTCCGAGCAGTCTTGGCCTGGTACATGTCCTCCAACTTTTTCCAGAGGACATATGCGTCTGTCTCTTGTGCAACATGGTGGAAGACACTATGATCAATCCATTGACGGATCTGACCAATAGTTTTTCGGTTTGATTTCTTCCACTCTTTCTCTTTGGTAGAATCAGGGTTTATACCCTTCAATTCAATAGGATCGAACAAATCCTTACAGCTGAGGAGATCTTCCATCCGAGGTTTCCACAGCGTGTAGTTTGTTGCTGTGAGCATAATCATAGCTCCGGAAGATGATGTTGACTCTTCTGTGGACATTATCACCTTAAAAATAATTTTTCAACACAAACGGGGTTGAATTGTAGAAAACAGAGATCACCGTTACGTCCGGAACGGTTGAAAATGGTGGAATAGACACTCCGCGGCTTAAATTCCACTTACGGGGCAAAATTATAATTTTTATAAACTTCAGGGACCAAGAATGAAATTCTGAAAATTTCAGGGACCAAATTGTAAAATTTCAGAATTGCTACAGTACCGCTACAGTACTGCTACAGTGACTTGCTACAGTGACTGCTACAGTGCCGCCAGCTGCTACAGTGAATTGCTACAGTGATCGTCTTCTCCGGCAAAAATTCCGGCACCGGTCGTCTTCTCCGGCAAGATTCCGGCGAGTTGACCAAACTTTGACCGCGTTTTCTGGGCTCGTTATATCTCCGTTTAAGTCGCCGTTTTTTGCGTTGGACTCGGTTCGACGAGACGAATCCAATGGTACACTCAAAATTGAATTTTGAGAAAACTTCCGAAAACCCAAAAACTCAACCAACGTCTCTAACCAAGCTCTGATACCACTTGTTAGGAAGAGGGGATCGCCTGGACGTTGGGAGATATAAATTTGAGAGAAAAACAACTCTATTACTCACAAGAATAGATTTACAGAGTATTACAAAACTCTTACAAAAAAACTCTCAAACTCACACACACTCTCTAGGTTGTGATTACACTTCTCTGAGTGATTTAGGATGATTTACAATTGAGGTTTGCACCTCTATTTATAGTAAAAATTCTATGGCGGTGGAATGGTGTGAACGGAGATGGTGGGCGGCCGTCATCGTGTTCATCTTTGCTTCTTCTACATGGTGTTCAAAGAAGGCTACTTTGAACATCTAGAAGGTGAGCTTCTAGATTGTAGGCTGGAAACTTTCAGAATTGACGTAGATTTCGATCCGAATTACTCCGTAAATAAACTTACATTAATATATATATATATATATATATATATATATATATATATATATATATATATATATATATAAAGCTCGTTTAGGCTCGCGAGCTTAAACGAGCTCGACATGTAAAGCTCGAGATCGAGCTCGTTAATTAAACGAGCCCTATGTTAAGCTCGAACTCGGGCTCGAGCTCGTTTAGGCTCGGCTCGAATCGAGCTTTTGACGAGCCGAGCTCGAGTAGCTCGCGAGTAGCTTGGCTCATTTACAGCCCTAGGTACATGGACACCGGAGCAACGTCGCATATGACGGGGGTCCCAAGGTAAGCTCTTGTCTTATTTCCATTCAAGCCATCCAAAATATATTATAGTCGGTAATGGTAATCATCTTCCTATTAATGGATTCGGTCACACTTACATCTCATCTAATCGTCAACCATTACTTTTATCTAATGTTTTATATGCACCTCAACTTATCAAGAATTTAATTTCTGTTCGCAAACTTACAACTGATAATAATATTTCTATTTCTTTTGATCCGTTTGGTTTTACTGTTAAAGAATTTCCGAAGGGGACCACAATCCTACAGTGTAATAGCACCGGTGATCTATACCCACTACACTCCTCCATGCTGCGTCAACTCAACTCTCCATCCAGTTTTCTTTCCTTATCTCAAGATTTATGGCATCACCGATTAGGGCACCCTGGCGTTGATGTACTAAAGTCACTTAGAAATAAAAATTCAATCTCATGCACTTGAAAATCTAGTAATAAAATTTGTCAATCTTGTGTTTTTGGCAAACATGTCAAACTACCTTTTTATGCTTCACATGTGCTCCTTTTGATATTGTGCATAACGACTTGTGGACATCACTAATTGTTAGTAGTAGTGGTCATAAGTTTTATGTATTATTTCTTGACAACTTCACAAATTTCTTATGGACATTCACTTTGAGTCATAAATCCCAAGTGTTCTCTATTTTCAAAGCTTTTCATTCATTTGTTAATACTCAGTTTGGTCTCCAAATTAAACAACTTCAATGCGATAATGGTACCGAGTATAACAACACCTCGTTTCATCAATTTTGCACTCAAAACGGATTAGTTTTTCGCTTCTCTTGTCCATATACCTCTTCTTAAAATGGCAAGGCTGAACGGAAAATTCGAGCTATCAACAATGTCATGCGAACCCTTCTATCTCACTCGTGTGTGCCTCACAATTTTTGGCACCATGCCCTAGAAATGGCAACCTACCTTATTAATATCCTTCCGAGTAAATTGCTCAAACACCTTTCGCCAACTGAAATTCTCTATAAACGCAACCCAACCTATGATCATTTACGTGTCTTTGGTTGCTTATGCTACCCACTTTTTCCTTCCACCAAAATACACAAACTCGAGTCTCGTTCCACTCCTTGTGTTTTCTTGGGATATCCCACAAACCACTGTGGATACAAATGCTTTGATCTTTCCACCAAAAAGATAATTATTTCACGCCATGTTCTCTTTGATGAATCTACCTTCCCATTTGCAAACATGTCTGTCTCAACACCTAAATCGTATGAATTTTTAAATGATGGTCTCAATCCTATTTTTTACTCTCCTGACTTCTTTCCAGCCACTAATGCATCTCCCTTGTCCTCTGAGCAAAATGCATCCAGTAGCCCAAATAATTCTTCTTCCAATTCTGATCCAACACCATCGCATGTACAAACTGAGCCCACTCCACACAGCCCAATTCGATCACCTGATACACAATCTGAGCCCATGGTCACGCCTACTACTTCAAATTCTTCTAGTCCATCACCACCACCACTTCAAATTAACCCTACTGTTCCTACTCGTACTATTATCACTAGAAGTATGTCGGGCATATTTAAACCAAAAACACCATTTAATCTTTCTGCCACAACATCTATTTCTCCTCTACCTCCAAATTCGAAAATTGCTTTGGCGGATCCTAATTGGAAACGCGCCATGACCGACGAATATAAGGCTTTAATGGATAATAAAACATGGGTTCTTGTTCCTCATCATTCTAACATGCAGGTAATTAGATCAATGTGGATTTACAGGCACAAGATAAAGTCTGATGGAACTTTTGAACGATATAAAGCACGGTTAGTTGGTGATGGCCGATCACAACAACCACGTATCGATTGTCATGAGACTTTTAGCCCGGTTGTCAAACCGGCAACTATACACACGGTACTAAGTATTGCTGTTTCTAAGTCTTGGCCAATCCATCAACTTGATGTGAAAAACGCTTTCTTACATGGCAACCACAATGAAACTGTGTACATGTATCAACCTATCGGTTTTCGTGATCCAAAGCATCCGGATCATGTGTGTCTCTTAAAGCGTTCACTTTATGGTTTAAAACAAGCACCGCGTGCTTGGTATCAAAGGTTTGCCGATTATGTGGCTACTCTTGGTTTCATTCATAGTAGATGCAATCACTCTCTATTTATCTACCATCGAGGATGTGATATTGCCTATTTATTGTTATATGTGGACGACATCGTACTTACGACATCCAGTCATTCCTTACGCCAAAAACTGATGTCTTTGTTATCACATGAATTTACTATGAAAGATTTGGGTCCATTACACTCTTTTTTGGGTATTTCCGTTACACGTTCTACTAATGGTTTATTTCTTAGTCAGCAGGCGTATACAAAGGATATCATACAGCGTGCCGGCATGGTTAATTGCAATCCAGTTGCGACTCCCGTAGAAACTCAAGGGAAACTAAGTACCAAAACATGTACTCCTTTCGCTAATCCTACTCAGTATCGACAACTAGCTGGTGCTCTTCAATACTTGACCTTCACACGACCGGACATCTCATATGCTGTTCAAAAAGTGTGCCTTCATATGCACGATCCGAAAGAAGTTCATATGAATGCATTGAAGCGTATTATTCGTTACCTACAAGGCACTACTTCTCTTGGTCTTCACGTATCTAAGTCGCGATCACATAATTTAATGGCCTATACGAATGCAGATTGGGGTGGATGTCCGGATACCCGTCGCTCAACATCGGGTTATTGTGTATTTCTTGGAGACAATCTTATATCTTGGTCATCGAAACGACAAGCAACACTCTCAAGGTCAAGCGCTGAAGCAGAATATAGAGGGGTTGCGAATGTTGTTGCCGAATCTTGTTGGGTTCGTAATCTACTACTTGAATTATATCTTCCAGTGTCGAAGGCCACTTTGGTTTTTTGCGATAATGTAAGTGCTATCTACTTATCTAGTAACCCGGTCAACATCAACGCACTAAGCACATCGAGTTGGATATTCATTTTGTACGAGAAAAGGTGGCACGAGGAGAGGTTCGCATCCTTCATGTTCCTACGCGCTATCAGATAGCGGACATCTTCACAAAGGGTCTCCCCCGCTTATTAGTTGACGAGTTTCGATCCAGTTTTTGCGTTAGTTCACCATTCGCTTCGACTGAGGGGGAATAATAGCTGTATAATAATAATATTCTAGATTATTCAAGCACATTGATTTTGTATAGTTGGCAAATACGATGTAAATCCATTCCATATATGTGGTATGGTTAGTTAGGATATGTGATCTTGTATTATATTAGAAACAGGTATATATACCGATGAATGAGAATACAGAAGCAGCTTTTGTGAACTTTCAAACACAATATCCGCGTAAAATTGAGATGCCTTATGACGCACACACAAACACATGTACACAAGCATGATGACACACGGTCATATTTCGTGTATCAATGTGTAAAGTTGTGTGGCTTAAGCTTGTAAACACCGAGGTGTTGCTTGCTATTCAGTCTGGATATCGTATAATGTATGTGCGTCTACAAATGTTTTTAATGCAAATTGTTTGTTTTTCTGAAGACATAAGATAAAATAATGTCTTATTCTGTCTGAAAACTCGCAAAGTGATGCATACATAATTAAGTTATTTTGCAGACAAGAACAGACGGTCTTCACTATTCAGTATATAGACATTTAGGCCACTTCTTCTCTACAGACATGTCCTGCAGACCTTTAGACAAATACATCTTAAAAAACAAATAGTACCCAAGTTTTTAGGTGCGCAAATATACACATGATTAATTAGTTACTATAAACCCCAACCTATTTTATAGTTTTCATCATGCTTGACTTGAGTTAATTTCTAACATATATATATTCTTTTGTTGTGAAGGTACGAGAACTATTATGACTTCTACAATAACCCAAATGTCGTCGAGGATGCTGGTATAACTCCACTCGCATTATGTGGTAATCAGGTAGCATCTCAATCAACGACTTTTATTCAAACCGTAGATGGGTTGTTATCAGATATTCGAGTTGCTACTCCAAAAACTTCCAACTTTTATGTAGCAGTCACAAGGCAAATCGCAAGTGATAACGCAACAGTGCATGCAATAGCACAGTGTGTGCAAAATACTAGCCAGAGTGTTTGCAAAGATTGCATAAGTATGGCATATACCAATTTATATAATTGTCTTCCAAATACAGAAGGCAGGTTTATCAACATGGGTTGTTTCGCAAGGTATTCAGAGACTCCATTTTTTAACGATAACCAGACGATTGATATTACAAATCTATCAAAAGGTCAGGCTCATCTTGTTGTTTCAGTTTTGCTTCTTTTGTATTGTTAAGACTAAATAAAATGTTGACTTTTTTTATTGTTTTGTATATACTATAGAGAATAATAAGTCAAGTAAGGTTACTGTAATTGCTGGTGCAATTGGAGGTGTAGGTCTTCTCTTTATCTTGATTGTTTTATGGTTATTGTTTCGACAAAGAAAGAAGTTAAAGAAGACAGACCACGAAGGTAATTTCGTAACTGTGTGTTCGAAATGCTACTAATTGGCTCATTTTGTCATATATGAAGAACACTTCTCCCTGATAATATATTACATGTATTAATTAAATGTTATGTTTAAATCTGTGTATCATACGGATAACTTTTTTTTATATCAATGCTAACGTTGTGATGCATCAGATGATCTATCGGATATGAACGGGGCTATAAATTACAATTATAAAGATCTGCAATTGGCAACTAATAACTTCAGCAATAATAATATATTAGGAAAAGGAGGATTCGGGGAAGTGTTCAAGGTAATAAAGGTTAAACCTTTCTAATTATCTGTTACAGACAAAATCAGTTATCTCACTAATTTCTCCGGTATGGTTTACTCGATAGGCAATTCTTGATGATAACAACGTTGTGGCGGTTAAAAAAATTGAAGTTAATGCTAAAGCAAAAGAAGAATTCCAAAATGAAGTTAAGCTCGTATGTAATGTTCACCATCGCAATCTTCTTCGTCTCTTAGGATGGTCGAGTGAAGGATCGAGCCTACTACTTGTACTGGAATACATGCCAAATGGTAGCCTTGACAAATTTCTTTGGGGTAAGTTTCTGTACAAAACTGATGTTAATGAAGATATTCAATATGTAACAATTATCGATATACTAATAAATATGTTTTTAAAGGTGCAAAAAAGGGGACTCTGAATTGGCAACAACGATGCGATATAATATTTGGGATAGCAAGGGGTCTTGTTCATCTACACAATGAATTTCATGTAAAAATCATTCACAGAGATATAAAGTCGAGCAATATTCTCCTTGATCATGATTTTCAACCCAAAATAGCCGATTTTGGATTAGCAAGGTTTCACCCAGAGGATATAAGTCACATTAGCACCAAATTTGCCGGGACATTGTAAGTTAAATTTTGTTACTATATATACAACTAAGTGTAACCAAAATCTTGTTATGTTTAGTATTTAATGTTGTGGTCAGGGGCTACACGGCACCAGAATATGCACTTCGTGGTCTTTTATCAGATAAAGTTGACACTTTCAGCTTTGGTATCGTAATTCTTGAAATCCTTAGTGGCCGAAGGTGTACTGACATGAACTCCGAAAGACCATCCATGGATTACCTCCTGGAACAAGTGAGATTCGGTCTCTAGTACTTTCTTATTTTTATTTTCTTTTATTTTGTGACTTTTGTTTGTCGGTGGTCCCTCATTTATACATCATTTCACATGCCACGTCCATGTCTTTAGTTTTTAGCTCTGGTTATCCGTCGAGTTTACAAATGTTGCCTTGGTGGTCCCTCCGTACATGAAAGATAGGGACGGGACATGTGAAATGATGTATAGACGGAGGGCCCACTAAAGAAGCATTCGTAAAATCAAGGGATCACCCGAGCTATAAAATTAAAGACAGGGACGTGGCATGCGAAATGATGTATAAATGAGGGACAACCGGTGCAAAAAGTCTTATTTTCTAGACGTAAAGGAATTATGTAAAAGAACTTTACTTGCCCTTTGAGTTAACGGTTGCTAAAATTGGGTCAATTGCGTGCAGGCGTGGAAGTTGTATGAAAACAAAAGGCAAAAAGAGTTGGTAGACGAGACGATGGATTTGGACAAATACCACCAAGAGCACGTGATGCAGATCATCGAGATTGCTTTGTTGTGCACTCAGTCACCTGTTTCTAAGAGACCGACAATGTCAGAAGTTGTTTTGATGCTTCCAAAAGGTCAATCACATGGAATTAAACAATTAACCAGACCTACTCTCATTAATAATGATCGAAGGGTTCATATAGGCTACTCAACTAAGACTACCACATCTAGTGATGATGCATCCGAAATGCCTAAGATATTAGTGCCAAAAGAGACGAAGCTGAATGTTCACGAGGAGTGAGCTAAGCCGTAATATGGTTGAAACGAAACTTCACAATCTGTAGTTTTGAAGTTGTGGCGTTATAGTTTATGGTATCAGAAACGTTGAAGCGTGTTTAAATAATGTTATAACAAATTAAACCAATACAACACGAAGGCACAGGCTCAAAACCTGCCCTAAATAACAAAGAACAGGAGCAATTCCTGCCCATACAAACAAACAACTAGCAGAACTACAAACTAGAAAAACAATGAACAAATAGCATGCGTGGAAATAGTGGCGAAAGAGAAAGGATTGATACGAATATTTAAATATTGTGCACACCTTCGTTTTTTAAACGGCAAAAAACCACCGTACCCTAAATATATTCCACCAAAATATTAAACTATATAGAAGTAGACTCAACAACTTTTTTTGACAAAAGATTGCCCACAATCTCAAGAGCTATAATAACGTCATCTCTATGTATTTGTTTAATTGATCGGTATATTAATTAGTTAATAATTAAGTTTGACAAAAGTGAAAAGCCGGCAAGCTATTGCAAGTATTACTTATGCATGAAAGTTGACATAAAATTATTCTATTGGTTGACAATTAATGATAATAAATATATAAATGAAGGCGAATGATTGATCTAACTGATTTCTTAAGATACTAGTCTTCTTAGGAATATCATCTATCTTTCAAAGTGTCTGTTTCCATAATTCATTCCAAAAACATGAAATAGAACAAGGGTTAAAAGATGATGTCAACTTCACTGGTGGTTGTCGTCGTGATCGTGATCGTATTAATGGTGGTGGAACTTGGAGTTGCACAGACAACCAACAATATCACTAATAGTACTGACGACACGAACACCCCGCTTTTAGTATTTTGTGGCAGCAATGATGCAATGGATCTAACAACGTTTTCGAAGAACCTAAACTCTACGTTTTCTCTACTTAGAAGCCGGTTTTCGAACATTGGTGTATTCTATGCAACAGCCCAAGAGTTGGGAGATAGTAATGATGCTGTATATGGACTTGCACAGTGCCGTAACTACGAGTCGGTAACCCAGTGTTTGGCTTACTTTGATGTTGCGGTGTCTGCAGTTCGACCATGTGGTTCATCCATTGGAGCTAATATCTACCTTGATAACTGCTTCCTTAAGTGTGTACTCCCTTTCCTTAATCTTTTCTTACAAATTATTACACTTTACTTCCATATATATAATCAAAATCAATTTCCTTTTACCATAAAAAGGGGTTTGGTATAAATAAAGGGACGATTCATCAAACCGATGAAAGGCTTAGAGGATTACAACTAGAAGGAAAACACTAAAAGTCAAACCGCGCGAACACAACAAATACCAAAGCTAGCTAAAAAGGCAATTAAACTATGAAAACGAAAAACCCTACCAATACCAAACGAGTTACTATGTCAAGCAAGAGAGCAATAGATCAAGATAAGAAATAACTGAAAGCCATCTCCAACACAAACACAAAACTCGAACCTGGTTGCACTAAAGACTACGGACAACAAAGCAAAACAAGTCATACATATAAGCCCGCTCCCTTTTAGCCCACCAACAACATGTCCAACATATAAGACCACTGAGTTCCCCTTACTTTGATATCATTTGCAGGCCAACAAAATGTCATACATCTAAGCCACTAAGTTCCTTAGTACTTCAAAACAAATTGGTCATAGATGAGGTTCCTAAGCGCTTATATACATACATTGGTTTCTTTCAACTTTCGATATGGGACTTTAGTGTGCACCCATTAACCGATTATCTCCAACAGAACTCGCCTCCACGTCACAAACAACATCAAGATCCAAATCAACACCTAGAGACTTCACAACCACTCCTTATTAGCCTCATGATCATCAACAGAAAGAAACAGGAGCAGATACGGAAACCATCTCAACCTCCACCTTGCACTTTGACTTCGCCTTCATTTTGTGAGCTTTAGGAACAAAGGACAACAAACCAAACATGTTACTGGTTCATTACTCGGATAATTAGGTTGGATGGTTGAACTGGCCTCAAGTACTAGAAAATATATTTTTCAATTTAATTAATATAAAAAAGTTTAACATTAACTTATTGTGTTCCTATGGTTGTTCATCCAAAATAATGATAAACTAATTATCTCTCTTCGTATACTTTCAACTTGATTAGCACATTTTGTACATGTCATAGTGATATAACGCCTACATTTTCTGCATGTAATAATCAAGATACGAAAACTACAATCAGTTCTACGATGACCCTGAAGGAACTTCGGACACTCCACTTGCGATATGCAGTAACAAGTCAACAACTCAGCAAATTACAGACTTCAACCGAGTGGTACAACAATTATTATCAGATATCAGTGTTGCTACTCCAAGAACATCTAATTTCTATACAGCATCCACAAGACAAGTAACTAGTGGTAATGCAACAATTTATGCGATTGGACAATGTGTCGAGAATGCAAGTCAGGCCATTTGCAAGAACTGCATGCTTACAGCGTATAACAACTTACACAATTGTCTTCCATCTAATGAAGCACGAGCTATTGCTCTTGGATGTTTTATGAGGTACTCCGAGTTTCCATTTTTTCAGAATAATCAGACACTCAATCTCGTACCTTTTTTAGGTGCAGGTGAGGCTTCTTCCAGTTTAATATTTATAGTTGACAGTATAACATATTTACAACCGTCTTAAATGTCAGACAAGTTTATATGCAACAGGAAGTTCAAGTAAACATGGCCTAATCCTCGCGGTAAGTAGCGGTGCTGGTGTACTTTTTCTTATACTTGCTTTATCTATTTGGTTTTGGCGAAGAAAGAGATCTTCTGTTAAAGGTGATCATACAATGTCACATGATTAAGAATATATCACTCCGTACTAATTTTAATAAACAACATGCAATTACATTATCAAATTTGATTTATCAGAGTTGGAGGGTGGACAAAGTTACAATTACAATTACAGTGATTCGAAAAAGGCAACTAATGACTTTAGTGATGAACATATGATTGGAAAAGGAGGTTTTGGAGAAGTATTCAAGGTAATAAAACTAGAATCTTTCAGGTACTTATTTTTAGATTATAGTCCTAGGTGTCCCCTGTTTTAGAATGAGTGCATTGTTTGATTCTTTTTACCTTGTGTACATAAAATAACTCTGTGTCGGTTGTTTCAAAGGCCATTGTAGACAATGAGATTGTAGTAGCTGTCAAGAAACTACATGTTGGTTCAAGGGCAAAAGAAGAATTTGAAAATGAAGTTAAACTTATTAGTTCTGTTCGTCACCGCAATCTTCTTCTACAACTAGGATGGTGTAGTGATGGGCCCGAGCTACTTCTTGTGCTGGAATACATGCCACAAGGAAGCCTAGACAAGTTCTTATGGGGTAAGCTAATTATACCTCAATTTGGATATTATATGTAATCGGAAACAAATGAAGTGTTTTGTTTAAAATGTACGTTAACTTGGAAGTTATCATCGACAGGTGAAAAAAAGGGTACTCTGAATTGGAAACAGAGGTTTGATATCATATTGGGGATAGCAAGGGGTCTTGCACATCTACATGAAGAATACCATGTGAAAATCATTCATAGAGATATAAAGTCAAGTAACATCCTTCTTGATAACGATTTTCAACCGAAAATTGCAAATTTCGGGTTGGCTAGGTTATATCCCGAAGATCAATCCCATATAACCACCCAGTTTGCAGGGACTATGTAAGTTCCCTTATATTCAATATAAGCAAGTTCCACTAATTGTGATTGACACTGTTATTTCAATTTTTGTAACATATTTCTTACTTGATAACATAATATAGGGGTTACACAGCCCCAGAACACGCAACTCATGGACATTTATCTGAGAAAGTAGACGTCTATAGCTTCGGCGTTGTAGCCCTCGAAGTTATTAGTGGTCGGAAGAGTAGTGACGTTAACTATAGTGGGGCTGAGATGGAATACCTCCTCAATCAAGTACTGTAATACTATCATTACTAAATTTCGCAATTAGCCAAATACCACAAAATGATTCTTTACCTTTGCATCCCATTTGTGACTAACCTATTTCTGTATAATGGTTGAAACAGGCTTGGAAGTTGTATGAGACAGACACACATGTTATGTTGATTGATGACGCCTTAGATCCGAATGAATATCAAGAAGAAAAAGTGAAGACTATTGTGGAGATTGCTCTAATGTGCACCCAGTCACCAGCTTCTTTAAGACCAACCATGTCTCAAGTTTATTTAATGTTGTCCAATGAGCCAGCACTGAGACAAAGACGAATGTCCAGGCCTACTTTCGTTGATGCCAATAGAAGAATTCATATAGGTGAAAATTAAGAACGAGTGTCATAAAAACATATAGTAGTCATAAAGTTGCAAAATGCATGTGTATTACTAGACTTGCCCAAAGTTCAGTTACAGACTACAGTTTCAAATGGAAAGGTTGTACATGTATGTCAAAAATTGAGTCTAGTATACTTCAAACTACGTTCCTATCTTAAAACAGAAAGAGAAACAACACGACAACTTACATGCTAAACATAGATTTTATCTTATTGACCTAATAAACATAACTGGAAGGGGACACATTTAACAGCCTTCAAAATCCTTGCAACAGTAAGTTGGTTCCCGTTACCCAACTCTATTCACACTTGATTGAGCGATAAATATGTCGAACAAAGAACAAAGCAGCACGGAAACCAACCATCCCAAGCATCAAAAAGAAACCATAACAAACGCAAGCCATGTATCCAAAGAAAAAAGAGGTTTGCATGAATCCAGACATGTCAGAACGTTCATAGTAGTAATACAAGCAATACCCATAGATGAAAACTCCAGTTGAACCACCACAGAGAAACGACCTAACAATAATTCAAAAAACAATCCAATTATTAAATCAATACCATTCAACAAATCAACACGAAATGATAAAAAAAAAATGTTACATACCTCCACCACCATTCATGATCTTCAGCAGCAAGTTGAAAATAGGTCAGTGCGACAGTGATAAAGGCGGTAACAATGAGAAGGATAATAAAAACTATAAATAAGATGCTGTAGATTGTATAAATCCTGTGGCCCCACACACTAGCAAATATGTAGTAAAGCTCAATGTAGATTGCACTGAAAGGAAGAAAACCAGCCATGGCCATTTGAGGGACGGTTTTACGATACCAAGGCAATGGCGGAATCTCTCTGGGATACTTTGTAGTACGAACAGGAGCCTGAAACTCGGCCTTACTATTCTTTCCAGCAATACCACCCAAAACTAACAATGGTGATGTCACCAATGTCCAAATTAAAACAATCACCACAATTGTACCAAAGGGTAGTGCAGCTGTAGCGGTATACGCAATCGCAACGGTGTTTAGAAAGCAGAAAGTAAGAAAGAGGGGTCCACAAAACAGGCAGCCAGTGAGTAGTAAGTTCCTGACCTGTTCATCAAAAACAGAAATATTTGATTAACACCAAGACAAAATTTCATAAATGGTCCCTGTGGTTTGTATCGGATTACACTCATGGTCCATGTGTATTTTTCGTCAAGGATGGTCATGTAGTTTGCATTTGAATCACCGGCTGTCCTTGTCCATTAGAGTCGATAAAAAATACGTTGAGTTTAGTCATGTGAAACGCACACATGACAAAACCTAACAAAGCTTTTTAACGCATTACTGATAGGGACAACCAGCAATTCAAGTGCTAACCATAGAGACCATCCTTGACGAAAAAAGTACAGGGACCATGAGTGTAATCTGATACAAACCACACGGACCATTCATGAAATTATGTCTAACACCAATGATTAATGTTTATGTATGTTTCACAAACATGTAGAGTGACATATTACATACCCAGTTAGTTCCTTCGAGCTGGTGATAAAACGAGGCTGCAGTGTAGCCCGCAATCCCAGATGTAAGAGCGTATATAACAACCAGTGCAGTAAACAAAGCTCCACGATTGTATGGATAAAATACACCAACAAGAGCGAGTATAAAGATAAAAAGGGCACTGTAATAACAAAAAAGAGAGAAAAAAAAAAGTAATCAACTTTAACAATTTATATATTAAAGATCATAGATATGAAATAATTACTGTACTAGTTTGGACATATGTTACTTACAGAGCAAATAGCTGAGTACCAGAACCAAGGGCAGCCGCAAACAACGATTTGTACTGCGGGTACCTGAATACGTCACCATGAATGTATTTCCACCCGGTTTCTTCTTGATCATCAGCAGTTTCCTCATCATGAGCATACCTAATGCAAATAATCATAAGTAAAGTGAATAATTAAAGTCATTAAAAGAATAATATCAAAAAAATGAATGTTATTATGTTATTACTCACTTGACAAAATCATTCTTGAGGACCCGCATAAGAATAGTGGCAAGGAAACCAGTTAAAAGGAGAACTGTAACACACGAGTTGATAATCGAGAACCAATGAATCTCCAAATGATGTGGTTGAGAAGAAGTTTGTGAGTATTTCTCCATTCTTTTATCGAACGAAACGTTCGTTTCTTTCCATCTAACGGTGTACATAAATTCAACCTCAACTTCCTTATCTTCAGTAAGATCCACAACTGCACTAGGATCGGCTTTTGCGTTTATTTCAATGACACGATCCTTATTGTAGTGGATCTCGAAGTGAAGGTGTTTAAATAGATAATACTTTTCCTCACTGGGGTCAGTTTTGTCTTTTTCAACCTTCCCTAAGAAGCCCCAGAAAGGTAAGTCGTCGTAGTACATTTGAAAGTAATAATCTTTGGTAACAGCACTTCGAAATTTAGCTACTTCCTCTTTTGTAAGTGTTTTCTTGCAAACAATTTCTGAATCTTTTTCAACCATAAAGTGAAGCTTATACGGAGCACTGACTAAACGATCTCCATTCAGTACTTCACCAAGAGCTTCTGGTTTCTCCTTTAAATGACCTGCATACAATACGTGCATCAGCACATAATAACAAAAGATAATATGTAATAAAATAACATTCAAGTAATCAAAGACGAGCGCATAAACCTGGTAAACAGAAGGGTAGATCATAAAAGCGGTATGTTTCACTACAGAACAAAAATAATAAAGAAATTAGAACCGATATGCTGTAAATATGGAGTTGGTGCTATACGAGTTAACCCAGACAAGTGGTATGAATTCAAAAGCAACATCCGATATAACCTTCCTTCAAAGATACTCCAAGATCGACGATGTTACAATTAACATAATCACAAAAAGTATAAGCATACATTTCTCAAATATAGTGAGCCGTACGAAACTAGACAAAAAATCATTAACCTTTCGAACGATCTCTACATTGTACATTCAAATTCATAATTTCTTACCGTATCATACATTTAGTGTAGCTCAAAAATGTAACAGGTGTTTCACAAACAAATAAACAATTGATCGATATATACTTCGAATCTATTTAAAAACAGCAGAGACAAATATCAAACATTTTGAGATCTGATTCACTCAATACATGAGCTTAAAAACCTAGAGAAACACAAAACCCTAATCTACCTAATTGAAACTCAGATCCAGTAAATTACAAAACATAAGACCCTAATTAATCCGGATTAATCAGCTGATCAGTAAAATAAGCATGAACATTATCAAATCAAAAGTAATTAACAGCAAAACAGTATGAATCATTCACAAAATCAAACGCTTATAACAGAGATCTAGTATAACCTACCTAGGGTTATGAAAGGGGCCGACTTTGTTGGCGTAAATCGGTACTTCATCATTAGGTTTGTACTTGTGATCGGATGAACCTGATCGGACTTCGTGCAAGTGAAAAACCATTAGTAGCGCCACCAGTAACCACCGGATCATGATCGTTTTGTTCAACATTTTTGGTTGTCAGCTGCAGCGCCCAAAGATGGATTATAGATATGTGAAAGCGTGTGTTTTTACTTTTGTATATAGTCCATTGAAGTTTACTCAAGGGCTTTTTGGGTATTCCACCAATAATGACATGACTTCTCACGTTTGTTTAGGACCCACGATAGTAAAGATTAATCCATCAGTTACCGTAACTCTAAGACTGATTCTGATCGAGCATCAAATCCAACTGTCAACTGAGTTGTTCGTTTTTGATGCCTTGACGTCGTTAATGGGGCGTCAGAATTTGATGGAATGAGGCGTTAGTTTAAAGATTGACATAAGAAAAGAAGCTCGGGACACATGGCGTATGTTGATTGGATGGTGGTTGTTGACCGACTTCCAACGAATACAAATCCATAGTAATTTTTTTTTTAATCCAAAATTATTTCAGATTCTATTTAGTTTATCTATACAAACACAATATAATACATATATATCTTCACTTTCATCTTCATCCTCCATAATTATCTTTAAATCATCAACATCATCCTCCATCTTCAATGAAAGAAAATGTCAAACCCAAATCAAAGATCGAATACTCCAAACGAATGGAACATATACAATAGCTATTTGGGTGGCGGTTCATCAAACCCCAATAATTATCAACAAATTCCACTCGTCATGCCTCAGTTCCGTGTTTTGACACTCGAACAACAACATCAAATGTTCTTGGAGCAACAAGGCTTGTACGAACAGCTCAACAATTCAATGAAAATCGGAACTTTCAAACCCCGATGACTCTGAATTTAGGTTTTTTATTATTGTTGTTTTTTTTTTCAAGTACTTTTTTTATTTAATCGTTGTATTTTTTTTATTTTAATGAATATTAAATAATTAGTTTTATCATGTGTTACTTTTATATAATAAAATGTAAAATACAAACACGGTGGACCCTACTACAATTTGACAAACAAATATGGAATATGACAACCTTGAATTAATGAATGTCAAATAGTAATCTTGTCCAGTCACAGTCATATTTCACTTTTTGATCAAAAGTGTGCAATTTGTCTCTGATGTCATAGGCATTATTAGGAATACTCTAATAATGTAAATTTGAAAATTTTTGGAGCATTCTCTGTAACGTAATAGTGTAAGTTTTATAACAGCATGGTCATATTTGACAAAAGATGTATATCGACAACAACACTCAATTCCCGTGTTTTCTTTTAAAACTCGTCAAACTTACCTCGTAAAAGTCGAATTCTTGTAAAATATTAAATACATTTACCGAATATCCTTTTGTGGTAGAAACGAGTATCAAACCACTTTAATGGGGTAAGTTTTAGTGTCAAATGTTTGTGAAAAGATGGTAACGTGATGTGCTAAAATATGATTGAAAGTTCGTTATAAAAAAATAAAATTACTGCGTATAAGTTAGAATTGAGGTGTCAAACTGTAATTATGTGTGAAATTTTTCTATTTACCCGTTATGTATTTGACTATGAAATGTCCCGTTCATATTGATTATAAACGTTCCATATTACTTGATTTCGTTGCGAGGTTTTGACCTCTATATGAGACGTTTTTCAAAGAATGCATTCATTTTTAAAACAACCATAGCCTTTATTTTATCAATAAAGGTTTTTAAAGCATTACGTAGATTATCAAATAATGATAATCTAAAATATACTGTTTACACATGATCATTACATAATGGTTTACAATAGAAATATATTACATCAACATATGTTTCTTGAATGCAGTTTTTACACAATATCATACAAACATGGACTCCAAATCTTGTCCTTATTTTAGTATGCAACAGCGGAAGCTCTTAGTATTCACCTGAGAATAAACATGCTTTAAACGTCAACAAAAATGTTGGTGAGTTATAGGTTTAACCTATATATATCAAATCGTAACAATAGACCACAAGATTTCATATTTCAATACACATCCCATACATAGAGATAAAAATCATTCATATGGTGAACACCTGGTAACCGATATTAACAAGATGCATATATAAGAATATCTCCATCATTCCGGGACACCTTTCGGATATGATATAAATTTCGAAGTACTAAAGCATCCGGTACTTTGGATGGGGTTTGTTAGGCCCAATAGATCTATCTTTAGGATTCGCGTCAATTAGGGTGTTTGTTCCCTAATTCTTAGATTACCAGACTTAATAAAACGGGATATATTCGATTTCGATAATTCAACCATAGAATGTAGTTTCACGTACTTGTGTCTATTTTGTAAATCATTTATAAAACCTACATGTATTCTCATCCCAAAAATATTAGATTTTAAAAGTGGGACTATAACTCACTTTCACAGATATTTCCTTCCTCGAAAATAAGACTTGGCCACGGATCGATTCACGAACCTATACAAATATGTACATATATATCAAAGTATGATCAAAATATAATTACAACTATTTTTATTATGTTTTAAAGATTTGAGTGTATTAAGTCAGCTGTCCTCGTTAGTAACCTACAACTAGTTGTCCACAGTTAGATGTACAGAAATAAATCGATATATATTATCTTGAATCAATCCACGACTCAGTGTATACACGTCTCAGGCTAAACCACAACTCAAAGTATATATATTTTTTGAATCAACCTCAACCCTGTATAGCTAACTCCAACATTACTGTAACATCCCGCATTTTTTCGTTAAATTATTTTAACGCCCGTCTTTTTATTTTAATAATATCCTCAGTATCTCGATTCGTATCCTCCATTAGCTAACGTTCTTAAAATATTTTCGTTATTGGATTATAACATCTCTCGTACTCTCGTGTAATTCAAAATAATTCGTTTGGTTAATTCACGCACCCGCACCCGAACTAGAGGGACTAAACTTGCAAAGAGGCCAAAGATTTGACTAGGTCAACTAGTCAAACCTTCAACCTCCTCCTCTCATTTTCTCTCTTTCTCTCTTTTCATACTTCCATTTTCCTCTCAAGAACTCAAACAAGATTCATCATCTAATTTCGGATTTGGAGGCTAACATCAAAACAAATTACATATTTGGAATCCTCTCTTCATCCTCTTCGACTTGATACCAATTTCATCTCATTTGGGTAACTTTCTAAAATAACTAGATTTTGTGTTCTTGATGTTTTTGAATTATAAAAGTGTTAATTAGTGTCTATGGCTCGTGTATAACATGAATATATGTTTTGTTTGTTCGATTTGTGATTTTGAGTAACTAGTTTGAACACTTGAAAATGGGTTTGCTTAATCTTTGATTTTGGAAGATTAAATGTTGTTAAATTGTTAAAGTTCATGTTTTAATTGTGTTACTAGTATCACTAACTTCATTTTGATGTGTAGGTTGATTTGTAAAACTTCAAAAATATGATTAATGATTTTGTGATTCTTGATTAGGGTTTGATCGTTCTTAAGATGAACTTTTTGATGCTTGAATGCCATGAAATGTTAATTGTTAGTGTTTAGTTGTAATGCATATTTCATTACCTTCAAAACGGCATATCATATGTGTGAATCGGATTCCCGAAACTTAAAATGCATTTTGTGAACTTGAAACTTGAAAATGGACTTTAAATGATCACATGACGATAAATCGGTTATTGGAAATGATGTTTTTGTTTGATGAAACATGTTTAGTTGTGTTCCTTGCCAAAAGAGCTTTCCAACGATATAAGGTACGAGTTCTAAGTGTTTACGGTTTGCATTTTGTGCTAAAACGAATTTTGGATCAAGACTTGAACATTTGAAACTGGCCAGGTACTAGCTCCCGTGTATTGTCGCGGCGCGACAATTGTGGACCGCGGCGCGGGCATAAGCCGTGTCCAGGCTCTGACCTCCTTGGTCAAAATAAGAAAAATGTTTGGCACGCTATGGACCTCCGATTCACATGAGACTTGTTCTAACATGCTTATATATGAATAAAAACCTCGGAAAAATAGTTCGAGACCCGACCCGAACGCGTTGACTTTTTTGTTGACTTTGACCCGACCAAAGTTTGACTTTTTCCAAACTTAACCAAATGATTATGCAATCTTTCTAACATGATTCTACACTTGTATCTTTCATGAAACTTGACAATTTGATTCACATGCTTTATAATCGAGTCGTAGCGAACCATAGGACTAATTGAACATCTTTGACCTATCGTGTTTACCGTTATTGATACAACCTATATGTTTAGGTCAAGACTAGCTTTGTCTTTGCACGCGTTTACTTGTTGAAGTACTTTATTACTCTTGCACTCAAGGTGAGATCATAGTCCCACTTTTACTCTTTTGAACTTACATTTGGGATGAGAAAACATAAACGTTTCTTCTTACTAAGTGAACACAAGTACAGGAAAACAAACATTCTACATACGAGTTTGAACAAAAATCCTCAATTCGATTATCATTAGTTACACTTGCCGGGTGTAAGCGAGAACTTATGTTATATGGCCATATGGGTTTGACAAACCCTCATTCAAACGGTTCGCTACCGTTTACGAATGAAATATATTTTCGAGAAACAGTGTATGTTCTAACACTATTGTGATGGGGTTCTATGGAAGGAATGTTAAGCATTGATAATTGGGTGCTCGTGAATATTAACTTTTAGAATGTATTACTATTTTATCAATGTTGCAAATCTTGTGGTTCGACTTACTTTTACTCACTTACTTACTTAAACCTATGATTTCACCAACGTTTTCGTTGACAGATTTCTATGTTTTTCTCAGGTCTTTGAACGCTATGTGAAACATGCTTCCGCTCATTATTTGATACTTGCATTGGATGTCGAGTATACATGCATTTCATGGAGCGTCTTTTGACTTTCTTTAAAACTGTGTCGCATAGGTTTCACATGTAACTATAACTTTGTAACGTAACTTTTGGATGAACAATTCTTGTAAACTTTGAAACAATCTTTATTTTTGAAAGGAATGCGACAGATCTTTGGTCAAACGTCACGTTAAAGACCTATGACCACGCAACGGGACCTAAGTAGTCGACGCCGTCAATTGACGATTTGTCGGGGTCGCTACAAGTGGTATCAGAGCATTGGTGGTAGGGATTTAGAGTTCATTGGTGTCAAACCCGAGTCATAGGGTACATTAGTTAATCTAGACTACAACCGGCATATAGACTTGAAGTAGGAATTACTTGACTATTTGTGCATTTATACTCGAACGTTTCTACTCATAACTAACTCTCGCTTCATCTAAATCTTTCGTTGTTTAATTTGATTGACGCGCCACCTTGACTTTATAGAATAATGTAGAATGCACATATGAATCAGGGTAATATAATTGCCGGGATTATATTACGGTGACTCATATGAACGTTCCGACATTACAACACAAAGAATTTAAGGCGAGTCAAGGAAAATTTTCTCTTCATCATTATTCCATATCACGATTAGTATTGTTAAGAATACTAATCAACGATATTCTTGTGTCATGAAAGAACATTGGCTCACCAAGGTCAACACAATACTCCTCTTGAAACTCTAGAACATGCTCTTCAACGAATGATAACCACCGCCGTGGGTGCGGCCGTGGCCGATCACTTTTCCAACAACAACAATCGTGGGGCCGGTGATTCAAACGAAGGTTGCTCCTACAAAAACTTCATGAAGTATAATCCTCCCACTTTCGATGGAACCGGGAGACCGGTTGCTCTCACCCGATGGTTTGATCAAACGGAATCCGTTTTTAGCATAAGCGGTTGTCGAGACCGAGATAAGGTCAAATTCTCCACCCTCACTTTCACCGGTGTTGCTCTCTCATGGTGGAACACGCATGTACAATCGGTGGGTATCGATGAAGCCCACACACTCTCTTGGACCGAATTAAGAGAAAGAATGATCACCGAAAACTTCCCGCGCGACGAAACTCAAAGGCTCGAACAGGGGCTAAGGAATTTAAAAACGGTCAGGAATGACCTCGAAGCTTATAATCAACGGTTTGTCGAACTAGCCTTAAGTTGCCCGAACCTCGTGACTCCTGAATCCCTAAGAGTTGAACTTTACATGGAAGGCCTCCCAAAGAACATTCACCACGAGGTAGTATCATCCAAACCCGCCAACCTACAAGAGGCTTTAACGATGGCCCGCCAATCTATAAAAACGGTGAATGAAATTGAAGCGCCGACACCAACGGCCGAGGACCAACAGGGTAACAACAAAAGAAAATGGGAAGCCTCTCCATCGAGCAACTACAACAACAACTTCACCAAGAAGTCCTTCACCTCCGACGGCAAGAAAGGGTATGCTGGAAACCTGCCCTACTGTAACGAATGTTGCAAACATCATTTGGGTGAATGTGGCAAACCATTTTGCATCAGGTGTCAAAGAAGTGGCCATGTGGCCCATATTTGTAAAAATACCGTTACCGTCGCTCGAAAGACGCCCAATGCGCCAAGGGCGGTTGTTTGTTTCGAATGTGGCCAACCGGGTCATTATAGGAATGCGTGCCCAAAGAAGAAAGCTAACCCCAACGCACGCCGTTGAACTTTCAACATCAACACCTAGGATGCCCGAGACGACGATGGACTAGTTACGGGTACGTTTCTTCACAACAACCCGCATATTTCATACTTATTCGATTCGGTTACCGTTAGACGTTTTATAACCAAGACTTTGACTCGTACTCTTTGCACTCCACCACTCCCCCCTAGATATTACTTAGGCCATTCAAGTGACCCACGAAAACTATTGTGTGCCACCAAATTTATATCGGAGGATGCACGTTAAACTTATTGGGTGGATAATTTGAATTTTGACTTGACACCTATAGAGCTGAGGAGCTCAAAACCTATTCGTTAAGAAGAAATGTTTCCCTATCGTCTTGTATAGATTATTGTGAACTAAATAATTTCCGGTTAAGAACCGGTATTCTTTTTCCCCGTATTAATGACCTCTTGATCAAGTACGAGGATCTCGTGTGTATACCAAATCGATCTCTATCCTTGTTATCATCAATTGCGGGTTGAGGGAGATGATGTCTCCTAAACCATTTTCCGAACTCGCTACGATAGTTGTAAATCTCTCTTAGTACCGTTCAGTAAATCTAAGGCTCCGTCTGTATTCATAAACCTCCGGAGCCGCGTGTGCAAACTTATTTCGACAAAATCGTTACCGTACTTATAATTGATGTTCTAAACCTATTCAAACGAAGAAGAAAATGAACAACGTCTCTGACTTACGCTCGAACACTTGAGAAAAGAGCAACTCTATACCGAATTCTCCAAGTGAGAATTTTGGTTAAACGAAGTTCAATTTTTAGACCATGTTGTTAGTGGTCAAAGTATCTCAATACATCTCGCAATCGGAACCACACGTAATCGGGAAACCCTCACGACTCAGACTTGTATTCGTAAAATCTTAGATCTCGCCGGTTATCACTGAAGATTCATTTCCGACTTTTCTCGTGTTGCACGACCTTTAAACTCGTTAACTAACTGAGGGAAAAATTTATACCTCTCCGTGTCCGAACTTTGAACATGATCTTTCACACAAACCTTACTAGCTAAATTCGTTTAGCACACTGGAACTCAAATATGGAAATATTTCTACTTGAACGCCCGAAAGGCATACTCTCTCGACTCGAAATCAAGGAAACTGAAATTCGTTAATTTGCTCGAAAAATTTGAATACTTAATCATGGACCCGATCAACCTTCTCATCAACACGTGCCACGTTACATAGCTCTGTTATTTCACCATTTTTCGCCTGATATTACTGGAACTTAAGATAACACCCAATCCAAGGATACTTCACTCTTCTTTGACTTATCATACAACTACGTGTACTATCTCGTTATCCCACCAAGCCTCAACATTCGACCACTAAGTGCACGACATGGTTACCTCAAGGTGTGAACTCATCCTATTCTAAGTTCTCATTTCACTCCTGTCTTATCGCTCGCACTTCCGGGTAAGGAAACTATTTATAAAACTTCTCAATGGAGAGAGAAACTCTTCACATTATATTAGTATTCGCCACGATGGTGAATAGTCCTAACAACCATTTTCGAGAACCGATGGATCTTCCGCGGTGCGGACCTCTTGAGAAACGAAACCTGTTCAAACGTGTATTAAAGAAAAATTCTAGCTCGGCATGGCGTACCATCTCCATTAAAATTTCAGATCGGGATACTCGTCTCACTTCTAAATTCGGGATGCCTTACAAGGAACCTTAGGGACACGTTTAAACATGAGTGCCGTATATCATCCACAACCAATGGACCAAACAAACGTACATTTCACATCTTGGAAATACATGTTACAAACTTGTATTGTTGCCTTTAGTTGTCTCCTCTCACACAGCAGTTACCATTCGTGTATTAACGCTGCACTTCCGAAACCCTATATGATCGCAAATGTCATACCCCTATTCGTTGGACCAAAGCATGTGGTAAGCAAATCACCGAATCCGAACTCATTCAAGAAATAACAGTTGAGATCGTTCAAGTCCGAGAAGGACTCAAGACGACCCGTAGTCGCCAAAAGGGCTATACTATTGATGACAAACTCCCCTCCATGGGAAAAACCGGTTGAAATGGTGGATCGTAAACCAAGCCTTAATACAACGTGAAACCCCGACTATCCAAATTCGTGGGAATGCCCAAGGACGTATCTTCACTTATTCATAGCATTGACAACGTAAGGTCTCGAGTAAGAAGCAACGACTATTGCTTCCAACTAAATTTCGGGACGAAATTTCTTTTAAGGTGTGGGTAATGTAACATCCCGCATTTTTCCGTTAAATTATTTTAACGCCAGTCTTTTTATTTTAATAATATCCTCAGTATCTCGATTCGTATCCTCCATTAGCTAACATTCTTAAAATATTTTCGTTATTGGATTATAACATCTCTCGTACTCTCGTGTAATTCAAAATAATTCGTTTGGTTAATTCACGCGCCCGCACCCGAACTAGAGGGACTAAACTTGCAAAGAGGCCAAAGATTTGACTAGGTCAACTAGTCAAACCTTCAACCTCCTCCTCTCATTTTCTCTCTTTCTCTCTTTTCATACTTCCATTTTCCTCTCAAGAACTCAAACAAGATTCATCATCTAATTTCGGATTTGGAGGCTAACATCAAAATAAATTACATATTTGAAATCCTCTCTTCATCCTCTTCGACTTGATACCAATTTCATCTCATTTGGGTAACTTTCTAAAATCACTAGATTTTGTGTTCTTGATGTTTTTGAATTATAAAAGTGTTAATTAGGCTCGTGTATAACATGAATATATGTTTTGTTTGTTCGATTTGTGGTTTTGAGTAACTAGTTTGAACACTTGAAAATGGGTTTGCTTAATCTTTGATTTTGGAAGATTAAATGTTGTTAAATTGTTGAAGTTCATGTTTTAATTGTGTTACTAGTATCACTAGCTTCATTTTGATGTGTAGGTTGATTTGTAAAACTTCAAAAACATGATTAATGATTTTGTGATTCTTGATTAGGGTTTGATCGTTCTTGAGATGAACTTTTTGATGCTTGAATGCCATGAAATGTTAATTGTTAGTGTTTAGTTGTAATGCATGTTTCATTACCTTCAAAATGGCATATCATATGTGTGAATCGGATTCCCGAAACTTAAAATGCATTTTGTGAACTTGAAACTTGAAAATGGACTTTAAATGATCACATGACGAGAAATCGGTTATTGGAAATGATGTTTTTGTTTGATGAAACATGTTTAGTTGTGTTCCTTGCCAAAAGAGCTTTCCAACGATATAAGGTGCGAGTTCTAAGTGTTTACGGTTTGCATTTTGTGCTAAAATGAACTTTGGATCAAGACTTGAACATTTGAAACTGGCCAGGTACCAGCTCCCGTGTATTGTCGCGGCGCGACAATTGTGGACCGCGGCGCGGCATAAGCCGTGTCCAGGCTCTGACCTCCTTGGTCAAAATAAGAAAAATGTTTGGCACGCTATGGACCTCCGATTCACATGAGACTTGTTCTAACATGCTTATATATGAATAAAAACCTCAGAAAAATAGTTCGAGACCCGACCCGAACGCGTTTACTTTTTTGTTGACTTTGACCCGACCAAAGTTTGACTTTTTCCAAACTTAACCAAATGATTATGCAATCTTTCTAACATGATTCTATACTTGTATCTTGCATGAACCTTGACAATTTGATTCACATGCTTTATAATCGAGTCGTAGCGAACCATAGGACTAATTGAACATCTTTGACCTATCGTGTTTACCGTTATTGATACAACCTATATGTTTAGGTCAAGACTAGCTTTGTCTTTGAACGCGTTTACTTGTTGAAGTACTTTATTACTCTTGCACTCAAGGTGAGATCATAGTCCCACTTTTACTCTTTTGAACTTACATTTGGGATGAGAAAACATAAACGTTTCTTCTTACTAAGTGAACACAAGTACAGGAAAACAAACATTCTACTTACGAGTTTGAACAAAAATCCTCAATTCGATTATCATTAGTTACACTTGCCGGGTGTAAGCGAGAACTTATGTTATATGGCCATATGGGTTTGACAAACCCTCATTCAAACGGTTCGCTACCGTTTACGAATGAAATATATTTTCGAGAAACAGTGTATGTTCTAACACTATTGTGATGGGGTTCTATGGAAGGAATGTTAAGCATTGATAATTGGGTGCTCGTGAATATTAACTTTTAGAATGTATTACTATTTTATCAATGTTGCAAATCTTGTGGTTCGACTTACTTTTACTCACTTACTTACTTAAACCTATGATTTCACCAACGTTTTCGTTGACAGATTTCTATGTTTTTCTCAGGTCTTTGAACGCTATGTGAAACATGCTTCCGCTCATTATTTGATACTTGCATTGGATGTCGAGTATACATGCATTTCATGGAGCGTCTTTTGACTTTCTTTAAAACTGTGTCGCATAGGTTTCACATGTAACTATAACTTTGTAACGTAACTTTTGGATGAACAATTCTTGTAAACTTTGAAACAATCTTTATTTTTGAAAGGAATGCGACATATCTTTGGTCAAACGTCACGTTAAAGACCTATGACCACGCAACGGGACCTAAGTAGTCGACGCCGTCAATTGACGATTTGTCGGGGTCGCTAAAATAACTGCATATAGAGTGTGGTTGTTCCAAATAATATATATACATGGGTCGATATGATATGTCAAAACATTTGCATACGTGTCTATGGTATCTCAAGATTATATAATATATTAGAATACATGTATAATACAATATAAGTGAAAGGACTCATCCTAATCCATCCGGACAAAGTCCACAACGATTACAAACGATTCACAATAGTTGGTTACATCGCGAGGTATTTGACCTCTATATGATACATTTTACAAACATTGCATTCATTTTGAAAAGACAAACTTCCTTACATCGAAAATTTGACAATATGCATACCATTTCATAATATATCTATTTATAATTATCTTAATAATAATCTTGATGAACTCGACGACTCGAATGCAACGTCTTTTGAAATATGTCATGAATGACTCCAAGTAATATCTTTAAAGTGAGCAAATGCACAGCGGAAGATTTCTTTCATACCTGAGAATAAACATGCTTTAAAATGTCAGCCAAAAGGTTGGTGAGTTCATTAATTTAACATAAATAATCATTTCCATCATTTTAATAGACCACAAGATTTTCATTTCTCATAAACATACGTCCCATACATAGAGACAAAAATATCATTCATATGGATTGAACACCTGGTAACCGACATTCACAATTTACATATAAGAATATCCCCATCATTCCGGGATCCTCCATCGGACATGATATAAATTTCGAAGTACTAAAGCATCCGGTACTTTGGATGGGGCTTGTTGGGCCCGATAGATCTATCTTTAGGATTCACGTCAATTAGGGTGTCTGTTCCCTAATTCTTAGATTACCAGACTTAATAAAAAGGGGCATATCCAATTTCGATAATTTAACTATATAATGTAGTTTCGATTACTTGTGTCTATTTCGTAAAACATTTATAAAACAGCGCATGTATTCTCAGTCCCAAAAATATATATTGTAAAAGCATTTAAAAAGGGAGCAAATGAAACTCACGCATATAAATATTGTAAAACAGTTAATAAAGAATTTGCATGTATTCTCAGCCCAAAAACGTAAAGAGTAAAAAGGGCAAATGAAACTCACCGTACTGTATTTTGTAGTAAAAATACATATGAAGACATTGAACAATGTTGGGTTAACCTTGGATTCACGAACCTATATCATTGGTATATATATATATATATTAAAACGTATATTCGTAATCGAACAATTTACAATATCTTAATTTATATATCATATATTTAATTTGTGTTTGTATTCAAAATAGTTGTTATTTATATAGTTATATTAATATATCCATACTTGTTTAAATGTTATATTTAAGAATCGATAGTTTGTTATTTGTAAGTATTTATATAAATAATATTAGTAAGTTTGATATATATAGTTATGTGAGATTTTAATATAATTATAGTTTACGTAATAAGTATATTTTACGTACAAAATATTTATCTGCTTAAAAATGATAGTATTGATATTAATGATTTACTAATAATAATAATAATAATAATAATAATAATAATAATAATAATAATAATAATAATAATAATAATAATAATAATAATAATAATAATTAAAAAAAATGAGTGTATACCCTTTAAAATCGTGATAAAAAGAATTGCCCAAGACGAGGCTCGAACCCCTGACCTCCCGCTCATCCATCAACACTCTTAACCACTTAACTGTTTACGTTTTTCTGATATATAATGCCGAACTAAACTATATAACATATGTATCTATTTGTTTCCTATTTCTCTCCTCAATATTTCGGCCCAAATACACAATCCATATCCGGCCCAACAGCTCAAACCCATTTGCAATCCTCAACATAAAACGGCCCAACAAATCATAATTGTCCATATAACAATTTTGGGGATTCGGTTTAAAAAAAAAATGATATGAAAAGGCAACTTTGCAGCAGCCATAAAGGAAAGTTGATAGTTAAAGCTAAGGAGTATAAAATACTATTAAATTTTAGCAGGAAATACTATTAAATACGATACAATTTTACACAAGATATTTATTTATTTATTGAATGGATATACTTAAACCTTGCTACAACACTTATAGGCAGTGTACCTAATCGTACAGTAGTGTAGTTTTTAGTAAGTCCGGTTCGTTCCACAGGAAAAATCTTTAAACAAAGCTTAACGCTATATTAGTTTACTTTTATAAAAATACAAATATATATATATATATAAGTAATATTATTATTATAAAGGGGGATTTTTACCGTTTAATGACCGGTTTGTCGATTTTAAAACTTTAGTCGCAGTTAAAACCAAATGTAAAATAATAAATAAATACAAGACTTAATTTAAAGCGTAAAGTAAATAACGATAATGAAATTGCGAATAATAAAAGTGCGATAAAATAAACTTGCGATAATTAAAAAGTACGATAATTAAAAGTGCAATTAAATACAATAACAATAAAAATGCGATAATTAGAAGTGTAATTAAATATAAAATAAAGGAAATTAAATATGAAATAAAAGAATTATGCTTATTTAAACTTCCGTAATCATGATGTTTGACGTGTTGATTTTAGTTTTATGCCCATGGGTTAATTGTCCTTTGTCCTGGATTATTTAATATGTCCGTCTGGTTTTTGTCCATAACAGTCCATCAGTCATAAATATAAAGTGCGAGTATCCTTGTCAAATTATCCTTATACCCGAAGTTAAATATTCCAACTAATTGGGGACTTAAACTGTAACAAGATTTTAATACTTTGTTTAATAATTACACCAGGATGTCGACTGAGTGTAACCCAAGGTTTTAATACTTTGTTATCAATTATGCCAAGTGTCCTTATACATAATTTCACCCATGTTTTAATAATTCTAGTGGCTATTAATCCATTCCCGTGTCCGGTTAAATGAACGATTATTCGTACATATAAATATCCCGCCCATCGTGTCCGATTGAGTGTATATGGTTATTTATAGGGACGTCCAATTGTAAATCTTTATATTAACATTAACAAACTATCATTTAGTTAAACAAATATAAAGCCCATTAATAGCCCATAGTCTAATTTCCACAAGTGTCGTTCTTTTGTCCAAACCCCAATTATGGTACAAAGCCCAATTACCCAATTTTAGTAATTAGCCCAACATCATGATTACTTCGTTTTAAATAAGCATAATAATAACTTAGCTACGAGACATTAATGTAAAAAGGTTGAACATAACTTACAATGATTAAAAATAGCGTAGCGTTACACGGACAGAATTTCGACTTACACCCTTACAACATTTGCTAACATACCCTTATTATTAGGATTTAAAATTAAAATTAAAATTAAAATATAAATTATATATATATATATAATTACGTATAGATAGATGGATGGATATATTGGATATAAAAATGATCAGAATTCGTTGGGTTTTATAGGGATTTTCGTATTTGGCTGCTCCGCGAGTCGCGGCATTTTTGGCCTCCATACTCCGCAACTCGCGGAGTTCGTAATTCCAGCTCACAAAGGTTTGTCTTTTAATTTTCCGACGTTTTATAAATATATTATAATATATATATTAATTTTAAGAATTAATTATATATTATATTATATTTATATACATAGTTAACTTGTAATTTTTAGTCCGTTGTGTCGAGCGTTGAGAGTTGACTCTGGTCCCGGTTCCGGATTTTCGAACGTCCTTGCATGCAATTTAATATCTTGTACTTTGCGTTTTAAATCTTGTACTCTTGTAATTTTGAGACGTTTCTTATCAATAATTTGAACCTCTTTGATTGTATTTTGTACTTTTGAGCTTTTTGGTCGTTTGCGTCTTCAATTCGTCGAATCTGTCTTTTGTCTTCACCATTTAATATTTAAACGAATATCACTTGTAAATAGAACATTTGCAACTAAAAGCTTGTCTTTCTTGGAGAATAATGCTATGAAATATATGTTCGTTTTTAGCATTATCAAATATTCCCACACTTGAGCGTTGCTTGTCCTCAAGCAATATAGTCTTGAAATACTAGAATCACTTCTTTATTCTTGACACTTTGTACATCAGTGATTTCTTTACGGCGGTATAAACAATGGTAGTAACGATATGGTTTACAGTCCCACATGACTATAAAAATTTAGATCTATTAAGGAAATTGGATCTTTATGAAAACATTTGATCTTTTGAAAATTAAATCTAGTTTTTACCCTAGATAAGTTTTCCGGAATAACCCTTCACCGGTGTTTGCAAATTCTTTTTGTAGGTTTGGTGGGTTTCAGATTTGAAAATTTTAGCTCAAAACTTGCGGTTTTATGTCACCCACTTGCTAACCTTGTATTTGGAAAGCAACACGTCCAGTTTACTTGTCCCGTATATTACCTTTCGGTAAACTATCGTCCAGTTGTAAAGGAAAGCGTTGAACAAGCAACTGTTAAGGCAATGTCCCCTGACATGCTTTTAATTATGGTCTATAACGTGTCGGACGCAATTACTATCCTTGGTAGGAGCAATAGTAAAGCTCACCCTTATGATTTTTCGGTCTGGCACAAGGTCCTGTCTTCGACCATGCTATGCAACCACCATTCTTACGGTTGACACCCGATTTGGTTCAGGTAACCTAATGAATTCCAGGTGAATTCCTAGGATTTTACGTTCAATGGTAATGAACGCATTGAAAATGGGTTTTCAGAAAACAAATCGGTTTATAATTTGATCAAAATATTTTCTCGTTCAAGCTCGAGTTTAGATATCATTGAATTTCATGAGTTTGAATTCTCAATCTTTAAGGTCAATCTCTAGGATTGAGTAATATCAGGCTTAAAAGCTGATTTTTAATCTTTAAGGAGATTATCCTTTCTAGGGATCTGATTTATTAGTCTTATCAAGCTAATTTGCACGGTGCCCCCCCATTGTACGAGATAAATCCTTCTCATGGTTAGGATAAATCTGACCACTTGGCGACCCTGTTTTATGCTGAGGTCCGTGGATTTCCTGCTGATTTTAGTGATGACTTTTCTAGATTTTTCGTCAACCTACAGCTGGTCTGGATGACAACTTCTTGACTTAAATCAAGAAGTGCGTGTCTTTTTCGGAAGACTTTACTTCCTTTTAATGATGGAATTGATTCATCGTGTAGATCCATCTCTTCTTTTCTTCCATCGGGTAAAACAGTTTAGTTTAGTCCAAAGCAAAAGTATTTTCAGTTATTTGTTACAGAAATATGTGACATATGTTTAAAATATCTTGGTAAATTTTCCCACACTTGGCTTTTATTTTCCTTTTTATTGTCCTCTATTCCATTTTAAATGAATTTTAACATTTTGGTTTGTTTCTTAATTTATGTCCTTTCCGAGGTAACAATAATTTCGGTGTTAAAACCTAGTTTTATCATTCATAAATATGTATAAACATGATTTTGAGTTCATTTAATTGAAAATTTTGAAAAATTTTACTAGAATTGGGTAGTCAGTATATAAGACTAGGGCTGTTCTTTATTATCAGAGAGCACTAGATTCTAATACAACTACTGCTTTACTAGTATTTTTAATGGTAACCAAGTGTTTAAGATAAAAATTTTAAAAATCCGAAAGAATTTAACCCCTTCCCACACTTAAGATCTTGCAATGCCCTCATTTGCAAGAAATCAGTAACAATTTAAATTATTGAGGGTGATTTGTGTGAAAATGATTAAATTTTACCAAAGTTTCCAAACATATTTGTGTTTGCTTGCTGAATGATAAATGGTGCATATCATTTGTTCATTCCGTCTTGTTGTTATTTCACATATATTTTGCATCTTGTCGTCAAAATTAGTTGCTTTTGCTGAACTTAATGCCAGTCTTTGAAAATGCGTTGTTTTACCCTGTTGTGTACATAAGATAAACTGCAAACATATATACATATTTTTGAAGTTTGGTATATTACCCCACATTCAAAAATTATTAAAATCTAATAATAAAATTTAGAAAATAATAAAACTATTACAAATTCAACATAAGTATTAAATGTATCAACATTACAAATAATAAAATAAAAAAAACTAAGTATACTAGGGATGATACTGATACCAGAAGGGGTTCCATGCATAACCATATGTGCTATAAAATGCTTCGGCTGGGTTATACGTAGGATACGGTGGTTGGATCTCTATAGACCAGGGAGGGAATATGGGCGATGGAGTAGGAATATAGTTTCTACCTATATGTTGGCAATAAGCTATGATTTGGTTTTGATGAACTTGCCAATCTTCAAATGCTCTATGTCTAGCAGTTTCATACTCTTGTGAAGCTATAAACCTTTGCATTTCTGCCATTTCATTTCCCCCTCCTACATTACCTTGCTGTTGGTTTCTCTCAACCTGTGGATGTCTACCATGGTATTGTACTGCGGCGTTATTTCGCCTCTTCAAAACCTTCGCACCATGGTATACATTTAAACCTATTGTATCGCGGGGTTCTGGTTCTTCGACTAATAAACCCCCCCGACTTATATCCACACCGAGATATTCAGCAATCAAAGTAATAAATATACCACCTCCTATTATGCTATGCGGTCTCATCCCCCTAACCATAGCTGATAAATAATAACCCACACAATAAGGTATACTTACAGCGCTTTGTGGGTCTCGAATACACATATGGTAAAACAAATCCTGTTCATTTACCTTTTCCTTATTCTTACCTCTTTGTGTAATCGAATTAGCTAAAAACCTATGAATTACTCTTAACTCTGCTCTATCTATATCCAAATAAGAGTAATTTCCCCCTTTAAATCGGTGATGGCTAGTCATTTGACTCCATACACCATGCGTATCAAAATTTTCGTCTATCTTTCTACCATTTAGTATCAACCCTCTACAATCGGCAGATGCTAACTCCTCAGGCGTATATATACGTAAAGCCTGAGCCATGTCTAGTAAAGACATGTGGCGCATCGAACCTCCTAACAAAAATCTAATAAAAGATCGATCGGTTAAACTAGCTACCCGATCATTTAATTCTATACTACACAACAATTCTTCACACCATACTTTATATACAGGTCTACGCATGTTGAATAACAGTACCCAATCGTTAAAAGTAGAATTACCATACCTCTGTGTAAGTAATTCCCTAATTGGCCCGGCCAATTCTACAGCTTCTAATGGTCTCCATTCTATGACCCTAGGTACTTCAACAGCTTTAGAATGAAGAGTATGCAAACCCCTTTGGTATTTTGGATAATCTATCCAAAGTTTGTCAAATCTCAGGTTCGGGTGCAAATCTTCCAAGTGCATATCAGAAAATGTCATGACTGGATGAGGTATATCTTGTTTGTAGTAGTTATCCACCTCCTGTTGTTCCGTATTCTCAGTAGGAGCATTGCGAGCTTGGAATGAAGATTCACCCCTTTCAGTCTGCAAAACACATTAAACACAATTTTTGTGCATCCAAATATGCATTAGTGTCAGCAAAATCATCATTCAAAATAATTACAATGACATGTTCAATTTATATCAAACATAAGCTCATTTTCACATTTTTATCAAATCTACACTTTTTCAAATAAGCATATACGAAAATGTTCGCCAAGTTCATAAGCATTCAACTCAAATAACATGTCAAAATAATCATCACTAGCAATTAAACAAGTTTCAAATGGCCTTATCTCTCAAAAATCAAGTTCATGAATTTTAGACTTGAAAAAGTCCACTTTAATTCTCAAAATCATGTTTAAGCTCAAAGTTTGGATCATTTAACTACCTAAACATATTACACTACTTAATTTAGCAACAATTCATGACAAAAATCGGCCATAACCTGTTTATATCAAAAAGCCCCAAATTTGCTCAAGAACACAAACCCTAGATTGCTCAAAATTTGAAGTTTAAGGCATCTAATCATGTTAAATAGCATCAATCTAGGTTATACAAGCATAATACATAAGCAATTTAAACATAATTACACTAAAAAGCATCAAAATCAAATTGGGTATAAAATTGCTCAAGAACACTAATTTTCGGATTAAATGGTGTTTAGGTGTAGAAATTTACTGTTTTTCTTGAGTAATTAATTGATAGCATCCTTCTCAACATGATTTTAGTAAAAGATTTGATGATTAACGGTCAAAAATTGAGAATTTGGTGTGTGTTTTTCGGGTTTTTTCGGGTTATTTTCGCAGTATTTTTGTTTTTGTGGTGTGTGGAATGAGCTGATTATGTTTTTATTTTTTTCTGGGTTTTGGTCCCTCCGCGAGTCGCGGTGTTTGACCCTTCAAACTCCGCGAGTCGCGGAGTTTGTATTTTTTTTTAAACATCTTATACTAATTAAAACAATTAAGTAATTAATTTTAAAATTTTGTTTCCCTTGTTATTTAGGATGAGGTCGTTTCGGATCGATGTCCTAGTCCGTCCTTCGACAAAATTTTAAAATTTGTCTTTTTGTAGCGATTGTTTTAAAAGCTAAGATTTTTGGTTTTTTTAATGTTTTTGGCATACTTTAATTCAATAAGATTAAAAATAATGATAATAAAAGTTCTCGTCCCTCCCTCGGGTAAAACAATTCGGTTCAAAGACCTAGTCTTCAACTTACGACGAATTTTAAAAATCATATTTTTAACTTAGCGACATAAAGTAAATTTTTGTTTTTAAATTTACACAACTTAAATATAAAATTCAAAATTAATATTAAAAATTCACACCAAACTTAAAATTTAAAATGCATAAAAATAAAATTCATATTTTAAAAATTAAAAAAATTCACACCAAACTTAATTTAAAAATTCATATTATAAATTCACACCAAACTTATATTAATTTTTCAAATATTTACAATTTTAAATATATTGATTTTACAAAGTTTACAATATTAATTTAAGATTTATATATTAATTTTAAAAAAATGGTAAAAATAAAATTAAAAATCTTTTTGGCTTTTTATCCCACTTTAATCAATCAAATATTATCAAAAATATGCGCCCCTCTTTTCGGTAAAGTAATTTCGGTTCCAAGACCTAATTTAACTCATGACGAATTTTTTGAAATATTTTAGGTTGATTGATTAAAGATATTTATACCTTAAGAATAAACGTTAAATTTCGCAGTGATGTAATAAATTTTTGTATGATATCAATAATTTCGGTCGCCAAACCTAATTTTATTCAATACCAATTTAATACTTTATAGCGAACAAATTAGCGTTTATTATCAAAAGGTTAAAAATAAAAATAAAAATAAAAACTGTACAGACTTACCTGTGAGATAGTTTTCTTAGTTATATGATCTATCCCATTCATAAGATAGTCGGTTTAATTGGTTTTCCATGGCTACATATGCGTAACCTCGAACATTCAGTGTTTTTTCTTCTAAACATATGAACGGTCCGTCTCTGCATAAAGTAACAAATTTGGTATTTGAATAGGTTTGATTATTTGAACATTTACCTCCATGTGACCATTTTCCGCATTTGTGACATCTTTCAAGGTGTCGTGCTCTTCTTTTCGCTGCGGATTTTGATTTTCCTTTACCAAAATTGTAACTTATTATCTTCGCATCTGGATTCTTTTCTTACTCCGTCCAATCTTTCTCTGATTACTAATACTATTTCACTTGGTAGTGTGTCATTATTACGTTTAGTGATCAAAGCGTGTAGCATTAGACCATGGTTTAGTTCACAGGCAGTCTTCATTTCGTAAAAACCTAAAAAAAAATAAAAATTCAGAATGGGGGGAGAAGACTAGTTCTTTAGGGTCTGCTAGGGAAAGACCATTCAGGTTCCATTTTCGAGAACTACACGAAAACAGACAATCTAACTCTAACAGAAATACATATTATCCTTTAAAGACTTGATTCTCCCCACACTTAGTTAGCTGTGGTATCGAAATTGTGATTAACTTCATTGTCGAATTCCATCGGACTATCTATGTAGTGTTTAACTCTGTGACCATTAACTTTAAATTCAATCCCATTTGAATTTATTAATTCTATCGTTCCGTATGGGAAAACTCTTTTGACTATGAATGGTCCAGACCATCTTGATTTCAATTTTCCAGGAAATAGCTTGAATCGTGAACTGAAAAGAAGAACTCTGTCTCCTTCTTTAAATTCTTTTAAACTTCTGATTCTTTTATCATGCCATTTCTTCGTTCTTTCTTTATAGATTAACGAATTTTTGTATGCTTCATGTCTTAATTCTTCTAATTCGTTTAGTTGACTTAATCGTAGACGTCCAGCTTCATGTATATCAAGATTACATGTCTTCAAAGCCCAAAATGCTTTGTGTTCAATTTCTACTGGAAGATGATATGTTTTTCCATAAACAAGTCTAAAAGGTGTGGTTTTAATTGGAGTTTTGTAGGCTGTTCTAAAAGCCCAGAGTGCATCCTCCAATTTAATGGACCATTCCTTCGGATTTGATCCTACGGTTTTCTCTAGAATGCGTTTTAAAGCTCGGTTGGTATTTTCTACTTGTCCACTTGTTTGTGGATGATATGCGGTGGAGATTTTATGAGTTACTCCATATCTTTTAAGAACTTTCTCAAGTTGATTATTACAAAAATGAGTACCCCGATCACTTATTAAAGCTTTCGGTGTTCCAAACCTTGCAAAAATACGTTTTAAAAAGTTGACTACAACTCGTGCATCATTAGTTGGGAGAGCTTGTGCTTCTGCCCATTTAGATACATAATCAATGGCTACGAGAATATAGAGATTATTATGAGATTTTGGAAATGGACCCATAAATTCAATACCCCAAATGTCAAATACTTCACATACTTGTATGACATTTTGTGGCATTTCATCTCGTTGACTTATTTTTCCGGCCCTTTGACATGCATCACAGGATTTGCAAAGAAGGTGTGCGTCTTTGTAAATTGTAGGCCAATAGAATCCAGCTTCATAATCTTTTCTTGCTGTTAATTGAGGCCCATAATGCCCTCCTGTTGGTCCTGTGTGACAATGGTTTAAAATTTTACTAGCTTCATCTCCGAATACACATCGGCGTATTATTCCATCGGGACAACTTTTAAAAAGATGTGGATCTTCCCAGAAATAGTGTTTTATATCACTAAAGAATTTCTTTCGTTTTTGGTACGACAATCCTTTTTCAAGGAATCCGCAAACTAAGTAATTTGCATAGTCTGCAAACCATGGAATTTCACTATAATCTATCTTCAATAGATATTCATCAGGAAAGTTGTCTTGTATGGCCGATTCATTTAGAACTTCTAATTCGGGATTTTCAAGACGAGAAAGATGATCAGCGGCGAGATTTTCTGCTCCTCTTTTATCTCGGATTTCAATATCAAACTCTTGTAAGAGTAAGATCCAACGGATTAATCTTGGTTTAGCATCTTGTTTCGAAAATAGGTATCTAAGAGCAGAATGGTCGGTATAGATCACCGTTTTTGCTAGAACGAGATATGAACGAAATTTGTCAAAAGCAAAGACAATAGCAAGGAGTTCTTTTTCAGTAGTTGTGTAATTTGTTTGTGCTCATTGTAACGTCTTACTAGCATAATATATAGGTTGAAATCGTTTTTCAATCCTTTGTCCTAAAACGGCTCCCATTGCAAAATCACTTGCATCGCACATTAGTTCAAATGGTAGGTTCCAATTTGGTGTTATCATGATCGGCGCATTAGTGAGTTTCTCTTTAAGAATATGAAAAGATTTGATACATTCATCTGAAAAGATGAATGGAGCATCCTTTTCTAGGAGTTTATTCATAGGAGTGGCAATTTTAGAAAAATCTTTTATGAAACGTCGGTAAAAACCGGCATGCCCTAGAAAACTCCTAACTCCTCTAACATTGGTGGGATGTGGAAGTTTAGCAATTACATTTACTTTAGCTCTATCCACTTCAATTCCTTCCTTTGAGATTTTATGTCCAAGAACGATGCCTTCTTTAACCATGAAATGGCATTTCTCCCAATTAAGTACTAGATTTGATTGTTCGCATCTAATAAGCATTCGTTCCAGATTAACTAGACATGATTCAATTGTATCACCGAAGACTGAAAAATCATCCATGAAAACTTCCATGCATTCTTCTATCATGTCGTGAAAGATCGCCATCATACACCTTTGAAAGGTTGCAGGGGCGTTGCAAAGTCCAAATGGCATGCGTTTGTAAGCAAAAGTACCATAAGGGCACGTGAATGTGGTTTTCTCTTGATCTTCGGGTGCTATTGGAATTTGAAAATATCCGGAAAATCCATCTAGAAAACAATAGTAACTATTTCCGGCTAATCTTTCCAATATTTGATCAATGAAAGGTAAGGGAAAGTGATCTTTTCTGGTGGCGTCATTTAATTTTCTATAATCAATACATACACGCCATCCTGTTACAGTCCTTGTAGGAATAAGCTCATTTTTTTCATTTGTAATGACAGTCATGCCACCCTTCTTAGGTACGCATTGAACTGGGCTTACCCATGGACTATCAGAAATTGGATAAATTAGACCTGCGTCTAGCAGTTTAATAATTTCTTTTTTAACTACATCTTGCATATTAGGATTTAGTCTTCGTTGGCGTTGCACATACGTTTTATGACCTTCTTCCATAAGGATTTTATGTGTGCAATACGAAGGACTTATTCCTTTAATATCATGAATCTTCCATGCAATGGCTGGTTTATGAGCTTTCAACACAGAAATGAGTTGTGATTTCTCATTTTCAGTAAGAGAAGATGATATTATTACAGGTAATTCAGATTCACCATGTAAATAAGCGTATTCCAAATGGGTTGGAAGTGGCTTTAACTCTAATTTCGGAGGTTCTTCTATCGATGATTTGTATCGATATCTGTCTTCTTCTTTTAGCATTTGAATTTCTTCTGTTGTTGGTTCATATCCATTAGCCATAAGTGTAGCTAACATTTCAGCTTCATCAATTTGTTCAGTTCCTTCTCGTAAAGAACATTCTCCCGTTCCTTGTAATTCTGGAAATTTTTCTAATAATTCTGCATGTGCATCTATAGTTTGAATATAATAACATGTATCATCTGCAGATTGCGGTTGTTGCATTGCTCTATCAAATGAAAAGGTAACACTCTCGTCCTCTATACTTAGGGTCAATTTCTTACCGAACACGTCTATCATTGCTTTAGCCGTGTTTAAGAATGGTCTTCCTAATATGAGAGGAACTTGAGAATCTTCTTCCATGTCCAGAACAACAAAATCTACTGGAAATACTAAAGTACCAACTTTAACTAGCATGTTCTCCATTATCCCTCTAGGATATTTTATTGATCGATCGGCTAGTTGTATGCTTATTCTGGTTGGTTTCAATTCTCCAAGGTCTAGTTTAGCGTATAGTGAATACGTCATTAGATTTATACTAGCACCTAAGTCTGCCAATGCTTCTATTGAACTAAGACTACCCAGAAAACATGGAATTGTGAAACTTCCTGGATCAGATAGTTTTTCTGGTATCTTATTCAACAGCACTGCTGAACAATTACCGTTCATAGTAACAGCCGAGAGTGCTTCCATTTTCTTTCTATTTGAGATTAGATCTTTCAAGAATTTAGCATATCTAGGCATTCCTGAAATCACGTCAATGAAAGGAAGATTTACATTTATCTGTTTAAACATATCCAAGAATTTGGATTGCTCGGCTTCAAGTTTCTCTTTCTTCATTTTACTAGGGTAAGGAAGTGGTGGTTGGTATGGTTTAACATAAGGTTTATCCTTAACTGTGTTATCTTCATTAACCTTTTCAACTACCGGTTCTTTTTGCTTATCTTGATCAGGTTGTGGTTCTTGTGGAGTAGGAATAGCTTCATCAGAAGTTACAGGTATTTCAGGTGGTTTAAGCGTTGTACCACTTCTTGTGGTAATGGCTTTAGCTGTTTCATTCCGGGGGTTAGCATTTGTATCACTAGGTAAACTTCCCGGTTTTCTTTCACCTATTAACCTTGCTAGGTTACTTACTTCTTGTTCCAGATTTTGAATAGAAGCTTGTTGATTTCTAAATGCTTGAGCATTTTGTTCATTAGTTTGTTTCTGAGATGTGAAAAACTGCGTTTGAGTTTCAACTAGCTTCGTCATCATATCTTCTAAATTCGGCTTTTTATCATCGGTTTGTTGTGGTGGTTTGTTTTGAAAATTAGGTCTTTGCTGATTGTAAGTATTGTTGGATACTTGTTGATTGCTAGGACCTTGTTGGTTGTTGTATGGAATATTTCGGTTATAGTTCTGGTTTTGATTGTAGATCGGTCTTGGCGGTTGATAATTATTTTGATAATTATTTCCAGGCCTTTGGTTTATGTATGAAATATTCTCTCTTTGTTCCATTGTTAGTTCAATACTGAGACAATCTTTTGTCAAATGTGGTCCTCCACACTGCTCACAACTAATTCGTATTGAGTGAATATCCTTAGTCATCTTTTCCATTCGTCTCTCGACAGCATCTATCTTTGCGGAAATGGAATCTAAGTCATGGCTAGAATCAGCTCTAGCTGCTTTAGATGATCTAACGATATCTTTTTCTTGGTACCACTCATGTGAGTGGGAAGCAGTGTTATCAATAATTTTGTAAGCATCAGTTTCGGTTTTCTTCATAATGGAACCACCAGCTGCTATATCTATGTCTTTCCTTGTAGTGATGTCGCACCCTTGGTAGAATATTTGTACTATTTTGTAGTGACCCGAGCTTTTCCATGTTTATATATATTAATTGAGATTGATATTTACATGATTAAATGTTTCCAACATGTTAAGCAATCAAACTTGTTAAGACTTGATTAATTGAAATATGTTTCATATAGACAATTGACCACCCAAGTTGACCGGGGATTCACGAACGTTAAAACTTGTAAAAATGACATGACGATATATATATGGATATACATATGGTTAACATTAGATTATGATAAGTAAGTATCTCCATAAGTATATTAACAATGAGTTATATACATATAAACAAGACTACTAACTTAAGGATTTCGAAACGAGACATATATGTAACGACATTTAAATGTATATATATCATATTAAGATATATTAATATATCATAATATCATGATAATATAATAATTTAACATCTCATTAGATATAATAAACAATGGGTTAACAACATTAATTGAGATCGTTAACTTAAAGGTTTCAAAACAACACTTACATGTAACGACTAACGATGACTTAACGACTCAGTTAAAATGTATATACATGTAGTGTATTTAGATGTATTAAAATACTTTTGGAAGACTTCAAGACATATATCAAAACACTCATACTTAACGAAAATGGTTACAGTTACTTTTCCATTCTTTTCTTTCATCAAGAATTCTAGTCGTATTCTTACCCGTATTATACACAGCTTCAAAACGTACTTACTATGAGTATATACCAATAGGAACTAGCATGGGATTCCAATCTTGATTATGTCATGTATGACTAATCAATTTTAACTTCTACCATGAGCTAGTCAACTAACTAGAACTCCTTTTAACCCCACTCACCACTCACCAATTACCACTCATCATTCACTCCATTTCACTTCCAATTCTCTTTCTAATTCTCTCTCAACACACACACTATTATGAACGTATTTTTCCAATAGTTAATCATCATCTTCATCAAAAATCACTTTAAGAATCAAGCTATAATCATCATAGGAAGAACACTTCAAGAACACTTCAAAAATCCCTTCAAGTTTACTAATTTACTTCCAAGCTTTCTAATCCATTCCAAGTAATCATCTAAGATCAAGAAACCTTTGTTATATACAGTAGGTTATATTTCTTATTCAAGGTAATATTCATATTCAAACTTTGATTCAATTTCTATAACTATAAACTATCTTAATTCGAGTAAAAAAATCTTACTTGAACTTGTTTTTGTGTCATGATCCTACTTCAAGAACTTTCAAGCCATCCAAGATCCTTTGAAGCTAGATCATTTTTGTCACTTCCAGTAGGTTTACCTACTAAACTTGAGGTAGTAATGATGTTCATAACATCATTCGATTCATATATATAAAACTATCTTATTCGAAGGTTTAAACTCGTAATCACTAGAACATAGTTTAGTTAATTCTAAACTTGTTCGCAAACAAAAGTTAATCCTTCTAACTTGACTTTTAAAATTAACTACACACATGTTCTATATCTATATGATATGCTAACTTAATGATTTAAAACCTGGAAACACGAAAAACACCGTAAAACCGGATTTACGCCGTCGTAGTAACACCGCGGGCTGTTTTGGGTTAGTTAATTAAAAACTATGATAAACTTTGATTTAAAAGTTGTTATTCTGAGAAAATGATTTTTATTATGAACATGAAACTATATCCAAAAATTATGGTTAAACTCAAAGTGGAAGTATGTTTTCTAAAATGGTCATCTAGACGTCGTTCTTTCGACTGAAATGACTACCTTTACAAAAACGACTTGTAACTTATTTTTCCGACTATAAACCTATACTTTTTCTGTTTAGATTCATAAAATAGAGTTCAATATGAAACCATAGCAATTTGATTCACTCAAAACGGATTTAAAATGAAGAAGTTATGGGTAAAACAAGATTGGATAATTTTTCTCATTTTAGCTACGTGAAAATTGGTAACAAATCTATTCCAACCATAACTTAATCAACTTGTATTGTATATTATGTAATCTTGAGATACCATAGACACGTATACAATGTTTCGACCTATCATGTCGACACATCTATATATATTTCGGAACAACCATAGACACTCTATATGTGAATGTTGGAGTTAGCTATACAGGGTTGAGGTTGATTCCAAAATATATATAGTTTGAGTTGTGATCAATACTGAGATACGTATACACTGGGTCGTGGATTGATTCAAGATAATATTTATCGATTTATTTCTGTACATCTAACTGTGGACAACTAGTTGTAGGTTACTAACGAGGACAGCTGACTTAATAAACTTAAAACATCAAAATATATTAAAAGTGTTGTAAATATATTTTAAACATACTTTGATATATATGTATATATTGTTATAGGTTCGTGAATCAACCAGTAGCCAAGTCTTACTTCCTGATGAAGTAAAAATCTGTGAAAGTGAGTTATAGTCCCACTTTTAAAATCTAATATTTTTGGGATGAGAATACATGCAGGTTTTATAAATGATTTACAAAATAGACACAAGTACGTGAAACTACATTCTATGGTTGAATTATCGAAATCGAATATGCCCCTTTTTATTAAGTCTGGTAATCTAAGAATTAGGGAACAGACACCCTAATTGACGCGAATCCTAAAGATAGATCTATTGGGCCTAACAAACCCCATCCAAAGTACCGGATGCTTTAGTACTTCGAAATTTATATCATATCCGAAGGGTGTCCCGGAATGATGGGGATATTCTTATATATATGCATCTTGTTAATGTCGGTTACCAGGTGTTCACCATATGAATGATTTTTATCTCTATGTATGGGATGTGTATTGAAATATGAAATCTTGTGGTCTATTGTTACGATTTGATACATATAGGTTAAACCTATAACTCACCAACATTTTTGTTGACGTTTAAAGCATGTTTATTCTCAGGTGAATACTAAGAGCTTCCGCTGTTGCAAACTAAAATAAGGACAAGATTTGGAGTCCATGTTTGTATGATATTGTGTAAAAACTGCATTCAAGAAACTGATTTCGATGTAACATATTTGTATTGTAAACCATTATGTAATGGTCGTGTGTAAACAGGATATTTTAGATTATCATTATTTGATAATCTACGTAAAGCTTTTTAAACCTTTATTTATGAAATAAAGGTTATGGTTTGTTTTAAAAATGAATGCAGTCTTTGAAAAACGTCTCATATAGAGGTCAAAACCTCGCAACGAAATCAATTAATATGGAACGTTTTTAATCAATAAGAACGGGACATTTCAGTTGGTATCCGAGCGTTGGTCTTAGAGAACCAGAAAATTTGCATTAGTGTGTCTTATCGAGTTTGTTAGGATGCATTAGTGAGTCTGGACTTCGACCGTGTTTTCTTTAAAAATGATTGCTTAACATTTTTGTTGGAAACTATATATTTTTAACATATGAATATTATGTGATATATTAATCTCTTAACGTGTTTGATATTATGTGATAGATGTCTACCTCTAGAACAAGTCCCATTGACTCACCTAATAATAATGAAGAGTCAAATGTAAATTGGAATGATTCATGGACTGATTCACAAGTTCCCGAAGAGGAACCGGAAGAAGAGTCGGAACCGGAAGAAGAATCGGAACCGGAAGAAGAGTCGGAACCGGAAGAAGAAATAGAACCGGTGGGGGAAATAATAAAACGGTTAAGTAAAAGAGAATCCTCAACCAACCGACCAAAGTTAATTATGGTCAATGGTGTTTCCGCCAAGGAAGCAAAATATTGGGAGGATTACCAATTCTCCGATGAATCGGATTCCGACGAGAATTCCGATGATGTTATAGAAATTACCCCAACTGAATTTAAAAAGGCAAAAGAAAATAATAAGGGAAAGGGCATAAAAATAGAGAAATCTAATTCCAACCCCGATGAACTTTATATGTATCGTCAACCCCCGAAGTCCTTAAGTTGTAACAATGACCCGGGAACCTCTAAACCACCAGGTTTTTCTAAACCAATGTGGACAACGACGGCTCGTATTAGGGGAACATCATATATCCCTAGAAACTTGGTAAAACGAACCAAAACCGAACAAGAAGAAACGAGCGAGTCGGAATAAGATAGTTGTATTCGTGTGGTGTAATATATGTAATATAGTGTGCTTATGCTTTATGATATATGTAAAAATTGCTTGTATTAATAAGTATTTTTTTATGAATCTAACTCTTGTCTATTTTACAGTATAAAAACACAAAATGGATAGACAACCCAATATTTTAAGAGACCTACCCGGAGACATGATTGATGAAATCTTGTCTAGAGTCGGTCAGAATTCCTCGGCACAACTATTTAAGGCGAGATCAGTTTGTAAGACATTCGAAGAATGTTCCAAGAATGCCTTGGTTTATAAAAGGCTTTCGTTCGAAAGATGGGGGATATCACATTGGGAAATCCATAAGTTATGATGTGTTTACTTTGACGCATATATTGCGAGGACCCCAAATGCTATTTTACGCAACGGGTTAAGAAATTATTTTGACTCAGTATATCCGAATATAGGACTTCGTGATTTAGAAAAAGCGGCTAACATGCAACATAAAGAAGCATGTTATGCTTACGGGTTAGTAATGTTCGCTTCTCACCAAAGTGAGAACAAGAACATCGGGCTACAACTATTAAACAAAACGTTCCCACAAGTGACAGAGTCGGTAATTGGGGTAAGAAATGAGGTTTTTAGGTTATTACGAGACTGTTGGTCATTACGTAACCCTCGTCCCTTTGACAACGTTACAACACGCTATCTTATCAACGGCCATAACGGTTATGTTCCACAAGACCAAGGATGGGAAGTAGTCCTAGTAAAACCAGAATGCATGACTTGTTTCTGGATGTATGAATTACGTGTCTTTATTGCCTTTGCTGAACGACTTGTGTACTAGCTAGAATTATCTTCACAACTATCTTGTATCAAAGTTATTGTGTGCTATATTTCATGCTTTATGTAAAATAAGCGGTATTGTAAGTTTGTAAAATATTGTATAAAAGTTTGAACGCGAAATATTATTACAATCAGTTTTTCATATAGAATTGTAGTAGTTGAATTGTATATTAGCTACTAAGTATGAACTTAACGGGTAGGTACTACCCGAATTTAAACTTATAAAACGCTAATATGAAGAAAAAGCTTTTATAAATGAGTTCATATTATGCTACGAAATACTATTAACTACTCTTAATATTCTGTATGATTAACTTGTTCCATTTGACTATTTTGAAGGAAATGGCACCGACTACTCGACACACCGTGAATATGAATGAAGAGGAATTCCGTACTTTTCTAGCTTCAAACATAGCCGCAGTACAGGCTACGCTACATACCAACAATAACCTTGGATCTGGCAGTACAGGAAATCGTGTAGGATGCACCTACAAAGAATTCACTGCCTACAAACCTTTGGAATTTAATGGAACCGAAGGACCGATCGGATTGAAACGGTGGACCGAGAAGGTCGAATCGGTGTTTGCCATAAGTAAGTGTACTGAAGAGGACAAAGTGAAGTACGCTACGCATACCTTCACAGGTTCTGCATTAACATGGTGGAATACCTATCTAGAGGAAGTGGGACAAGATGATGCGTACGCACTACCGTGGTCAGCATTCAAGCACTTGATGAACGAGAAGTACCGTCCCAGAACCGAGGTCAATAAGCTCAAGACAGAACTTAGAGGGTTACGAACCCAAGGATTTGATATTACCTCGTACGAAAGACGATTCACAGAGTTGTGCCTATTGTGTCCGGGAGCATTCGAAGATGAGGAAGAGAAGATCGACGCGTTTGTGAAAGGATTACCGGAAAGAATCCGAGAAGATATAAGTTCACATGAGCCCGCCTCCATACAACAGGCATGTAGAATGGCTCACAAACTAGTGAACCAGATTGAAGAAAGAATTAAAGAACAGACTGCTGAAGAGGCCAATGTGAAGCAAGTCAAAAGAAAGTGGGAGGAAAACGGTGATAAGAATCACCAATACAACAACAACAGCAATTACAACAATAATCGCAACAATTATCCCAACAATCGCAACATCAATCGCAACTACAACAAACGGCCCAACAACAACAACAACAACAACAACAACAACAACAATAACAACAACAACAGCAACTACAACAATCATCCCAACAACAATAATAACCGCAATAACAACAACAATCAGAAGCAGCTATGCCAAAGGTGTGAAAAGTATCACTCAGGGTTCTGCACCAAATTTTGCAACAAGTGTAAAAGAAATGGTCATAGCGCGGCGAAGTGTGAGGTCTACAGACCAGGGGTTAATAGAACGAAAGGAACAAATGGTGTCGGAACGAGTAATGGTGGAGCAAGTAGTGTCGGAGCAAGTTATGCCAATGTAGTTTGTTATAAATGTGGAAAACCGGGCCACATTATTAGAAATTGCCCGAACCAGGAGAACACGAATGGACAAGGCCGCGAAAGAGTTTTCAATATTAATGCGGCAGAGGCACAGGAAGACTTGGAGCTTGTTACGAGTACGTTTCTTATTGACAATAAATCTGCTTATGTTTTATTTGATTTGGGTGCGGATAGAAGCTATATGAGTAGAGATTTTTGTGCTAAATTAAGTTATCCATTGACGCATTTGGATAGTAAATTTTTACTCGAATTAGCAAATGGTAAATTAATTTCAGCAGATAATATATGTCGGAATCGAGAAATTAAACTGGTTAGCGAAACATTTAAGATTGATTTGATACCAGTAGAGTTAGGGAGTTTTGATGTGATAATCGGTATGGACTGGTTGAAAGAAGTAAAAGCAGAGATCGTTTGTTACAAAAATGCAATTCGCATTATACGAGAAAAAGGAAAACCCTTAATGGTGTACGGAGAAAAGGGCAACACGAAGCTACATATTATTAGTAATTTGAAGGCGCAAAAACTAATAAGAAAAGGTTGCTATGCTGTTCTAGCACACGTCGAGAAAGTACAAACTGAAGAAAAGAGCATCAATGATGTTCCCATTGCAAAAGAATTTCCCGATGTATTTCCGAAAGAATTACCGGGATTACCCCCACAGCGATCCGTTGAATTTCAAATAGATCTTGTACCAGGAGCTGCACCAATAGCTCGTGCTCCTTACAGACTCGCACCCAGCAAGATGAAAGAACTGCAAAGCCAATTACAAGAACTTTTAGAGCGTGGTTTCATTCGACCAAGCACATCACCGTGGGGAGCTCCTGTTTTGTTTGTCAAGAAGAAAGATGGTACATTCAGGTTGTGTATCGACTACCGAGAGTTGAACAAACTTACCATCAAGAACCGCTACCCACTACCGAGAATTGACGACTTATTTGATCAACTACAAGGCTCGTCTGTTTATTCAAAGATTGACTTACGTTCCGGGTATCATCAAATGCGGGTGAAAGAAGATGATATTCCAAAGACTGCTTTCAGAACACGTTACGGTCATTACGAGTTTATGGTCATGCCGTTTGGTTTAACTAATGCACCAGCTGTGTTCATGGACCTTATGAACCGAGTGTGTGGACCATACCTTGACAAGTTTGTCATTGTTTTCATTGATGACATACTTATTTACTCAAAGAATGACCAAGAACACGGTGAACATTTGAGAAAGGTGTTAGAAGTATTGAGGAAGGAAGAATTGTACGCTAAGTTTTCAAAGTGTGCATTTTGGTTGGAAGAAGTTCAATTCCTCGGTCACATAGTGAACAAAGAAGGTATTAAGGTGGATCCGGCAAAGATAGAAACTGTTGAAAAGTGGGAAACCCCGAAAACTCCGAAACACATACGCCAGTTTTTAGGACTAGCTGGTTACTACAGAAGGTTCATCCAAGACTTTTCCAGAATAGCAAAACCCTTGACTGCATTAACGCATAAAGGGAAGAAATTTGAATGGAATGATGAACAAGAGAAAGCGTTTCAGTTATTGAAGAAAAAGCTAACTACGGAACCTATATTGTCATTGCCTGAAGGGAATGATGATTTTGTGATTTATTGTGATGTATCAAAGCAAGGTCTCGGTTGTGTATTAATGCAACGAACGAAGGTGATTGCTTATGCGTCTAGACAATTGAAGATTCACGAACAAAATTATACGACGCATGATTTGGAATTAGGCGCGGTTGTTTTTGCATTAAAGACTTGGAGGCACTACTTATATGGGGTCAAAAGTATTATATATACCGACCACAAAAGTCTTCAACACATATTTAATCAAAAACAACTGAATATGAGGCAGCGTAGGTGGATTGAATTATTGAATGATTACGACTTTGAGATTCGTTACCACCCGGGGAAGGCAAATGTGGTAGCCGATGCCTTGAGCAGGAAGGACAGAGAACCCATTCGAGTAAAATCTATGAATATAATGATTCATAATAACCTTACTACTCAAATAAAGGAGGCGCAACAAGGAGTTTTAAAAGAGGGAAATTTAAAGGAAGAAATACCCAAAGGATCGGAGAAACATCTTAATATTCGGGAAGACGGAACCCGGTATAGGGCTGAAAGGATTTGGGTACCAAAATTTGGAGATATGAGAGAAATGGTACTTAGAGAAGCTCATAAAACCAGATACTCAATACATCCTGGAATAGGGAAGATGTACAAGGATCTCAGGAAATATTTTTGATGGCCGGGTATGAAAGCCGATGTTGCTAAATACGTAGGAGAATGTTTGACGTGTTCTAAGGTCAAAGCTGAGCATCAGAAACCATCAGGTCTACTTCAACAACCCGAAATCCCGGAATGGAAATGGGAAAACATTACCATGGATTTCATCACTAAATTGCCAAGGACTGCAAGTGGTTTTGATACTATTTGGGTAATAGTTGATCGTCTCACCAAATCAGCACATTTCCTGCCAATAAGAGAAGATGACAAGATGGAGAAGTTAGCACGACTGTATTTAAAGGAAGTCGTCTCCAGACATGGAATACCAATCTCTATTATCTCTGATAGGGATGGCAGATTTATTTCAAGATTCTGGCAGACATTACAGCAAGCATTAGGAACTCGTCTAGACATGATGAGTACTGCCTATCATCCACAAACTGATGGGCAGAGTGAAAGGACGATACAAATGCTTGAAGACATGCTACGAGCATGTGTTATTGATTTCGGAAACAGTTGGGATCGACATCTACCATTAGCAGAATTTTCCTACAACAACAGCTACCATTCAAGCATTGAGATGGCGCTGTTTGAAGCACTTTATGGTAGAAAGTGCAGGTCCCCGATTTGTTGGAGTGAAGTGGGGGATAGACAGATTACGGGTCCGGAGATTATACAAGAAACTACCGAGAAGATCATCCAAATTCAATAACGGTTGAAAACCGCCCAAAGTCGACAAAAGAGCTACGCTGACATTAAAAGAAAAGATATAGAATTTGAAATTGGAGAGATGGTCATGCTTAAAGTTGCACCTTGGAAAGGCGTTGTTCGATTTGGTAAACGAGGGAAATTAAATCCAAGGTATATTGGACCATTCAAGATTATTGATCGTGTCAGACCAGTAGCTTACCGACTTGAGTTACCTCAACAACTCGCGGCTGTACATAACACTTTCCACGTCTCGAATATGAAGAAATGTTTTGCTAAAGAAGATCTCACTATTCCGTTAGATGAAATCCAAATCAACGAAAAACTCCAATTCATCGAAGAACCCGTCGAAATAATGGATCGTGAGGTTAAAAGACTTAAGTAAAACAAGATACCAATTGTTAAGGTTCGATGGAATGCTCGTAGAGGACCCGAGTTCACCTGGGAGCGTGAAGATCAGATGAAGAAGAAATACCCGCATCTATTTCCAGAAGATTCGTCAACACCTTCAACAGCTTAAAATTTCGGGACGAAATTTATTTAACGGGTAGGTACTGTAGTGACCCGAACTTTTCCATGTTTATATATATTAATTGAGATTGATATTTACATGATTAAATGTTTCCAACATGTTAAGCAATCAAACTTGTTAAGACTTGATTAATTGAAATATGTTTCATATAGATAATTGACCACCCAAGTTGACCGGCGATTCACGAACGTTAAAACTTGTAAAAACGACATGACGATATATATATATGGATATACATATGGTTAACATGAGATTATGATAAGTAAGTATCTCCATAAGTATATTAACAATGAGTTATATACATATAAACAAGACTACTTACTTAAGGATTTCGAAACGAGACATATATGTAACGATTATCATTGTAACGACATTTAAATGTATACATATCATATTAAGATATATTAATATATCATAATATCATGATAATATAATAATTTAAAATCTCATTAGATATAATAAACAATGGGTTAACAACATTAATTGAGATCGTTAACTTAAAGGTTTCAAAACAACACTTACATGTAACGACTAACGATGACTTAACGACTCAGTTAAAATGTATATACATGTAGTGTATTTAGATGTATTAAAATACTTTTGGAAGACTTCAAGACATATATCAAAACACTCATACTTAACGAAAATGGTTACAGTTACTTTTCCATTCTTTTCTTTCATCAAGAATTCTAGTCGTATTCTTACCCGTATTATACACAGCTTCAAAACGTACTTACTATGAGTATATACCAATAGGAACTAGCATGGGATTCCACTCTTTATTATGTCATGTATGACTAATCAATTTTAACTTCTACCATGAGCTAGTCAACTAACTAGAACTCCTTTTAACCCCACTCACCACTCACCAATTACCACTCATCATTCACTCCATTTCACTTCCAATTCTCTTTCTAATTCTCTCTCAACACACACACTATTATGAACGTATTTTTCCAGTAGTTAATCATCATCTTCATCAAAAATCACTTCAAGAATCAAGCTATAATCATCATAGGAAGAACATTTCAAGAACACTTCAAAAATCCCTTCAAGTTTACTAATTTACTTCCAAGCTTTCTAATCCATTCCAAGTAATCATCTAAGATCAAGAAACCTTTGTTATATACAGTAGGTTATATTTCTTATTCAAGGTAATATTCATATTCAAACTTTGATTCAATTTCTATAACTATAAACTATCTTAATTCGAGTAAAAAAATCTTACTTGAACTTGTTTTTGTGTCATGATCCTACTTCAAGAACTTTCAAGCCATCCAAGATCCTTTGAAGCTAGATCATTTCTTGTCACTTCCAGTAGGTTTACCTACTAAACTTGAGGTAGTAATGATGTTCATAACATCATTCGATTCATATATATAAAACTATCTTATTCGAAGGTTTAAACTCGTAATCACTAGAACATAGTTTAGTTAATTCTAAACTTGTTCGCAAACAAAAGTTAATCCTTCTAACTTGACTTTTAAAATTAACTACACACATGTTCTATATCTATATGATATGCTAACTTAATGATTTAAAACCTGGAAACACGAAAAACACCGTAAAACCGGATTTACGCCGTCGTAGTAACACCGCGGGCTGTTTTGGGTTAGTTAATTAAAAACTATGATAAACTTTGATTTAAAAGTTGTTATTCTGAGAAAATTATTTTTATTATGAACATGAAACTATATCCAAAAATTATGGTTAAACTCAAAGTGAAAGTATGTTTTCTAAAATGGTCATCTAGACGTCGTTCTTTCGACTGAAATGACTACCTTTACAAAAACGACTTGTAACTTATTTTTTCGACTATAAACCTATACTTTTTCTGTTTAGATTCATAAAATAGAGTTCAATATGAAACCATAGCAATTTGATTCACTCAAAACGGATTTAAAATGAAGAAGTTATGGGTAAAAGAAGATTGGATAATTTTTCTCATTTTAGCTACGTGAAAATTGGTAACAAATCTATTCCAACCATAACTTAATCAACTTGTATTGTATATTATGTAATCTTGAGATACCATAGACACGTATACAATGTTTCGACCTATCATGTCGACACATCTATATATATTTCGGAACAACCATAGACACTCTATATGTGAATGTTGGAGTTAGCTATACAGGGTTGAGGTTGATTCCAAAATATATATAGTTTGAGTTATGATCAATACTGAGATACGTATACACTGGGTCGTGGATTGATTCAAGATAATATTTATCGATTTATTTTTGTACATCTAACTGTGGACAACTAGTTGTAGGTTACTAACGAGGACAGCTGACTTAATAAACTTAAAACATCAAAATATATTAAAAGTGTTGTAAATATATTTTAAACATACTTTGATATATATGTATATATTGTTATAGGTTCGTGAATCAACCAGTGGCCAAGTCTTACTTCCCGACGAAGTAAAAATCTGTGAAAGTGAGTTATAGTCCCACTTTTAAAATCTAATATTTTTGGGATGAGAATACATGCAGGTTTTATAAATGATTTACAAAATAGACACAAGTACGTGAAACTACATTCTATGGTTGAATTATCGAAATCGAATATGCCCCTTTTTATTAAGTCTGGTAATCTAAGAATTAGGGAACAGACACCCTAATTGACGCGAATCCTAAAGATAGATCTATTGGGCCTAACAAACCCCATCCAAAGTACCGGATGCTTTAGTACTTCGAAATTTATATCATATCCGAAGGGTGTCCCGGAATGATGGGGATATTCTTATATATATGCATCTTGTTAATGTCGGTTACCAGGTGTTCACCATATGAATGATTTTTATCTCTATGTATGGGATGTGTATTGAAATATGAAATCTTGTGGTCTATTGTTACGATTTGATACATATAGGTTAAACCTATAACTCACCAACATTTTTGTTGACGTTTAAAGCATGTTTATTCTCAGGTGAATACTAAGAGCTTCCGCTGTTGCATACTAAAATAAGGACAAGATTTGGAGTCCATGTTTGTATGATATTGTGTAAAAACTGCATTCAAGAAACTGATTTCGATGTAACATATTTGTATTGTAAACCATTATGTAATGGTCGTGTGTAAACAGGATATTTTAGATTATCATTATTTGATAATCTACGTAAAGCTTTTTAAACCTTTATTTATGAAATAAAGGTTATGGTTTGTTTTAAAAATGAATGCAGTCTTTGAAAAACGTCTCATATAGAGGTCAAAACCTCGCAACGAAATCAATTAATATGGAACATTTTTAATCAATAAGAACGGGACATTTCATATTTGACAGGTGTCTAAACCATGTTGCGGACATCCTCTTAATAACTTTCCAAATCTTGTCCATGCCTCATATAGAGTTTCATTTGGCTTCTGTGTGAATGTAACAATTTCTGCTTGAAGTCTTACGGCTTTAGATGCCGGAAAGAATTGTTTAAGAAATTTTTCAACTAAAACGTCCCATGTATCAATCGCCCCTTCAGGTAACGATTCCAACCAATCTTTGGCTTCTCCCTTTAAAGTCCAGGGAAATAACATGAGATATATCTATTCATCCTCCACTTCTCGGATTTTAAATAGTGTGCAGATCCTATTAAAGGTACGAAGATGTTCATTTGGATCTTCCTTTGGCGCACCACTAAATTGGCATTGATTAGTCACCATGTGTAGAATTTGTCCTTTGATTTCATAATCTGGCGCATTTATGTCTGGATGAGTAATTGCGTGACTTTGGCCAGTGCGTTTAGCTCTCATTCGGTCTTCCATACTTAAAGGTTCCAGATTCTCCATAATTGAATTTGTTGAATCGGAATCACTAGAGGATTCTGATTTAATGGTTCGTTCCTCAACAATCTCTGTTTGAATGATTGGTGGTTCCGGAGGAAAATTTAATGGTTCAGGATCTATGAATCATCCCTGAATATTCTCCGGATTCTCAATTGTGAGATCGGGTTCAAAAAATGGATTATCGGAAATTTGAACTGGAGTACTTGGTCGACTGGATGACGATTCTAAAGAAAAATCAACGGCGGTAATATTTGCTAAATGTCTTGATCTAGTTACAGGTGGTGAACGTACAAAAGGTGGTGAACGTCTTGCTCGGTGCATTCACTGAATATCCTATTAGTTTTTAAAAAAGAAAGAAAAATTATATAAGTTATCCAATTAATAGACTTTTCTGATTTTGCCCACGTTTCGAATAGCCAAAAGATGCAGCAGAGGGGCAGGATTCGTTTGGTCTCAATATAATTGAGGACTGTTTGGCTCCAATAACCCGGTCCACGTACAAATCCAACTATTACTACGAACCTGAAAATTTTGATTTCTATCAATTTAACCACTTAAAATAAATTTTTGTAATTTTAAGAAATTTAGATAAGAAGTAGAATAAAAAATCTATGTCCTAAAAACTAGAATAGCGAGAAATAAGAAAGAAAAAGAGCGTGTCGAAAAAAGATCGAAAAATAAAAATAAGAAAGAAAAAGAGTGACTTATAGAACTTAAAAACACTCGACTAACCCAACCTTATTACTATCACTAACTTAAAATTATAATCGCAAATTGAGATTACTAATTGGAATGATAATTGATACATAGGTAAAAGGTGTCTAAAAATATTAAAGCTTACAAGAAAAACTATATCCCAAATGGCAATAACTTAAAAAGAAACTAAAACTTAAAAAGGCGTCGCAAAATTCTAAAGTACCTAAATCTTAGTCTAAAGAAAAAGCACTTAAGGAATTTTACGGAAAGCCTAAAAATCTAGAAGTAAAAAATAATTATGGCAAAAACTAAGTTTAAAACTAAAAATTAACGAAAAATACAAATATTACGCTAAAACAATTAAAAAGGGAGAAAATATAAAAATATACAAAAAGTTGTAAAAAGTACAATTTTTATAAAAATATTATTTATATTATTTATTTATTAAAACTAGTAATTTTACATTAATTTAACTAAATATATAAATTAAATAAAAAGAAACTTAAAACTAATTATAATAATAATAAGTAATTAGGGTTAATAATAATAATAATTAATAATTACCCCGTATTTAATGCCTGATTAGGGTTTCTGTCGGTGTGTCAGAGTGTCTCCGCGAGTCGCGGTATTCGAAGCTGCAAACTCCGCGAGTCGTGGGGTTCCAATTTTCAGATGACAGGTTGATTAAAATTCGACGCGTTTTTTTTTATATATTCTGTTTTATATTTTCTATTTAAATAAAAATATTTATATAATAAAAACTTATATTTAAAAACTATAATAAAAATAGAACTACTTTATAATTTTAAAAATATCTTAAAAATAGATTTATATATATATTAAATTTTTTTTTCGGTTTTTTTTTATGTTTTAAATAAAAATATTTAAATAAAACTTATATTTTTATAAAATAAAAATAAAAAAACTTTATAAAACTTAAATATTTAACAAAATCTTAAAAAATATATAAATTTTTGTTTTCTTTTTATATTTTCGAATAATTAAAAACGTATTTTTACAAAAGTGAATTTTAATAAAAGTAAACTAAAAATAAAAATCTTTTTTTTTTATTTAGCGTTGCGCTTCCGGCTTTTAAGTTTGATTGTTCCCCGGCAGCGGCACCAAAAACACTTGATAGTTAAAGCTAAGGAGTATAAAATACTATTAAATTTTAGCAGGAAATACTATTAAATACGATACAATTTTACACAAGATATTTATTTATTTATTGAATGGATATACTTAAACCTTGCTACAACACTTATAGGCAGTGTACCTAATCGTACAGTAGTGTAGTTTTTAGTAAGTCCGGTTCGTTCCACAGGGAAAATCTTTAAACAAAGCTTAACGCTATATTAGTTTACTTTTATAAAAATACAAATATATATATAAGTAATATTATTATTATAAATGGGGATTTTTACCGTTTAATGACCGGTTTGTCGATTTTAAAACTTTAGTCGCAGTTAAAACTAAATGTAAAATAATAAATAAATACAAGACTTAATTTAAAGCGTAAAGTAAATAACGATAATGAAATTGCGAATAATAAAAGTGCGATAAAATAAACTTGCAATAATTAAAAAGTACGATAATTAAAAGTGCAATTAAATACAATAACAATAAAAATGCGATAATTAGAAGTGCAATTAAATATAAAATAAAGGAAATTAAATATGAAATAAAAGAATTATGCTTATTTAAACTTCCGTAATCATGATGTTTGACGTGTTGATTTTAGGTTTATGCACATGGGTTAATTGTCCTTTGTCCTGGATTATTTAATATGTCCGTCTGGTTTTTGTCCATAACAGTCCATCAGTCATAAATATAAAGTGCGAGTATCCTCGTCAAATTATCCTTATACCCGAAGTTAAATATTCCAACTAATTGGGGACTTAAACTGTAACAAGATTTTAATACTTTGTTTAATAATTACACCAGGATGTCGACTGAGTGTAACCCAAGGTTTTAATACTTTGTTATCAATTATGCCAAGCGTCCTTGTACATAATTTCACCCCTGTTTTAATAATTCTAGTGGCTATTAATCCATTCCCGTGTCCGGTTAAATGAACGATTATTCGTACATATAAATATCCCGCCCATCGTGTCCGATTGAGTGTATATGGTTATTTATAGGGACGTCCAATTGTAAATCTTTATATTAACATTAACAAACTATCATTTAGTTAAACAAATATAAATCCATTAATAGCCCATAGTCTAATTTCCACAAGTGTCGTTCTTTTATCCAAACCCCAATTATGGTACAAAGCCCAATTACCCAATTTTAGTAATTAGCCCAACATCATGATTACTTCGTTTTAAATAAGCATAATAATAACTTAGCTACGAGACATTAATGTAAAAAGGTTGAACATAACTTACAATGATTAAAAATAGCGTAGCGTTACACGGACAGAATTTCGACTTACACCCTTACAACATTTGCTAACATACCCTTATTATTAGGATTTAAAATTAAAATTAAAATTAAAATATAAATTATATATATATATATTTACGTATAGATAGATGGATGGATATATTGGATATAAAAATGATCAGAATTCGTTGGGTTTTATAGGGATTTTCGTATTTGGCTGCTCCGCGAGTCGCGGCATTTTTGGCCTCCATACTCTGCAACTCGCGGAGTTCGTAATTCCAGCTCACAAAGGTTTGTCTTTTAATTTTCCGACGTTTTATAAATATATTATAATATATATATTAATTTTAAGAATTAATTATATATTATATTATATTTATATACATAGTTAACTTGTAATTTTTAGTCCGTTGCGTCGAGCGTTGAGAGTTGACTCTGGTCCCGGTTCCGGATTTTCGAACGTCCTTGCATGCAATTTAATATCTTGTACTTTGCGTTTTGAATCTTGTACTCTTGTAATTTTGAGACGTTTCTTATCAATAATTTGAACCTCTTTGATTGTATTTTGTACTTTTGAGCTTTTTGGTCGTTTGCGTCTTCAATTCGTCGAATCTGTCTTTTGTCTTCACCTTTTAATATTTAAACGAATATCACTTGTAAATAGAACATTTGCAACTAAAAGCTTGTCTTTCTTGGGGAATAATGCTATGAAATATATGTTCGTTTTTAGCATTATCAAAAGTCGCTTCCTTTTATTCGTTTATTTATTTATTTAATAAATTTTTTTTTATAGCAAACAAGTGGGAGGTTTTCTCTTTGTGGGGTTCGTCTGCAACCGCCTCAACACCATTAAATAATATCGATCACATCATCATCAGTATTTAAAGTTCCTCTTCATTCAAGCGGTAATGGGTTTCGAGTTGTTGAGATTGGTTTGAGCTGGGTTTACGTAAAGAAGAAGCAAGGCCACAAGATGAAACAAATAGGTTTATACATAAAGTAGTAGCAGGTTTTATTTTAAATGTTGTTTTACGAATGAAAGTAAGAAGAATAGCAGGATCGAGTAGTGATAGTATAAGTTATCGAGCTAGAAGGACTGTTGGGTTTGATTCAGAAAAAAATAGAAGAAAGTGATGGTGGTTTTTCTAATATCATCGATGAGAGAGAGTAAGGGAGAGAGAGAGTGAAAAATAAATCATGGGTGCTCGAAGGTTGGTAAATTGTATTGATTATCGGGTTGGGTTGGTTAGCGAAGATGGTGGTGGTGCTCGATATTAGTTTTGGCTGCAGCAACAAACAAAAAAAAATGATTTGTTTTGGTGGTCTGTGAAGTAGAAACAGAAAACAAATGAGTAAGGTGGTGGTTTGAGTGGGTTCTTGGTTAACAACTTGATACATATAACACTAACTAATTCCACACTTTGTTGTATATAAACGTATATATCTGGTTTGAAATGGATTTTATAGAAATGGGTTTTGATGATTGAGGTTCATGGGGTGTTGTCAAATAACAGAAAAAAAAAAATAAAGAAAAACAATACATATGAAGAGTTTCGATTTGTACCAGACTCGAAACAGTAACAATTTGATCATGGTTGTTCGGTTGTTCGAAGAATGAGGCTGAGGAGAATTTGGTAGAATGGCCCAAATTATAGAAAGATATAAGTCAAGTGCATGAAACGATGTAAGTATATAAATAATAATTTACACAGTAGCATGAAACATTAGAGGCATAAGTTTTTGGACACAAGTATGCCTATACAACTTTAAGTCAATTATCACTATCATAAGTCATTACCTAACCACAAAACGTGAGAAAACAGAGAAATATGGCTGCCACTTTGTATTCATTCTACCGACAGTCCACCGAATGTGACAATCGTACCCCGTTATTAATTAGTGGCGGATAAAAGTCTTTCAGAAAAATTCCAAATTTTTAAATTAAATTCCTTTATTTATTTCAGTCATAATGATATAAAATTCGATCCTTAATTTGTTAAATAAAAATTACATCAACTGTCCCTCTCATTTATGGGTGAAAAATAAAAAGTGTTAAAATTAAATAACTAGATCCTAAATACATTTTTAGTAAGCTTAAAATTTATAGAACTCATTTTCGGATCACCGTTTATTTTAAAATCACATAAGTTCGAATTAAACTTGCTTAATATCAATCGGGACATCAAACGAGTATTACAATCATTAAATATTTATTTTCAACATACTTTATATATATATATATATATATATATATATATATATAGATATATTTTAAATAATAATTATTATAATACCCTATTTTTATTTTATTAATTTTTAATAACAACAACATATAATACTTCAAATTATATTTTGAATTATTATTTATATATACATACACACATATCTATTTACAATTAATTGTCCGTGAATCGTCGAGAGCAGTCGAAGGTCAAATGAATATATGAAACAGTTCAAAATTTTTGAAACTCGGTTTAACAGACTTTGCTTATCGTATCGAAATCATATAAAGTTTAAGTTTAAATTTAGTCGAAAATTCCCAGGTCATCACAATAAGTTAGCTAGGATATGATTTGTATAAATTTGTTAAACATTTCCCGTAGCTAAAAAGATCAAAAATATCCAATCTTGTTTTACCCGTAACTTCTTCATTTTAAATCCGTTTTGAGTGAATCAAATTGCTAAGGTTTCATATTGAACTCTAATTTAAGAATACAAACAGAAAAAGTATAGGTTCATAGTCGGAAATTTAAGTAACATGTCAATTACTAAAGAGGTAGTCATTTCCGTCGAAAGAACGACATCTTGATGACCATTTTGAAAAACATACTTTCACTTTGAGTTTAACTAAGATTTTTGGATATACTTTCATGTTCATATGAAAAATCATTTTCCCAGAAGAACAACTTTTAAATCAAAGTTTATCATAGTTTTTAATTATCCAAACCAAAACAGCCCCCAGTTTCACTACGACGGCGTATATCTGATTTTATGGTGTTCATCGTGTTTCCAGGTTTTAAATCATTAAGTTAGCATATCATATAGATATAGAACATGTGTTTAGTTAATTTTAAAAGTCAAGTTAGAAGGATTAACTTTTGTTTGCGAACAAGTTTAGAATTAACTAAACTATGTTCTAGTGATTACAAGTTTAAACCTTCGAATAAGATAGCTTTATATGTATGAATCGAATGATGTTATGAACATCATTACTACCTTAAGTTTTTTGGATAAAATTACTGGAAATGAGAAAAATGGATCTAGCTTCAAAGGATCCTTGGATGGCTTGAAAGTTCTTGAAGCAGAATCATGACACGAAAACAGTTCAAGTAAGATTTTTACTCGAAATAAGATTGTTATAGTTGTAGAAATTAAATCAAAGTTTGAATATGAATATTACCTTGAATTAGAAAGATAACCTACTATAAATAACAAAGGTTCCTTGATCTTAGATGATTACTTGGAATGGATTAGAAAGCTTGGAAGTAGACTTGCAAACTTGGAAGTATTCTTGATTTTTATGAAACTATACTTATGGAATTTATGAAGAACACTTAGAACTTGAAGATGGAACTTGAGAGAGATCATTTAGATGAAGAAAATTGAAGAATGAAAGTGTTTGTAGGTGTTTTTGGTCGTTGGTATATGGATTAGATATAAAGGATATGTAATTTTGTTTTCATGTAAATAAGTCATGAATGATTACTAATATTTTTGTAATTTTATGAGATATTTCATGCTAGTTGCCAAATGATGGTTCCCACATATGTTAGGTGACTCACATGGGCTGCCAATAGCTGATCATTGGAGTGTATATACCAATAGTACATACATCTAAAAGCTGTGTATTGTACGAGTACGAATACGGGTGCATACGAGTAGAATTGTTGATGAAACTGAATGAGGATGTAATTGTAAGCATTTTTGTTAAGTAGAAGTACTTTGATATATGTCTTGAAGTCTTTAAAAAGTGTAAAAATACATATCAAAACACAACATGTATATACATTCTAATGGAGTCGTTAAGTCTTCGTTAGTCGTTACATGTAAGTGTTGTTTTGAAACCTTTAAGTTAACGATCTCAATTAATGTTGTTAACCCAATATTTATTATATCAAATGAGATGTTAAATTATTATGTTATCATGATATTATGATGTATGAATATCTCTTAATATGATATATACATTAAAATATCGTTACAACGATAATCGTTACATATAAGTCTCGTTTCGTAATTCTTGAGTTAGTAGTCTTGTTTTTACATATGTAGTTCATTGTTAACACACTTAATGATATATTTAAATATCATTTTATCATGTTAAATATAGTGTATCAATATTCTAATATGATACATATGTATTTAGTAGACGTTATCCTAACGATAATCGTTATATATATCATTTCGAGTTTCTTAACTTAGTAATCTCATTTCTTATGTATATCACACATTATTAATATACTTAGAAAGATACTTACTCATCATAATCTCATGTCAACCATATATATATGTCTATATATACCACAACATGTAGTTTTTACAAATTTGTAACGTTCGTGAATCGCCGGTCAACTTGGGTGATCAATTGTCTATATGAAACTTATTTCATTTAATCAAGTCTTAACAAGTTTGATAGCTTAACACGTTGGAAACATTTAGTCATGTAAATATCAATCTCAATTAATATATATAAACATGGAAAAGTTCGGGTCACTACAGTACCTACCCGTTAAATAAATTTCGTCCTGAAATTTTAAGTTGTTGAAGGTGTTGACGAATCTTCTGGAAATAGATGCGGGTATTTCTTCTTCATATGATCTTCACGCTCCCAGGTGAACTCGAGTCCTCTACGAGCATTCCATCGAACCTTAACAATCAGTATCTTGTTTTGCTTAAGTCTCTTAACCTCACGATCCATTATTTCGACGGGTTCTTCAATGAATTGAAGTTTTTCATTGATTTGAATTTCGTCCAACGGAATAGTGAGATCTTCTTTAGCAAAACATTTCTTCAAATTCGAGACGTGAAAAGTGTTATGTACAGCCACGAGTTGTTGAGGTAGCTCCAGTTGGTAAGCTACTGGTCCGACACGATCTATAATCTTGAATGGTCCAATGTACCTTGGATTTAGTTTCCCCCATTTACCAAATCGAACAACGCCTTTCCAAGGTGAAACCTTAAGCATGACCATTTCTCCAATTTCAAACTCTATATCTTTTCTTTTACTATCCGCGTAGCTCTTTTGTCGACTCTGGGCGGTTTTCAATCATTGTTGAATTTGGATGATTTTCTCGGTAGTTTCTTGTATTATCTCCGGACCCGTAATCTGTCTATCCCCCACTTCATTCCAACAAATCGAAGACCTGCACTTTCTACCATAAAGTGCCTCAAACGGCGCCATCTCAATACTAGAATGATAACTGTTGTTGTAGGAAAATTCTGCTAACGGTAGGTGTCGATCCCAACTGTTTCCGAAATCAATAACACATGCTCATAGCATGTCTTCAAGCGTTTGTATTGTCCTTTCGCTTTGCCCATCAGTTTGTGGATGATAGGCAGTACTCATGTCTAGACGAGTCCCCAATGCTTGTTGCAACGTCTGCCAGAACCTTGAAACAAATCTACCATCCCTATCAGAGATAATAGAGACGGGTATTCCATGTCTGGAGACAACCTCCTTCAAATACAATCGCGCCAACTTCTCCATTTTGTCATCTTCTCTCATTGGCAGGAAGTATGCTGACTTTGTGAGAAGATCAACTATTACTCAAATAGTATCATAACCACTTGCAGTCCTTGGCAATTTAGTAATGAAATCCATGGTAATGTTTTCCCATTTCCATTTCGGGATTTCAGGTTGTTGTAGTAGACCTGATGGTTTCTGATGTTCAGCATTGACCTTAGAATACGTCAAACATTCTCCTACATATTTAGCAATATCGGCTTTCATACCCGGTCACCAAAAGTGTTTCTTGAGATCTTTATACATCTTCCCCGCTCCGGGATGTATTGAATATCTAATTTTATGTGCTTCTTTAAGTACCATTTCTCTCACATCTCCAAACCTTGGTACCCAAATTCTATCAGCCCTATATCAGGTTCCGTCTTCCTAAATATTCCTTCTTTTACAACCCCCTGTTGCGCCTCCTTTATTTGAGTAGTAAGGTTAGTACGAATAATTATATTCATAGCTTTTACCCGTATAGGTTCTCTGTCCTTTCTACTCAAAGCGTCGGCTACCACATTCGCCTTTCCCGGGTGGTATCGAATCTCAAAATCATAATCATTCAACAGTTCAATCCACCTGCGTTGTCTCATATTCAGTTGCTTCTGATTAAATATATGTTGGAGACTTTTGTGGTCGGTATATATAATACTTTTGACTCCATATAAATAATGCCTCCAAGTCTTTAATGCAAAAACAACAGCACCCAATTCCAAATCGTGAGTTGTATAATTTTGCTCGTGAATCTTCAATTGTCTAGACGCATAAGCAATCACCTTCGCTCGTTGCATTAATACACAACCGAGACCTTGCTTTGATGCGTCACAATAAATCACAATATCATCATTCCCTTCAGGCAATGACAATATAGGTGCCGTAGTTAGCTTTTTCTTCAATAACTGAAATGCCTTCTCTTGTTCATCCTTCCATTCAAATTTCTTCCCTTTATGCATTAATGCAGTCAAGGGTTTTGCTATTTTGGAGAAATCTTGGATGAATCTTCTGTAGTAACCAGTCAATCCTAAAAATTGACGTATATGCTTCGGAGTTTTTGGGGTTTCCCACTTTTCAACGGTTTTGATCTTTGCCGGGTCCACCTGGATACCTTATTTGTTCACTATGTGACCCAGGAATTGAACTTCTTCCAACCAAAATGCACACTTTGAAAACTTAGCGTACAGTTTTTCTTTCCTCAATACTTCTAGCACTTTTCTCAAATGTTCTTCGTGCTCTTGATCATTCTTTGAGTAAATAAGTATGTCATCGATGAAAACAATGACAAACTTGTCAAGATATGGCCCACACACTCGGTTCATAAGGTCCATGAACATAGCTGGTGCGTTAGTCAATCCAAATGGCATAACCATAAACTCGTAATGACCATAACGCGTCCTAAAAGCAGTTTTTGGAATATCATCCTCCTTTACTCGCATTTGATGATATCCAGAACGTAAATCTATTTTCGAATAAACCGACGAGCCTTGTAGTTGATCAAATAAGTCGTCAATTCTTGGCAGTGGATAACGGTTTTTGATGGTAATTTTATTCAACTCTCTGTAGTCAATACACAACCTAAATGTACCATCCTTCTTCTTGACAAACAAAACATGAGCTCCCCATGGTGATGTGCTTGGTTGAATGAAACCACGTTCTAATAGTTCTTGCAGTTGACTTTGTAGTTCTTTCATCTCGCTGGGTACGAGTCTGTAAGGAGCACAAGCTATTGGTGCAGCTCCTGGTACAAGATCTATTTGAAATTCAACGGATCGATGTGGAGGTAGTCCCGGTAATTCTTTCGGAAATACACCGAGAAATTCTTTTGCGACGGGAACATCATTGATGCTCTTTTCTTCAGTTTGTACTTTCTCGACGTGTGCTAGAATAGCATAGCAACCTTTACTTATTAGTTTTTGTGCCTTCAAATTACTAATAAGATGTAGCTTCGTGTTGCCCTTTTCTCCGTACACCATTAAGGGTTCTCCTTCTTCTCGTACAATGCGAATTGCATTTTTGTAACATACGATCTCTGCTTTCATCTCCTTCAGCCAGTCCATGCCAACTATTACATCAAAACTCCCTAACTCTACTGGCATCAAATCAATCTTAAATATTTCGCTACCCAGTTTAATTTCTCGATTTCGGCATATAATATCTGCTGAAATTAATTTACCGTTTGCTAATTCGAGTAAAAATTTACTATCCAACGGCGTCAATGGACAACTTAATTTAGCACAAAAATCTCTACTCATATAGCTTCTATCCGCACCCGAATCAAATAAAATGTAAGCAGATTTATCGTCAATAAGAAACATACCCGTAACAAGCTTCAGGTCTTCCTGTGCCTCTGCCGCATTAATATTGAAAACTCTTCCGCGGCCTTGTCCATTCGTGTTCTCCTGGTTCGGGCAATTTCTAATAATGTGTCCCAGTTTTCCACATTTATAACAAACTACATTTGTGACGATCGCTCCAAATCCATTTGGCCGAATACGTCATTCATTGATTTCATTGCGAGGTATTTGACCTCTATATGATACGTTTTATAAACATTGCATTCTTTTGAAAAGGCACACCATAAATGAATATTAAATCAAAGGTTTTCGACATCTGATGATTTCTACATATAAACAATCACTTTATATAATAGTTTACAACAGTACTTCCGTTGACAATGCAGTCTAAATAAGGTACATGGTGATGAATTGGTGAATGCAACGTTTTCTTGAAAAATATGCCATGTAAGACTCCATGCACATAGCTTGTCTATCATATAAGCAAACAGCGGAAGACTTCTAGGGAACCTGAGAATAAACATGCTAACAAGTGTCAACACAAAGGTTGGTGAGTTCATAGTTTTAGTGTTTCGCATAATCTGCATATAAAAGTGGATAACAAGATTTCAGTTGTTTCATCCAGAAACGTTTATCAAAATATTCTACAAAATTGAGCACCCTGGTAACTAAACTTTAACGTATATATAATAAGTACCCCTGTTTTAACATACATGCAACCAACATGTACAATACACGCAATCCAACGTGTACTAAACTCAAATAGCATACATCTGTTTTATAGTTCAGGCTAGGGTTTCTATACCTGGAACAGACGGGGATGTAAAGCCCTATGGATCCATATACTGTTATTCGCGCCCACCAGTCCATATCCTATGTACTGGCAGCTACTAGTTACCAAAGCTAAGGGATTTTTGGTTCAAACTCAGTGTAGAATTTAGTATGTACTTGTATCCATTGCGTTTAAAATAAATTGCATGTATTCTCAGCCCAAAAATATATATTGCAAAAGCAATTAAAAAGGGAGCAATGAAACTCACTTTAGCAGCACATACAGTTGTTCATCGTAATGTGACCGAAACTCGGTATATCAAAGAATCGTAGATCTCAGCCTAGAGAACATATGTTGGTCAATAAATGTCTATCAAGCTAGGTCAGGTCATAGTGTATCACAATCCTAATGCTCAAGATCGACATACAAAAGTTATCCAAAGTCGTTTCAAAAAGTCAATTTTGACAATAGTTTAACAAAATGAGACGTGCCTTATATAAAGATTCATTTACTCGGTTAGCAATATTTAAAAATTCACTTTATCAATCTCGTAAACAAGTTGTTTAAATCTTAATTGTAGATTCAAAAGCAATTTCAATTAACGTCAATCATAATTTAGTTGATCATATCTTTTAATCCGTTCATCGAAACTATTCGGTGTCTAAATGAAAAGTTATCGATTTTTCACCAGCTTTCCAAAAACATGTATATCATATACCTTTTACCAGTAATATATGGATTTAATTCGTGATTCATTATAAACTGTTTAACGACGAAATTTAGCATACAAGCATTTATAAATATATATACTCGAGTACTAGACATGGATACACTATTAATATATAATAGATAAAATATAAGTACTTACGTATTAATATTGAGATTCAATATTGTAGGAAAGTATGTAGACGTAACGAGATGATAAACACTAGGTTTGATTCATAAATATATCCCCGAACATTACCCATAACCTCCTTGGCAATAACCCATAATTTCCTTAGCTCTATCCCGCTCTTAAAACCATTTTGAAAGTGACACACTCATAACCTCGTCGTAGTATTTTATGTATAATACTAATTAATAATATTAATAATAATAAGATTAATAATAATATTAATCTTAATAATAATAATAATAATAATAATAATAATAATAATAATAATAATAATAATAATAATAATAATAATATAAATATGGAGTATGATATGTATGTGTGTAAGACAAAGACCAAAATGCTTGAGCTTTTATAGGTGTGGCCTGATTCTAATGCCCATGCGATTGCATGGGTTTTATGCCTATTTGCCATGCGATCGCATGGCCGTCAGATCCAGCTCACATATTTTTTGTAATTTTGTTTGTCGACATAATTTAATATAATATATATAATATATTTAATTTAAATAATTAATTATATATTATATTAAATTCACATGCATAGTTGACTTGTAATTTTTGTTCCGATAAGTCGTACGTCATCACTCGACTTATGTCCCGGTTCTGGTTTTTCGAGTGTCTCTTCGTACGTTGAGAAAACTTGTACATTACGTTTCGCGACTCGTACCTTTGTCAAAATATAGTCTTAAATTATTCCTAAACTATACCTGATAATGCTAAAAACGAACATATATTTCATAGCATTATTCCTCAAGAAAGACAAGCTTTTAGTTGCAATTGTTCTATTTACAAGTGATATTCGTTTAAATAATAAAAGGTGAAGACAGAAGACAGATTCGACGATTTGAAGACGCAAACGACCAAAAAGCTCAAAAGAACAAAAGACAATCAAAAAGGTTCCAATTATTGATAAGAAACGTCTCGAAATCACAAGAGTACAAGATTCAAAACGCAAAGTACAAGATATTAAATTGTACGCGAGGACGTTCGAAAATCCGGAACCGGGACCAGAGTCAACTCTTAACGCTCGACGCAACGGACTAAAAATTACAAGTTAACTATGTATATAAATATAATATAATATATAATTAATTATATTAATTATATATATATATTATATATATATATATTAAAAACCGTCGGCAGCAAGAAACTCCAAGGGTGTGAGCTGTAAATACATCTCCACGACTCGCGGAGTTTTAAGGGCATTTTGCCGCGAGTCGCGGAGCCCCAATTTTCAACTCTGGCTATAAAGCCAACCGAATTCTGATCAAATTTCATCATCTTTTTTCTTCCTCTTCATACGTAAAACTTATATTTATATTTATAATTTATATTTTAATTTTAATTATAATTCTAATAATAAGGGTATGTTAGCGAATGTTGTAAGGGTGTAAGTCGAAATTCTGTCCGTGTAACGCTACGCTATTTTTAATCATTGTAAGTTATGTTCAACCTTTTTATATTAATGTCTCGTAGCTAAGTTATTATTATGCTTATTTAAAACGAAGTAATCATGATGTTGGGCTAATTACTAAAATTGGGTAATTGGGCTTTGTACCATAATTGGGGTTTGGACAAAAGAACGACACTTGTGGAAACTAGACTATGGGCTATTAATGGGCTTTATATTTGTTTAACTAAATGAAAGTTTGTTAATGTTAATATAAAGATTTACAATTGGGCGTCCCTATAAATTACCATATACACTCGATCGGACACGATGGGCGGGGTATTTATATGTACGAATAATCGTTCATTTAACCGGACACGGGAATGGATTAATAGCCACTAGAATAATTAAAACAGGGGTGAAATTACATTCAAGGGTAATTGGTGTAATTGTTAACAAAGTAGTAAAACCTTGGTTTACACGCAGTCGATAACCTGGTGTATTCATTAAACAAAGTATTAAAACCTTGTTACAATTCGAATCCCCAATTAGTTGGAATATTTATCTTCGGGTATAAGAATAATTTGATGAGGACACTTGCAATTTATATTTATGACTGATGGACTGTTATGGACAAAAACCAGACGGACATATTAAATAATCCAGGACAAAGCACAATTAACCCATGGGCATAAAACTAAAATCAACACGTCAAACATCATGATTACGGAAGTTTAAATAAGCATAATTCTTTTATTTCATATTTAATTTCCTTTATTTTATATTTAATTGCACTTCTAATTATCGCACTTTTATTATTTGTTATTTAATCGCACTTTTAATTATCGTACTTTTTAATTATCGCAATTTTATTTTATCGCATTTTTATTATTCGCAATTTCATTATCGTTATTTACTTTACGCTTTAATTTAAGTCTTGTATTTATTTTATATTTTACATTAGGTTTTAACTGCGACTAAAGTCTTAAAATCGACAAACCGGTCATTAAACGGTAAAAACCCCCCTTTATAATAATAATATTACCTATATATATATTTGTATTTTTATAAAAGTAAACTAATATAGCGTTGAGCTTTGTTTAAAGATTTCCCTGTGGAACGAACCGGACTTACTAAAAACTACACTACTGTACGATTAGGTACACTGCCTATAAGTGTTGTAGCAAGGTTTAAGTATATCCATTCTATAAATAAATAAATATCTTGTGTAAAATTGTATCGTATTTAATAGTATTTTCGCACTAAAAATAATACTATTTTATATACACCTCGCTTAACATCAAGTATTTTTGGCGCCGCTGCCGGGGAACACTCTTAAAAGCCGGAAGCGCAACGCTAATAAAAAAAAAAAAAAAAGATTTTTAGTTACTTTTATTAAAAGTCGTTTTTGTAAAAATACGTTTTAAATATTCGAAAATATAAAAAGAAAAACAAAAATATTAGTATTTTTAAGATTTTGTTAAATATTTAAGTTTTATAAGTTTCTTTATTTCTATTTTAGTTTATAAAAATATAAGTTTTATTTTAAAATCTTTTATTTATTTAAGAAAACATAAAATAAAAAAATAAAAAATAAATAAAGAAAACGCGTAAAAATTTCAAACCTGTCAACAGAATTCCTGAACCCCGCGACTCGCGGGGTTTTCTTCTTTAATTGCCGCGACTCGCGGAGACCTTCTGACAGGCGACAGGAAGCCCTAAACCTGCATTAATTACGGTTATTATTAATTAATTATTATTAAAACCTAATTATTATTATTATTATTATTATTATTATTAGTTTTAGTTTTATTTTTACTTTTTATTTAATTTGTTGTATTTAGTTTTAATTAGTTTAATTAATTTGTAAAATTAATAGTTTTATTAAATAAATAATATAAAAATAATATTTTTATAAAAATTGTACTTTTTACAACTTTTTGTATATTTTTATATTTTGTACCTTTTTAATCGTTGTAGCGTAATATTTGTATTTTTAGCTCATATTTAATTTTAAACTTAGTTTTTGCTATAGTTATTTTTACTCCTAGATTTTTAGGCTTTGCCGTAGAATTCCTTAAGTGCTTTTTCTTTAGACTAAGATTTAGGTGCTTTAGAATTTTGCGACGCCTTTTTAAGTTTTAGTTTCTTTTTAAGTTATTTCCATTTGGGATTTAGTTTTTCCTGTAAGCTTTAATATTTTTAGACCTTTTACTATGTATCAATTATCATTCCAATTAGTAATTTCAATTTGCGATTATAATTTTAAGTTAGTTGTAGTAATAAGGTTAGGTTAGTCAAGTATTTTTAAGTTTTGATAAGTTTCTTTTATTTTTCCGTCACCTTTTATTTTTCAACCATTTTTTCTTTTTCGACCTTTTTCGACGAACTCTTTTTCTCTCTTATTTCTCGCCATTCTAGTTTTTAGGACTTAGAATTTTTTCTACTTCTTATCTAAATTTCTTAAAATTACGAAAATTTATTTTAAGTGGTTAAATTAATAGACATCAAAATTTTCTGGTTCGTAGTAATAGTTGGATTTGTACGTGGACCGGGTTATTGGAGCCAAACAGTCCTCAATTATATTGAGACCAAACGAATCCTGCCCCTCTGCTGCATCTTTTGGCTATTCGAAACGTGGGCAAAATCAGAAAAGTCTATTGATTGGATAACTTATTATAATTTTTCTTTCCTTTTTAAAACTAATAGGATATTCAGTGAATGCACCGAGCAAGACGTTCATCACCTTTTGTACGTTCACCACCTGTAACTCGATCAAGACATCGTTTAACAAATATAACCGCCGTTGATTTTTCTTTAGAATCGTCATCCAGTCGACCAAGTACTTCAGTTCAAATTTCCGATAATCCATTTTTTGAACCCAACCTCACAATTGAGAATCCGGAGAATATTCAGGAACGGTTCATAGATCCTGAACCACTAAACTTTCCTCCGGAGCCACCAATCATTCAAACAGAGATTGTTGAGGAACGAACCATTAAATCAGAATCATCTAGTGATACCGATTCAACAAATTCAATTATGGAGAATCTGGAACCTTTAAGTATGGAAGACCGAATGAGAGCTAAACGCACTGGCCAAGGTCACGCAATTACTCATCCAGACATTAATGCGCCAGATTATGAAATCAAAGGACAAATTCTACACATGGTGACTAATCAATGCCAATTTAGTGGTGCGCCGAAGGAAGATCCAAATGAACATCTACGTACCTTTAATAGGATCTGCACACTATTTAAAATCCGAGAAGTGGAGGATGAACAGATATATCTCATGTTATTTCCCTGGACTTTAAAGGGAGAAGCCAAAGATTGGTTGGAATCGTTACCTGAAGGGGCGATCGATACATGGGATGTTTTAGTTGACAAATTTCTTAAACAATTCTTTCCTGCATCTAAAGCCGTAAGACTTCAAGCAGAAATTGTTACGTTCACACAGAAACCAAATGAAACTCTATATGAGGCGTGGACAAGATATGGAAAGTTATTAAGAGGATGTCCGCAACATGGTTTAGACACCTGTCAAATAGTACAAATATTCTACCGAGGATGCGACATCACTACAAGAAAAGACATAGATATAGCAGCTGGTGGTTCTATTATGAAGAAAACCGAAACTGATGCTTACAAAATTATTGATAATACTGCTTCCCACTCACATGAGTGGCACCAAGAAAAAGATATCATTAGATCATCTAAAGCAGCTAGAGCCGATTCTAGCCATGACTTAGATTCCATTTCCGCAAAGATAGATGCTTTCGAGAGACGAATGGAAAAGATGACTAAGGATATTCACTCAATACGAATTAGTTGTGAGCAGTGTGGAGGACCACATTTGACAAAAGATTGTCTCAGTATTGAATTAACAATGGAACAAAGAGAGAATATTTCATACATAAACCAAAGGCCTGGAAATAATTATCAGAATAATTATCAACCGCCAAGACCGATTTACAATCAAAACCAGAATTATAACCGAAATATTCCATACAACAACCAACAAGGTCCTAGCAATCAACAAGTATCCAATAATACTTACAATCAGCAAAGACCTAGTTTTCAAAACAAACCACCACAACAAACCGATGATAAAAAGCCGAATTTAGAAGATATGATGACGAAGCTAGTTGAAACTCAAACGCAGTTTTTCACATCTCAGAAACAAACCAATGAACAAAATGCTCAAGCATTTAGAAATCAACAAGCTTCTATTCAAAATCTGGAACAAGAAGTAAGTAACCTAGCAAGGTTAATAGGTGAAAGAAAACCGGGAAGTTTACCGAGCGATACAAATGCCAACCTCCGGAATGAAACAGCTAAAGCTATTACCACAAGAAGTGGTACAACACTTAAATCACCTGAAATACCTGTAACTTCTGATGAAACCATTCCTACTCCACAAAAACCACAACCTGATCAAGATAAGGAAAAAGAACCGGTAGTTGAAAAGGTTAATGAAAATAACACAGTTAAGGATAAACCTTATGTTAAACCATACCAACCACCACTTCCTTACCCGAGTAAAATGAAGAAAGAAAAACTTGAAGCCGAGCAATCCAAATTCTTGGATATGTTTAAACAGATAAATGTAAATCTTCCTTTCATTGATGTGATTTCAGGAATGCCAAGGTATGCTAAATTCTTGGAAGATCTAATCACGAATAGAAAGAAAATGGAAGAACTCTCGGCTGTTACTATGAATGCAAATTGTTCAGCAGTGTTGTTGAATAAGATACCAGAAAAATTATCGGATCCAGGAAGTTTCACAATTCCATGTTTTCTGGGTAGTCTTAGTTCAATAGAAGCATTGGCAGACTTAGGTGCTAGTATAAATCTAATGCCGTATTTACTATACGCTAAACTAGACCTTGGAGAATTGAAACCAACCAGAATAAGCATACAACTAGCCGATAGATCAATAAAATATCCTAGAGGGATAATGGAAAACATGCTAGTTAAAGTTGGTACTTTAGTATTTCCAGTAGATTTTGTTGTTTTGGACATGGAAGAAGATTCTCAAGTTCCTCTCATATTAGGAAGACCATTCTTAAACACGGCTAAAGCAATGATAGACGTGTTCGGTAAGAAACTGACCCTAAGTATAGAGGATGAGAGTGTTACCTTTTCAGTTGATAGAGCAATGCAACAACCACAATCTGCAGATGATACATGTTATTATATTCAAACTATAGATGCACATGCGGAATTATTAGAAGAATTTCCAGAATTACAAGGAACAGGAGAATGTTCTTTAGGAGAAGGTAATGAACCAATTGATGAAGCTGAAATGTTAGCTACACTTATAGCTAATGGATATGAACCAACAACAGAAGAAATTCAAATGCTAAAAGAAGAAGACAGATATCGATATAAATCATCGATAGAAGAACCTCCAAAATTAGAGTTAAAGCCACTTCCAAACCATTTGGAATACGCTTATTTACATGGTGAATCTGAATTACCTGTAATAATATCGTCTTCTCTTACTGAAAATGAGAAATCACAGCTCATTTCTGTGTTGAAAGCTCATAAACCAGCCATTGCATGGAAGATTCATGATATTAAAGGAATAAGTCCTTCGTATTGCACACATAAAATCCTTATGGAAGAAGGTCATAAAACGTATGTGCAACGCCAACGAAGACTAAATCCTAATATGCAAGATGTAGTTAAGAAAGAGATTATTAAACTGCTAGATGCAGGTTTGATATATCCAATCTCTGATAGTCCATGGGTAAGCCCAGTTCAATGCGTGCCTAAGAAGGGTGGCATGACTGTCATCACAAATGAGAAAAATGAGCTTATTCCTACTAGGACTGTAACAGGATGGCGTGTATGTATTGATTATAGAAAATTAAATGACGCCACCAGAAAAGATCACTTTCCCTTACCTTTCATAGATCAAATGTTGGAAAGATTAGCCGGAAATAGTTACTATTGTTTTCTAGATGGATTTTCCGGATATTTTCAAATTCCAATAGCACCCGAAGATCAAGAGAAAACCACATTCACGTGCCCTTATGGTACTTTTGCTTACAAACGCATGCCATTTGGACTTTGTAACGCCCCTGCAACCTTTCAAAGGTGTATGATGGCAATTTTTCACGACATGATAGAAGAATGCATGGAAGTATTCATGGATGACTTTTCAGTCTTCGGTGATACATTTAAATCATGTCTAGTTAATCTGGAACGAATGCTAATTAGATGCGAAAAATCAAATCTAGTACTTAATTGGGAGAAATGCCATTTCATGGTTAAAGAAGGCATCGTTCTTGGACATAAAATTTCAAAAGAAGGAATTGAAGTGGATAGAGCTAAAGTAGATGTAATTGCTAAACTTCCACATCCCACCAATGTTAGAGGAGTTAGGAGTTTTCTAGGGCATGCCGGTTTTTACCGACGTTTCATAAAAGATTTTTCTAAAATTGCCACTCCTATGAATAAACTCCTAGAAAAGGATGCGCCATTCATCTTTTCAGATGAATGTATCAAATCTTTTAATATTCTTAAAGAAAAACTCACTAATGCACCGATCATGATAACACCAAATTGGAATCTACCATTTGAACTAATGTGCGATGCAAGTGATTTTGCAATGGGAGCCGTTTTAGGACAAAGGATTGAAAAACGATTTCAACCTATATATTATGCTAGCAAGACATTACAAGGAGCACAAACGAATTATACAACTACTGAAAAAGAACTCCTTGCTATTGTCTTTGCTTTTGACAAATTTCGATCATATCTCGTTCTAGCAAAAACGGTGGTCTATACCGACCATTCTGCTCTTAGATACCTATTTTCAAAACAAGATGCTAAACCAAGATTAATCCGTTGGATCTTACTCTTACAAGAGTTTGATATTGAAATCCGAGATAAAAGAGGAGCAGAAAATCTCGCCGCTGATCATCTTTCTCGTCTTGAAAATCCCGAATTAGAAGTTCTGAATGAATCGGCCATACAAGACAACTTTCCTGATGAATATCTATTGAAGATAGATTATAAAGAAATCCCATGATTTGCAGACTATGCAAACTACTTAGTTTGTGGATTCCTTGAAAAAGGATTATCGTACCAAAGACGAAAGAAATTCTTCAGTGATATAAAACACTATTTCTGGGAAGATCCACATCTGTTTAAAAGTTGTCCCGATGGAATAATACGCCGATGTGTATTTGGAAATGAAGCTAGTAAAATTTTAAACCATTGTCACACAGGACCAACAGGAGGGCATTATGGGCCTCAACTAACAGCAAGAAAAGTTTATGAAGCTGGATTCTATTGGCCTACAATTTACAAAGACGCACACCTTCTTTGCAAATCCTGTGATGCATGTCAAAGGGACGGAAGAATAAGTCAACGTGATGAAATGCCACAAAATGTCATCCAAGTATGTGAAGTATTTGACATTTGGGGTATTGACTTTATGGGTCCATTTCCAAAATCTCATAATAATCTATATATACTCGTAGCCATTGATTATGTATCTAAATGGGCGGAAGCACAAGCTCTCCCAACTAACGATGCACGAGTTGTAGTCAACTTTTTAAAACGTCTTTTTGCAAGGTTTGGAACACCGAAAGCTTTAATAAGTGATCGGGGTACTCATTTCTGTAATAATCAACTTGAGAAAGTTCTTAAAAGATATGGAGTAACTCATAAAATCTCCACCGCATATCATCCACAAACAAGTGGACAAGTTGAAAATACCAACCGAGCTTTAAAACGTATTCTAGAGAAAACCGTAGGATCAAATCCAAAGGAATGGTCCATTAAATTGGAGGATGCACTCTGGGCTTTTAGAACAGCCTACAAAACTCCAATTGGAACCACACCTTTTAGACTTGTGTAAGGAAAAGCATGTCATCTTCCAGTAGAAATTGAACACAAAGCATTTTGGGCTTTGAAGACATGTAATCTTGATTTACATGAAGCCGGACGTCTACGATTAAGTCAACTAAACGAATTAGAAGAATTAAGACATGAAGCATACGAAAATTCGTTAATCTATAAAGAAAGAACGAAGAAATGGCATGATAAAAGAATCAGAAGTTCAAAAGAATTTAAAGAAGGAGACAGAGTTCTTCTTTTCAATTCACGATTCAAGCTATTTCCTGGAAAATTGAAATCAAGATGGTCTGGACCATTCATAATCAAAAGAGTTTTCCCATACGGAACGATAGAATTAATAAATTCAAATGGGATTGAATTTAAAGTTAATGGTCACAGAGTTAAACATTACATACATGGTCCGATGGAAGTCGACAACGAAGTTAATCACAATTTCGACACCACAGATAACTAAGTGTGGGGAGAATCAAGTCTTTAAAGGATAATATGTATTTCTGTTAGAGTTAGATTGTCTGTTTTCGTGTAGTTCTCGAAAATGGAACACGTATGGTCTTTCCCTAGCAGACCCTAAAGAACTAGTCTTCTCCCCCCATTCTGAATTTTTATTTTTTTTTAGGTTTTTACGAAATGAAGACTGCCTGTGAACTAAACCATGGTCTAATGCTACACGCTTTGATCACTAAACGAAATAATGATATACTACCGAGCGAATTAGTATCAGTAATCAGAGAAAGAATGGACGGAGTTAGAAAAGGATCCAGATGCGAAGATAATAAGTTACAATTTGGTAAAGGAAAATCAAAATCCGCAGCGAAAAGAAGAGCACGACACCTAGAAAGATGTCACAAATGCGGAAAATGGTCACATGGAGGTAAATGTTCAAATAATCAAACCTATTCAAATACCGAATTTGTTACTTTATGCAGAGACGGACCGTTCATATGTTTAGAAGAAAAGACAATGAATGCTCGAGGTTACGCCTATGCAGCCATGGAAAATCAATTAAACCGACTATCTTATGAATATAATAGATCATATAACTAAGAAATCTATTTCACAGGTATGTCTGTACAGTTTTTATTTTTATTTTTATTTTTAACCTTTTGATAATAAACGCTAATTTGTTCGCTAAAAAGTATTAAATTGGTATTAAATAAAATTAGGTTTGGCGACTGAAATTATTGATATCCTTCAAAAATTTATTACATCACTGCGAAATTTAACGTTTATTCTTAAGGTATAAATATCTTTAATCAATCAACCCAAAATATTTCAAAAATTCGTCATGAGTTAAATTAGGTCTTTGAACCGAAATTACTTTACCGAAAAGAGGGGCGCATATTTTTGATAATATTTGACTGATTAAAGTGGGATAAAAAGACAAAAAGATTTTTAATTTTATTTTTACCATGTTTTTAAAATTAATATTTAAACCTTAAATTAATATTGTAAACTTTATAAAAACAATATATTTAAAATTGTAAATATTTAAAAAAATAATATAAGTTTGATATGAATTTATGAATTTTTAAATTAAGTTTGGTTTGAATTTTTAATTTTTAAAATATGAAATTTTAATTTTATGCATTTCAAATTTTAAGTTTGGTGTGATTATTTTTTTATTAATTTTGAATTTTATATTTAAGTTGTGTGAATTTAAAAACAAAAATTTACTTTATCTCATTAAGTTAAGAATATGATTTTTAAAATTCGTCGTAAGTTGAAGACTAGGTCTTTGAACCGAAATTGCTTTACCCAAGGGAGGGACGAGAACTTTTATTATCATTATTTTTAATCTTATTAATTTAAAGTATGCCAAAAACATTAAAAAACCCAAAAATCTTAGCTTTTAAAACAATCGCTACAAAAAGACAAATTTTAAAATTTTGTCGAAGGACGGACTAGGACATCGATCCGAAACGACCTCGTCCTAAATAACAAGGGAAACAAAATTTTAAAATTAATTACTTAATTGTTTTTATAAGTTAAAGATTATATATAAAAAAAAAAAAAAAAAAAAAAGACAAACTCCGCGACTCGCGGAGTTTGGAGCCTAAATCTCCGCGACTCGCGGAGGGACCAAATTACAGGAAAAAAAAATATAGAGAGCTGCACGAACTGATCAGCTCCCACACACAAAACTGCAAAAATACAGCTCGAAAAAACCCCGAAAAAACCCGAAAATCACCCCCAAAAATCTCAATTTTTAACCGTTAATCACCAAATTTTTTGCTAAAATCATGTTGAGAAGGATGATATCTAAGAATTACTCAAGAAAAACGAATGAAAGGGGTGAATCTTCATCCCAAGCCCGCCATGCTCCTGCCGAGAATTTGGAACAACAGGAGGTGGATAACTACTACAAGCAGGATGTACCTCATCCAGTCATGACCTTTTCAGATATGCACTTGGAACAGTTGCACCCGAACCTGAGATTTGACAGACTTTGGATAGATTATCCAAAATATCAACGGGGTTTGCATACTCTTCACTCTAAGGTTGTTGAGGTACCGAGGGTCATAGAATGGGGACCCTTAGAAGCTGTAGAATTGGCCGGGCCAATTAGGGAATTACTTGTACAAAGGTATGGTAATTCTTCTTTTAATGACTGAATATGTTTATTCACCATACGCAGACCTGTATATAAAGTATGGTGTGAAGAGTTGTTATGTAGTATAGAGTTGAATGATCGGGTAGCTAGTTTAACCGATCGTTCTTTTATTAGATTTTTGTTAGGCGGTTCGATGCGCCACATGTCTTTACTGGACATGGCTCAGGCTTTACGTATATATACGCCTGAGGAGTTAGCGTCTGCCGATTGTAGAGGATTGATACTAAACGGTAGAAAGATAGATGAAAATTTTGATACACACGGTGTGTGGAGTCAAATGACAAGCCATCACCGTTTCAAAGGGGGAAACTACTCTTATTTGGATATAGATAGAGCCGAATTAAGAGTAATACATAGGTTTTTAGCTAATTCGATTACACAAAGGGGTAAAAACAAAGAAAAGGTAAATGAACAAGATTTGTTTTACCATATGTGTATTCGAGACCCACACAGCGCTGTAAGTATACCATATTGTGTGGGTTATTATTTATCAGCTATGGTTCGGGGGATGCGTCCACATAGCATAATAGGAGGTGGTATTTTTATTACTTTGATTGGTGAATATCTCGGTGTGGATATAAGTCGGGGGGGATTATTAGTAGAAGAGCCGGAACCCCGCGACACTATAGGTTTAAATGTATACCATGGTGCGAAAGTTTTGAAGCGGCGAAATAACGCCGCAGTACGATACAATGGTAGACATCCACAGGTAGAGAGAAACCAGCAGCAAGGTAATGTAGGAGGGGGGAATGAGATGCAAGAAATGCATAGGTTTATAGCTTCTCAGGAATACGAAAATGCTAGACAGAGAGCATTTGAAGATTGACAAGTTCATCAGAACCAGATCATAGCGCATTGCCAACATATAGGTAGAAACTATATTCCTACACCGAAACCCGTCTTCCCTCCTTGGTCGATAGAGATGCAGCCACCATATCCTACGTATGACCCTGCCGAAGCATTCTATAGCACTTATGGTTATGCGTGGAACCCCTATTGGTACCAATATCATCCTTAGTTTACTTATTATTTTTTATTATTTTGTAATTTGTAATTATTGATACATTTAATATTTTTGTTAATATTGTAATCATTTTTATAATTATCTAACTTTTATTCTTAGATTTTAATAATTTTTGAATGTGGGGTAATAAACCAAACTTCAAAAATAGGTATATATGTTTGCAGTTTATCTTATGTACACAACAGGGTAAAACAACGCATTTTCAAAGACTGGCATTAAGTTCAGCAAAAGCAACTAATTTTGACGACAAGATGCAAAATATATGCGAAATAACAACAAGACGGAATGAACAAATGATGTGCACCATTTATCATTCAGCAATCAAACGCCAATATATTTGGAAACTTTGGTAAAAATTTAATCATTTTCACACAAATCACCCTCAATAATTTAAATTGTTACTGATTTCTTGCAAATGAGGGCATTGCAAGATCTTAAGTGTGGGAAGGGGTTAAATTCTTTCGGATTTTAAAATTTTTTACTTTATACATTTGGTTACCATTAAAAATACTAGTAAAGCAGTAGTTGTATTAGAATCTAGTGCTCTCTGATAAAAAAGAACAGCCATAGTCTTATATACTGACTACCCAATTCTAGTAAAAATTTTCAATTAAATGAATTCAAATCATGTTTATACATATTTATGAACGATAAAACTAGGTTTTAACACCGAAATTATTGTTACCTCGGAAAGGACATAAATTGAGAAACAAACTAAAATGTTAAAACTCATTTAAAATGGAATAGAGGACGATAAAAAGGAAAATAAAAGCCAAGTGTGGGAAAATTTACCAAGTTATTTTAAACATATGTCACATATATCTGTAACAAATAACTGAAAATACTTTTGCTTTGGACTAAACTAAACTGTTTTACCCGATGAAAGAAAAGAAGAGATGGATCTACACGATGAATCAATTCCATCATTAAAAGGAAGTAAAGTCTTCCGAAAAAGAAACACGCTTCTTGATTTAGGTCATGAAGTTGTCGTTCAGACCAGCTGTAGGTTGATGAAAAATCTAGAAAAGTCATCACTAAAATCAGCAGGAAATCCACGGACCTCAGCATTAAACAGGGTCGCCAAGTGGTCAGATTTATCCTAACCATGAGAAGGATTTATCTCGTACAATGGGGGGCACCGTGCAAATTAGCTGGATAAGACTAATGAATCAGATCCCCAGAAAGGATAATCTCCTTAAAGATTAAAAATCAGCTTTTAAGACTGATATTACTCAATCCTAGAGATTGACCTTAAAGATTGAGAATTCAAACTCATGGAATTCAATGATATCTAAACTCGAGCTTAAACGAGAAAATATTTTGATCAAAATTACAAACCGATTTGTTTTCTGAAAACCCTATTTTCAATGCGTTCATTACCATTGAACGTAAAATCCTAGGAATTCACCTGGAATTCATTAGGTCACCTGAACTAAATCGGGTGTCAACCGTAAGAACGGTGGTTGCATAGTGGTCAAAGACAGGACCTTGTGCCAGACCGAAAAAAAAATTATAAGGATGAGCTTTACTATTGCTCCTACCAAGGATAGTAATTGCGTCCGACACGTTATAGACCATAATCAAAAGCATGTCACGGGACATTGCCTTAAACAGTTGCTTGTTCAACGCTTTCCTTTACAACCGGACGGTAGTTTGCCGAAAGGTAATATACGGGACAAGTAAACTGGACGTGTTGCTTTCCAAATACAAGGTTAGTAAGTGGGTGACACAAAACCGCAAGTTTTGAGCTAAAATTTTCAAATCTGAAACCCACCAAACCCACAAAAATATTTTGCAAACACCGGTAAAGGGTTATTCCGGAAAAATTATCTAGGGTAAAAACTAGATTTAATTTTCAAAAGATCAAATGTTTTCATAAAGATCCAATTTCCTTAATGGATCTAAATTTTTATAGTCATGTGGGACTGTAAACCATATCGTTACTACCATTGTTTATACCGCCATATAGAAATCACTGATGTACAAAGTGTGAAGAATAAAGAAGTGATTCTAGTATTTCAAGACAATATTGCTTGAGGACAAGCAACGCTCAAGTGTGGGAATATTTGATAATGCTAAAAACGAACATATATTTCATAGCATTATTCCTCAAGAAAGACAAGCTTTTAGTTGCAATTGTTCTATTTACAAGTGATATTCGTTTAAATAATAAAAGGTGAAGACAGAAGACAGATTCGACGATTTGAAGACGCAAACGACCAAAAAGCTCAAAAGAACAAAAGACAATAAAAAAGGTTCCAATTATTGATAAGAAACGTCTCGAAATCACAAGAGTACAAGATTCAAAACGCAAAGTACAAGATATTAAATTGTACGCGAGGACGTTCGAAAATCCGGAACCGGGACCAGAGTCAACTCTTAACGCTCGACGCAACGGACTAAAAATTACAAGTTAACTATGTATATAAATATAATATAATATATAATTAATTATATTAATTATATATATATTATATATATATATTAAAAACCGTCGGCAGCAAGAAACTCCAAGGGTGTGAGCTGTAAATACATCTCCGCGACTCGCGGAGTTTTAAGGGCATTTTGCCGCGAGTCGCGGAGCCCCAATTTTCAACTCTGGCTATAAAGCCAACCGAATTCTGATCAAATTTCATCATCTTTTTTCTTCCTCTTCATACGTAAAACTTATATTTATATTTATAATTTATATTTTAATTTTAATTATAATTCTAATAATAAGGGTATGTTAGCGAATGTTGTAAGGGTGTAAGTCGAAATTCTGTCCGTGTAACGCTACGCTATTTTTAATCATTGTAAGTTATGTTCAACCTTTTTATATTAATGTCTCGTAGCTAAGTTATTATTATGCTTATTTAAAACGAAGTAATCATGATGTTGGGCTAATTACTAAAATTGGGTAATTGGGCTTTGTACCATAATTGGGGTTTGGACAAAAGAACGACACTTGTGGAAACTAGACTATGGGCTATTAATGGGCTTTATATTTGTTTAACTAAATGAAAGTTTGTTAATGTTAATATAAAGATTTACAATTGGGCGTCCCTATAAATTACCATATACACTCGATCGGACATGATGGGCGGGGTATTTATATGTACGAATAATCGTTCATTTAACCGGACACGGGAATGGATTAATAGCCACTAGAATAATTAAAACAGGGGTGAAATTACATTCAAGGGTAATTGGTGTAATTGTTAACAAAGTAGTAAAACCTTGGTTTACACGCAGTCGATAACCTGGTGTATTCATTAAACAAAGTATTAAAACCTTGTTACAATTCGAATCCCCAATTAGTTGGAATATTTATCTTCGGGTATAAGAATAATTTGATGAGGACACTTGCAATTTATATTTATGACTGATGGACTGTTATGGACAAAAACCAGACGGACATATTAAATAATCCAGGACAAAGGACAATTAACCCATGGGCATAAAACTAAAATCAACACGTCAAACATCATGATTACGGAAGTTTAAATAAGCATAATTCTTTTATTTCATATTTAATTTCCTTTATTTTATATTTAATTGCACTTCTAATTATCGCACTTTTATTATTTGTTATTTAATCGCACTTTTAATTATCGTACTTTTTAATTATCACAATTTTATTTTATCGCATTTTTATTATTCGCAATTTCATTATCGTTATTTACTTTACGCTTTAATTTAAGTCTTGTATTTATTTTATATTTTACATTAGGTTTTAACTGCGACTAAAGTCTTAAAATCGACAAACCGGTCATTAAACGGTAAAAACCCTCCTTTATAATAATAATATTACCTATATATATATTTGTATTTTTATAAAAGTAAACTAATATAGCGTTGAGCTTTGTTTAAAGATTTCCCTGTGGAACGAACCGGACTTACTAAAAACTACACTACTGTACGATTAGGTACACTGCCTATAAGTGTTGTAGCAAGGTTTAAGTATATCCATTCTATAAATAAATAAATATCTTGTGTAAAATTGTATCGTATTTAATAGTATTTTCGCACTAAAAATAATACTATTTTATATACACCTCGCTTAACATCAATACCACTCAAAGTATATCTTAAACTTTCGAGTATTTTGGTCATTTACTTCTATAAATCATCGTCTCGTTATTTGTTATTATATATATAATAACAGATTGTTTTATGACCAAGTTAATATTATATTTAAATATATATATTCAATATTTAATAAACACGTTTTTAAAATACATAACACAGGTTATTCATATATCTAATTCCAACAGTTAATATTCTTTATTATTGTATGTGTCCAAGTTACGTTATTTAAACAAACACTTTATCATTTGTTCCGAATACCGTTAAAAATGAATGATTTCTCAAATCAACGTGGACCTCTTAATAGAGACACGTAATGATATCATAATCCTTAAGAGACTCAGTAAATGTCTTTTACTTGAATTGTTTGGCATAATCTTTTAACTCCGTAGTTAAATATATCAATCAGGTAATCAATCAAATAAGATTAATGCACAGTATCATATACCCAACACTTAGTTACGTTTTCAAGTTATAGTATATGTATCTATTTACATATAATTATTCGTGCATCATCGTGAATAAACGAAAGGTAATTGAATAGTTCAAGAATTTTGAGATTCAGTTTAACAGACTTTGCTTATCGTATCGAAATCATATAAGATTAAGTTTAAATTTGGTCGAAAATTTTCGGGTCATCACAGTACCTACCCGTTAAAGAAATTTCGTCCCGAAATTTGAGTGAGGTCGTCATGGCTAACAATAAAAATGTTTTCATGACGTATATGAGTTGATAATTAGAGTTTTATCACCGTTGAATAATATGGATAACACAATCCAATTACTCGAAGCGTATGAGGGAAGTTATCGTAAAAGAGTGAAATGAAGAATATAGATTCATCTTAACTCTTGACATATTAACGATTGATTTTCATAATTTAAGGAATAGAAAATCTTCATTATCTAAATAAGATTTGATTCTTCGGAATTTAAGGAAATTGGGATTTCCTTTGATTAAATGCGTAATCTGCCTCGATTGCTATGTCTGATATTTTGCTATAAATTAACCTCTTCCGTTTCATTTATTTTCACCACTCCTATAATCTTCTTTCTTATTTCATACTTACAAAAGATTTGTGAAAATGCTTCATCCAGTTCTGATTCTTGATATTTTCTTGGCTATCATATCATTCATTCTTCTTTTTCATCTGCCACCAGAGGAGGTTATTTTCTTCTACTATTACCTTGGGGTTATATTGTTTTTCATTCTCCCGTGTCTTTATATTGCTATACGCATTGATATACACGGTTTGTAATTTCGGGGTTGTTTTCGGGCTTTATATTTTCTATTATATTTCGGAGCTTCATGCTTTCGTTTTCTCTTCCCGACTTTAAGTCAAGCGAATAATGGTTCAAAATTCGTAGATATGGATTTTGAAATGAACATAATTAATGTTCTAAGAAAGAAACGGTAATGGCACAATCTGACTTGTCAAATTACCAGAATACCTCGAAAAAGACCGAATCATCAAGAAAAATATTTTCTTAATATGTTTAGAGGTTAAATAGAATGAAAGAGTTATGTAACATGGTTCATGATGATGGTATGATCTGTGAACCTTTATCACGTTCCATTAGAAACTCAGCATGACTTACTGTAATATAATCACGTTGATCAAGTATCATTATATTATATTAACTCATGCTTCAATTCCCAACATTACTTCAAAACATTTATATTTTAAACTTGAAAGTTTCAGAATTTAGAAACTAAAATAGTTTCTTTTATGGTGTAACACAGATATCGTAAAGAGAAAATTGATTTTCGATAAGAATGATTATGAAATTATCTCCAGAAATATGGAGGATATTTATAATGAAAGATACGATGATATCTTAGAATTTCTAATATCAGAGGATGATGAAGAATATTGTCCGCAAGGGTTTAGATTCGGAAGCAAGGTATTCGTTAATGGCTTCAACAGATACTGAATCATTTGGATTCTTTGAAGACAGGTTTTGTCCTTGTGATTTATCCACAGCCTCTTTCATACTTTGCTCAATCCGTTTTCCAGTTCCAAACTTTCTCTTTTTCTCAGCTTTACCACCATACTATTCTTTATCATCAAACTTTTGACTGTTAAGGTCGTTTACAGTTTTTGCTGCTTCATCAACATTTTTCCAAAATTCGGAGAACTAGTTTAGTAGTTTGGGGTGTTTTTCGGAAACTTCACATTCGAAGTATGTAAGTCCAAGAGGTAGACGTTATATGTACACATATAACTGTTGGCGTAGACGTGCTACAAGATTTCAAAATACTGATTGCTAATTCCTGATAGTTGGTATGGCAATTGCCGTTACAAGATGTGGATGAGTACATGATACGGTTTCAATGAGTATACGGATTTTTCGGAAGGTCAAAGATCAATGAAGTTGTTGATAAATTTACTGCTAATGTGGTGGAACATGAAAGGTTCCCCAGTAACAAAAACGTATATGCCAAAGTTACAAGTCTGAAAGGTCGTCGTTGACTGGTTGAACGGTTGATAATACTGGATACTTTTGGAAAGGAATTGCAAGGCTATTTTCAGTAATAACAATGCTAAAGGATCTTTCACATTTTTGAAGTCAAAGTATAGCTTTGAAAGATGTAGAGATCTAAGAATGATGTCACCCGTTAAATCTTGACTTAGATTCTGATCCGTCAATATCAGAATATGTAATTGAATTTGTATGGAAACGATTGTATATCGCTGTGAGCATAGTTAATAATTTTTGAATCAAAGTTGAAGAATGTACAGTGTAACATATTAATTGTGAACTTAAATATTTCCCGGGAATTACCTACCCGTTAAAGATTTTACAAGTAATATTTTGTACAAAAGAATTTTTATTACCGTCTTTATGAAAATATATGTATGTATATTTTCTTCAGATGTAATACAGATTTGATGAGTTAATATCATATTAAGCTCATTTGATTTTTGACTTGAATTAGAAATGAATAAAACATTAAAGATTTAATAATCTTTACGGAGTATTTCACTAATGTAATCAATACTCAGTTTTATTGATATTTTCTCAGTGAATCATGTTGGTGCTCATGGAACTCTTGCTAACTTCGCAAGGTACGAATGAAGTTTTCTAGAAAGTTTTGAATACATCGAAGATGAAAGTATAAAATCAACCATATAATTGAATAATATACTTAGTTTATTATGAAATGGAATTCATTGAGTTGGAAACAGAGATTGTAGTTAACGATGGTTAAGTCATTAATGAAGTATGTACATCATAGCATATTAGTAATATGAATTAACCGAGTAGTACCTACCAGTTAAGATTCACACGTAATAACTTGGTACGAAAAGATTTATTTTGATTTCAAAATTCATATATATTAAATATACATAAAATTTCTTCAGGGGAAATGAGTTAATACTTCATCGGTTATTGTTGCTGGTATTTCTTGGTAACTACGGTGCGTATGACGTTGATGCTCGTGGAACAGATTGTGAAGTTGAGGTTTGCGATGCGGATGTTGTTAGTGGTGATAATGGTACTGTTGGTGTTGTTATCGGTGGTACTGTTGATGCCGGTGATGCTGCTGGTGCTTGTAACCTTTGCACCATATTCTCCAAAGCCACTACCCGAGCGCGAAGCTCGTTGACTTCTTCTACTACACCGGGATGATTGTCGATTCGGACGAGCGGACGAATAAGATTTAGAATGTGAGATAGTATATAATCATGACTAGATACTCTGGAAATGAGAGAGAAAATAGTATTACGAACAGGTTCGCCGGTAAGTGCTTCAGGTTCTTCGCCAAGAGGGCAATGTGGTGGATGGAAGGGATTGCCTTCTTCTTGTCTCCAATAATTAAGTAGGCTACGAACCCATCCCCAATTCATCCAGAATAGATGATGGCTAGTTGGTTGATCCATTCCAGTTACACTTTCTTCAGAGTTCAGGAGAATATCCATATCGGAATAGCTGTCGGAATTTAAGAAATTTGAACTAGATACGGGATCCATCTTGTATAATTAGATAGATGATTTTTGATATGAAATAGATTATAGAATTTAGTTTGGTATTCTTCAATACATAATTTACATATGTATATATAATACCAAATTCCATAAATCACGGAGAAATTTTCGGAAGATGTCAGGAAAAGTTTACAGTAACAGATACGCTAAGATATGAATTTTTGTCTATACACTATTTATGCAATCAATGCAGCAAAACGTGTCTAGATTTAAGAATGATAAGCATGTAATTTTCGACAAAAAATGATAAGCAAAACTTTTAACATGCAGACACGGTCGAAGTCCAGACTTACTAACGCATCTTAACAACTATCAGTTAGACACATTCATGTAAGACCTGGTTCGCTAGGACCAACGCTCTGATACCAACTGTGACGATCGCTCCAAATCCATTTGGCCGAATACGTCATTCATTGATTTCATTGCGAGGTATTTGACCTCTATATGATACGTTTTATAAACATTGCATTCTTTTGAAAAGGCACACCATAAATGAATATTAAATCAAAGGTTTTCGACATCTGATGATTTCTACATATAAACAATCACCTTATATAATAGTTTACAACAGTACTTCCATTGACAATGCAGTCTAAATAAGGTACATGGTGATGAATTGGTGAATGCAACGTTTTCTTGAAAAATATGCCATGTAAGACTCCATGCACATAGCTTGTCTATCATATAAGCAAACAGCGGAAGACTTCTAGGGAACCTGAGAATAAACATGCTAACAAGTGTCAACACAAAGGTTGGTGAGTTCATAGTTTTAGTGTTTCGCATAATCTGCATATAAAAGTGGATAACAAGATTTCAGTTGTTTCATCCAGAAACGTTTATCAAAATATTCTACAAAATTGAGCACCCTGGTAACTAAACTTTAACGTATATATAATAAGTACCCCTGTTTTAACATACATGCAACCAACATGTACAATACACGCAATCCAACGTGTACTAAACTCAAATAGCATACATCTGTTTTATAGTTCAGGCTAGGGTTTCTATACCTGGAACAGACGGGGATGTCAAGCCCTATGGATCCATATACTGTTATTCGCGCCCACCAGTCCATATCCTATGTACTGGCAGCTACTAGTTACCAAAGCTAAGGGATTTTCGGTTCAAACTCAGTGTAGAATTTAGTATGTACTTGTATCCATTGCGTTTAAAATAAATTGCATGTATTCTCAACCCAAAAATATATATTGCAAAAGCAATTAAAAAGGGAGCAATGAAACTCACCTTAGCAGCACATACAGTTGTTCATCGTAATGTGACCGAAACTCGGTATATCAAAGAATCGTAGATCTCAGCCTAGAGAACATATGTTGGTCAATAAATGTCTATCAAGCTAGGTCAGGTCATACTGTATCACAATCCTAATGCTCGAGATCGACATACAAAAGTTATCCAAAGTCGTTTCAAAAAGTCAATTTTGACAATAGTTTAACAAAATGAGACGTGCCTTATATAAAGATTCATTTACTCGGTTAGCAATATTTAAAAATTCACTTTATCAATCTCGTAAACAAGTTGTTTAAATCTTAATTGTAGATTCAAAAGCAATTTCAATTAACGTCAATCATAATTTAGTTGATCATATCTTTTAATCCGTTCATCGAAACTATTCGGTGTCTAAATGAAAAGTTATCGATTTTTCACCAGCTTTCCAAAAATATGTATATCATATACCTTTTACCAGTAATATATGGATTTAATTCGTGATTCATTATAAACTGTTTAACGACGAAATTTAGCATACAAGCATTTATAAATATATATACTCGAGTACTAGACATGGATACACTATTAATATATAATAGATAAAATATAAGTACTTACATATTAATATTGAGATTCAATATTGTAGGAAAGTATGTAGACGTAACGAGATGATAAACACTAGGTTTGATTCATAAATATATCCCCGAACATTACCCATAACCTCCTTGGCAATAACCCATAATTTCCTTAGCTCTATCCCGCTCTTAAAACCATTTTGAAAGTGACACACTCATAACCTCGTCGTAGTATTTTATGTATAATACTAATTAATAATATTAATAATAATAAGATTAATAATAATATTAATCTTAATAATAATAATAATAATAATAATAATAATAATAATAATAATAATAATAATAATAATAATAATAATAATAATAATATAAATATGGAGTATGATATGTATGTGTGTAAGACAGAGACCAAAATGCTTGAGCTTTTATAGGTGTGGCCTGATTCTAATGCCCATGCGATTGCATGGGTTTTATGCCTATTTGCCATGCGATCGCATGGCCGTCAGATCCAGCTCACATATTTTTTGTAATTTTGTTTGTCGACATAATTTAATATAATATATTTAATATATTTAATTTAAATAATTAATTATATATTATATTAAATTCACATGCATAGTTGACTTGTAATTTTTGTTCCGATAAGTCGTACGTCATCACTCGACTTATGTCCCGGTTCTGGTTTTTCGAGTGTCTCTTCGTACGTTGAGAAAACTTGTACATTACGTTTCGCGACTCGTACCTTTGTCAAAATATAGTCTTAAATTATTCCTAAACTATACCACTCAAAGTATATCTTAAACTTTCGAGTATTTTGGTCATTTACTTCTATAAATCATCGTCTCGTTATTTGTTATTATATATATAATAACAGATTGTTTTATGACCAAGTTAATATTATATTTAAATATATATATTCAATATTTAATAAACACGTTTTTAAAATACATAACACAGGTTATTCATATATCTAATTCCAACAGTTAATATTCTTTATTATTGTATGTGTCCAAGTTACTTTATTTAAACAAACACTTTATCATTTGTTCCGAATACCGTTAAAAATGAATGATTTCTCAAATCAACGTGGACCTCTCAATAGAGACCCGTAATGATATCATAATCCTTAAGAGACTCAGTAAATGTCTTTTACTTGAATCGTTTGGCATAATCTTTTAACTCCGTAGTTAAATATATCAATCAGGTAATCAATCAAATAAGATTAATGCACAGTATCATATACCCAACACTTAGTTACGTTTTCAAGTTATAGTATATGTATCTATTTACATATAATTATTCGTGCATCATCGTGAATAAACGAAAGGTAATTGAATAGTTCAAGAATTTTGAGATTCAGTTTAACAGACTTTGCTTATCGTATCGAAATCATATAAGATTAAGTTTAAATTTGGTCGAAAATTTTCGGGTCATCACAACATTGGCATAACTTGCTCCGACACTACTTGCTCCACCATTACTCGTTCTGACACTATTTGTTCCTTTCGTTCTGTTAACCCCTGGTCTGTAGACCTCACACTTCACCGCGCTATGACCATTTCTTTTACACTTGTTGCAAAATTTGGTGCAGAACCCCGAGTGATACTTTTCACACCTTTGGCAAAGCTGCTTCTGATTGTTGTTGTTGTTGCGGTTGTTATTGTTGTTGGGATGATTGTTGTAGTTGTTGTTGTTTTTGTGCCGTTTGTTGTAGTTGCGATTGATGTTGCGATTGTTGGGATAGTTGTTGTTGTATTGGTGACTGATGATGTAGCGTGAGGGTACGAAATAGTATTATTTTTACTAGGAAATACTACAAAATATGACACAAGTTTTATTAATTTACGGATGGGATATACCTAAACCTTGCCACAACACTATAGGTAGTGTACCTAATCGTAGAGTAGTGTAGTTTACGTACTACTTATATATATATATATATATATATATATATATATATATATATATATATATATATATATATATATATATATATATATATATATATATATATATATATATATATATATATATATATATATATATATATATATATATATATATATATATATATATATATATATATATATATATATATATATATATATATATATATATATATATATATATATAAGTAGTAATATTATTATAAAAGGGGGATTTTTACCGTTTAATGACCGGTTTGTCGATTTTATATTTTTAAGCGTAAAGATAAATGACAATAATTAAAGTGCGTAAAATAAATAAATGACGATAAATAAAATAACAATAAATAAAATTGCGATAGAATATGAAATAAAAGGATTATGCTTATTTAAACTTTCGTAATCATGATGTTTGACGTTTTGATTTTAATTAATTGTTACTCGGGTTAATTGTCCTTTGTCCTGGTTTATTTGATACCTATCTGGTTTTTGTCCATAATAGTCCATCGGTCATAAATATAAAGTGCGAGTGTCCTCGTCAAATTACCCTTATACCCGAAGTCAAATATTCCAACTAATTAAGGATTTAAACTGTGACGCAGTTATCACTTCTGTCAACAATTACACCAGTTATCACTGTATGTAATCCACCTCTGTTTTGATTAGATATGAATATTAATTTACCCACTTGATCAGTTTGAATAATCAATTACCCAACCCGAATAATTAATTAAATGATTATAATAGATTCCATATGAACGTCACTAAATAGGACAACCATAATCATTATTAATTATTAGGATAATTAATTTGAAGATAGGTTCGACAGACTCTAATGAGTTGTCACTCAATTACACAATACCCCCCATCTATTAATAGTCAATAGTTCAATTTTCACAAGTGTCGGTCTTTTGCCCAAACCTTAATTATGGTACAAAATCCAATAACCCCGTCTTAATATTTAGTCAAACATCACGATTACTTCGGCTTAAATAAGCATAATAATAACTTAGTTACGAGACATTAAATTAAAAAGGAAGAACATAGCTTACAGTGATGATTAATCGCGTAGCGTTGCACGGACAGAATTTCGACTTAAAACCCGTAAAATATTTCTTACAATAACCCAACTAAACCATAACTTTATTATTAAAATTAACTTATATTAAAATTATAATATAAATATATATTACATATTACAGAAGAGAGAAAGAAATATGAAGAAAGGTGTATTTTTTCATTACTCTGTGAATTCCATTTTATAGACAATTGGTGATTTGAAATTTTCACTTATGACCCCTTAACTATGCTCAATTAACAACTTTTTATTATATATTATTATTCTTATTATGAATTATTTAAATATTATATTATATTCTTGAGCATAGTTAACTTGTAATTTTAGCTCCGTTGCGTCGAGCGTTGAAAGTTGGTTCATGTCTCGGTTCCGGATTTTCTAACGCCTTTTCGTATAATTTAATATCTTGTACTTTGCATTTTGCGGCTTGTACTTTTGTAATTTTGAGATGTTTCTCATCAATATATTGAACCACTTGGAGTGTAACTTGTACGTTTGACCATTTTGGACGTTTTGGTCTTTCAAATCTTCATTTTTGTCTTTAAATCTTCATTTTCGAGCGATTTGCGTCTTTCGTCTTCGCACTTATTTATTTAACTATTACAACTAAAAATAAGGAAATTACATTTAAAAACTTTACATATTGGAACGATATTGCTACTAAATATATGTTCATTTGGAGCACTATCAGTGACTCTTATCACCGTTTTCCTCCCACTTTCTTTTGCCTAGCTTTACGTTGGCCTCTTCGGCCGCCTGTTCTTTAATTCTTCCCTCAATCTGGTTCACTAGTTCGTGAGCCATTCTACATGCCTTTTGTATGGAGGCAGGCTCGTGTGAACTTATATCTTCTTGGATTCTCTCCGGTAACCCTTTCACAAACGCGTCGATCTTCTTTTCCTCATCTTCGAACGCTCTCGGACACAATAGGCACAATTCTGTGAATCGTCTTTCGTACGAAGTAATATCGAATCCCTGTGTTCGTAACCCTCTAAGTTCTGACTGGAGCTTATTGACCTCGGTTCTGGGACGGTACTTCTCGTTCATCAAGTGCTTGAATGCTGACCACGGTAGCGCGTAAGCATAATCTTGTCCCACTTGCTCTAGATAGGTATTCCACCATGTTAACGCAATACCTGTGAAGGTATGCGTAGCGTACTTCACTTTGTCTCCTTCAGCACACTTACTTATGGCAAACACCGATTCAACTTTCTCGGTCCACCGTTTCAATCCGATTGGTCCTTCGGTCCCATCAAATTCTGCAGGTTTGCAGGCAGTGAATTCCTTGTAGGAGCATCCTACATGATTTCTTGCGCCGTAGATCCTTAAGGAAATTGGATCTTTATGAAAACATTTGATCTTTTTGAAAATTTAATCTAGCTTTTACCCTAGATAAGTTTTCCGGAATAACCCTTCACCGGTGTTTGCAAAATATTTTTTTGTGGGTTGTGTGGGTTTCAGATTTGAAAATTTTAGCTCAACACTTGTGGTTTTGTGTTACCCACTTGCTAACCTTGTATTGGGAAAGCAACACGTCCAGTTTACTTGTTCCGTATATTACCTTTCGGTAAACTACCGTCCGGTTGTAAAGGAAAGCGATGAACAAGAAACTGTTAAGGCAATGTCTAATGACATGCATATGATTATGGTCTTAAAACGTGTCGGATGCTAGTACTATCCTTTGTAGGAGCAATAGTAAAGATCATCCTATGATTTTTTGGTCTGGCACAAGGTCCTGTCTCCGACCATGCTATGCAACCACCGTTTCTTACGGTTCACACCCGATTTGGTTCAGGTGACCTAATGAATTCTGATGAATTCTCAGGATTTTACGTTCAATGGTAATGAACGCATTGAAAATAGGTTTTCAGAAAACAAATCGGTTTTATTTTTTATCAAAATATTTTCTCGTTCAAGCTCGAGTTTAGATATCATTGAATTCCATGAGTTTGTAATTCTCAATCTTTAAGGTCAATCTCTAGGATTGAGTAATATCAGTCTTAAAAGCTGATTTATGATCTTTAAGGAGATTATCCTTTCTGGGGATTTGATTCATTAGTCTTATCAAGCTAATTTGCACGGTGTCCCCCCATTATGCGAGATAAATCCTTCTCATGGTTAGGATAAATCTGACCACATGGCGACCCTGTTTGATGCTGAGGTCCGTGGATTTCCTGCTGATTTTAGAGATGGCTTTTCTAGATTTTTCGTCAACCTACAGCTGGTCTGAACGACAACTTCATGACCTAAATCAAGAAGCGCGTTTCTTTTTCGGAAGACTTTACTTCCTTTTAATGATGGAATTGATTCATCGTGTAGATCCATCTTTCTTACAGTAAATCGGGTAAACCAGTTAATTTAGTCCAAAGTAAAAGCACCCGCAATAACTTTACAAAAACATGTGATATATGGTTTTTAATTGAATAACTTGGTACATTCTCCCCACACTTGGCTTTTTTCATGCGTCTTTTTATATCTTAATAAATAAATTCAAGCGTTTTAGTTGTTTCTCAATTTATGTCCTTTCCGAGGTAACAATAATTTCGGCATTAACACCTAGTTTTATCGTTCATAAATATGTATAAACATGATTTTGAATTCATTTAGTTAAAAAATTTTAAAATTTTCATAATATTTAGAAAATAAGCCAAGTATAAACCCGAGAGAATTTATAACCCTTCCCCACACTTGAGATCATGCAATGCCCTCATTTGCATGAAATCAGACTATAATTATAAATTCATGAGGGTGATTAGTGTAGGAAAGTGATTAAAAATACCCAGTTTGTAATTACAAAGCTCGTCGAATGATAGATGGCGCGCCTCATCGTTCATTCCTTCATTTATTATATCACATTTGTTGTTTTGCATCTTGTCGTCAAAATCAGTAGCTTTTGCTGAACTTAATGTTAGTCTTTGAAAGTGCGTTGTTTTACCCTGTTGTTTACATGATAAAATACAAACATATATACATATTTTTAAAGTTGGGTATATTACCCCACGTTCAAAAATTTATAAAATCAAATATTATTTTTTTTTTTGCATACTTTAAATCAATAAAATTAAAAATAATGATGACAAAATTTTTCGCCCCGCCCTCGGGTAAAGTAATTTCGGCTCAACGACCTAGTCTTCAACTCACGACGAATTTTAGAAATCATTTTTTTCAACTTAATGAAATAAAGTAAATTTTTGTTTTTAAATTCACACAAAACTTAAATTTAAAAAGCATATTAATTTCATATAAAACCTACAAAATAAAAAAAAATCAGAATGGGGGGAGAAAACTAGTTCTTTAGTGTCTGCTAGCGGAAAAGACCAATCGGATTCCATTCTCGGAACTACACGAGAACAGAACAACTAACTCTAAAGAGCATTTTCTTTTTAGAACACTTGAATCTCCCCACACTTAGGTAGCTGTGGTGTCGAAATTGTGAATAACTTCATCATCAATTTCTCTTGGACCATAATCAACTTGCATATCTATGACTTTTTTTTAAGCCATTGGTCGGATTCCTGTGTAATATCCACAATTTCAACTAGTTTCGCCTTTTCTTTAGGCGATAGATTGGATACTAACCGGTTACATAACTTAAAGTTCCCCTTGGTTCTAGCATCGTGAATCCGTTTAATAAATTTCTTCATTGAACTGTTAATAATGGGATCATTTAATTTCGTATCAACAACGGGGTTCTTTGTTATCAGGTCATCATTAGGTGTTACTTCATTTTCCCCACGCTTAGGCGTTTTATTATTGTTAAGCACTACCGTTGGAGTTGGTAAAACAACATGGTTCTTACCAATCGTTTCCGCTGGTTCAACGGTTTTGGTTGGTGGAGATTTAGACTTTCGAATCATAAAGGTGATCGATTTCTCATCATTACTAAGTGTCATTCTACCCTTTCTTACATCAAATAACGCAACGGTGGACGCTAAGAATGGTCGACCTAAAATTAGAGGAACGTTTGAGTCCTCTTCTATGTCAATGACAATGAATTCGACTAGAAAGGTTAAATTACCTACTTGAACGGGTAGGTTGTCAGCAATTCCAACTGGGTGCTTAATGGTTTGATCAAGGAGTCGAACACTCATATCCGTTGGACTTAACTCACCTACACCTAATCTCTTATATAATGAAAGAGACATAACACTCACACTTGAACCTAAATCTGCTAGTGCATCATACATGACACAGTCACTAAGTAGACAAGGAACAATAAATTCACCCGGATCACCTACCCTAGGTGGAGGATTTGGTGGAACTGTCTTCACCGGGTTTACTTCTACTGTTTTTGTTTCTTGCACTTTTTTATTCTTCTTCTTCTTCTTTCCAGAGGTATCACAAACTTTATTACCTATTACTTGCTCATACTCAACTCCTTTTCTTGGAAACGGGATGGGTGGTCTGTATGGTGCCACCACTGGCTTTACATACTCGGGTGGTGGTGGTGGTGTAACTTCTTCATTGTTACTTACATCTAAAACCTCCCCATCTTCTGATGCTGGTTTTTCAGAATTTGTTGAAACCATATTAACATTTTCATTCCGAGGATTTACTTCATTATTACTCGGTAGCTTTTCTTATTCCCTTTCACTCATCAATCTAACAAGAGTACCTACTTGTTTTTCTAGATTCAAAATGGAAGCTTGTTGAGTTCTAAATGACTGATCAAACCTCTCATTCGTTTGGGTTTGAGTTTCAATAAATTGTGTTTGAGATTCAACTAGCTTAAATACCACTTCTTCCAGATTTGACTTCTTCTCATCGGTTTGTTGTGGTGGTTTATATAAGCCAGGTCTTTGTTGATTGAAAGTGTTGTTTTGAGTTGGTTGGTTATTCGGACCTTTTTGGTTATACAAGTTATTGTCGGGTCCTTTTGGATTGTAAAGAATGTTTTGATTTCGATTGAAGTTTGGCCTTGGCGGTTGATAATTATTCTGATGACTATTTTCCAGCCTTTGGTTCATGTAGACAACATTCTCACGTTGTTCCATCGTTTGTTCAATGTGACAGTCTTTCATTAAGTGTGGTCCACCGCATTGCTCACAACTGATTCGTATTGCGTGAATATCTTTATTCATCTTTTCCATTCGTCTCTCGAAAGCATCTATTTTTGCGGAAACGGAATCAAAGTTATGGCTAGAATCGGCTCTAGCCGCTTTAGATGAACGATATATATCTTTCTCTTGGTGCCACTCATGAGAGTGGGAGGCTGTGTTATCAATAATTTTGTAAGCTTCAGTTGCGGTTTTCTTCATAATGGAACCACCAGCTGTTATGTCGATGTCTTTTCGTGTAGCAACGTTGACACCTTGGTAGAATATTTGTACTATTTGATAAGTGTCTAAACCGTGTTGAGGACATCCTTTCAACAACTTTCCAAATCTTGTCCACGCCTCATATAGAGTTTCATTTGACTTTTGTGTGAACGTAACAATTTCTCCTTGAAGTCTCACGGCTTTAGATGCCGGAAAGAATCTTTTAAGAAATTTCTCAACTAAAACATCCCATGTGTCAATCGCCCCTTCAGGTAACGATTCTAACCAATCTTTGGCTTCTCCCTTTAAAGTCCAGGGAAACAACATGAGATAGATCTGTTCATCCTCAACTTCTCGGATTTTGAATAGTGTACAGATCCTATTAAACGTACGAAGATGTTCGTTTGGATCTTCCTTCGGCGCACCACTATATTGGCACTGATTAGTTACCATGTGTAGGATTTTTCCTTTGATTTCATAATCTGGCGCATTAATGTCTGGCTTAATAATGGCGTGACCATGGCCCGTGCGTGTGGCTCTCATTCGGTCTTCCATACTTAGAGGTTCCAGATTTTCCATAATTGAATTTGTTGAATACGAATCACTAGAAGATTCTGATTTAATGGTTTGTGGTTCAGGAGGAATGATTAGTGGTTCTGGATCTTGGAATTGTCCCTGAATATTCTCCGGATTCTCAATTGTGAGGTCGGGTTCAAAAGATGGATTATCGGAAATTTGAGTTGGAGTTCTTGGTCGACTAGATGATGATTCTAAAGAAAAATCAACGGCGACAATATTGGCTAGATGTCTTGATCGAGTTATAGGTGGTGAACGTATGAAAGGTGGTGAACGTTTTACTCGGTGCATTCACTGAATATCCTATTAGTTTTTAAAAGGAAAGAAAAATTATATAAGTTATCCAATTAATAGACTTCTCTGATTTTGCCCACGTTTCGAATAGCCAAAAGATGCAGCAGAGGGGCAGGATTCGTTTGGTCTCAATATAATTGAGTACTGTTTGGCTCCAATAACCCGGTCCACGTACAAATCCAACTATTACTACGAACCAGAAAATTTTGATGACATACTCAATCAATCAACTATCGTGATTACTGGAGAAAATGGGGGTGGGTTCGCGACATACTCACTCTATGGAGAAGGGAAGAAGGTACTCCATATCATGAATCGAATCTACCACCTAACCTTGGAGTACTCGACCCGCTTACTGGCGAACCTGTTCGCAACACCGTTTATACCCTTTTTGCCAGAATTTTTCGTCTTGAGACTACCATTAATGGAACTAGAAAAGATATCCAATCTCTACCTCACATTGATAACCAACCAGGGTTAGTAGAAGAAGTTAAAGAACTCCGAGCTCGAGTGTTAACTTTAGAGAGCACGGTACACAGTCTGCAAACACCAGCGGTATCACCAACACCAGTCACATCACCAACCTTAACACCAACAACACTAGTACCACCAACAACAACATCCGCATCACCAGCTTCGACATCTCATTCTATACCTCATGTATAATCATCGTTCTACGTATCGTTCTATCTATTTTATTTTCGTTCGACATGGCGATTATGTAATCTCTAATGTTTTAGAAATTATATATTCTTGCTCTAATGATAAATCAAATGAGATCAATATCACATTAACTCATTAACTTCATGATTACATCTAAAGAAAATATATACGTATATATGTTTTCATAAAGATTGTAATTAAAAATTCTTTTGTACAAACTGTTAATGGTGAAAATATTTTAACGGGTAGGTAATACCCGAGGAGTATTTAGATATCACATTAATAAGTTACACTGTACATTCTTCGGAATTTATTCAACGATCATTTACTATCCTATTTACAACCACCAATTTACGTATCCGTTCACCAAAGAATAACTATTTTCATTCAAATTCAATTTCATATTTGGATTTTGATCTATCAGAATCCAACAAGTGGCATAATGAAGAAATAATGGACACAATAAAAATTGATTAGAAACAGACTAATTGACAATATGAAATTTTGTTAAGAAACCACGCTAACAAAATCCTAGCTAACTATTCCTAGCTAACTGTTAATTCCATATTACATTTTATTTATCGCAATTTATTTTATCGCAATTTTAATTCTCGCAATTTTATTTATCGTTATTTAATTTCTGTTATTTACTTTACGCATTTTATTTATCGTCATTTAATTTCTGTATTTACTTTACGCACTTTAAATATCGGGACACGTATACAAAGTTTTGACATATCATATCGACACATCTATATATATTATTTGGAATCACCATAGACACTCTATATGCAGTAATGATCGAGTTCTCTATACAGGGTTGAGGTTGATTCTATAATAATATATATACTTTGAGTTGTGATCGAGTCTGAGACATGTACACGGGTCACGGTACGTATTAATTAATTCGAATAGTATATATTAAATTATATATGAATTATTGGACTGTCAACTATGGACTAATAACATTGGACAATTAAAATGAATTAAAATATTGATTATAATATATGAAACTAAATAATTCTTCAAGTTTGCCACTTGATTTCATTTTAAACCCCATTCGTATCATCACAATTACAATCTGCGTTCAAACCTTTCATGATTCTTGAAAACACCTCAATCGAGAGGATGAACCAACCGCACTTCATTTACGGAAGGAAAGAGTTATGCATATAGTAGTGCACCTGAGAAACTCTAGGCAACTGAGTAAAAGTTTAACATTTAGCCGCGTCAGATCCTTTAACATTTATTAGCAAAAATAACTTAGTAATCTCTTTCCAAAGTAGCAAATTTTGTCACAGCTTCAGCAAATCAACTTCGACTTTTCGTTCGAAACAACCTCATTATCACCTTGACTAATATGTATGTTCATTTATTGTTACCGGGAACCTTTTATATTCCACCATATTACCGTCAGCGTTTAATCATCTAAAAACACAACTTTCTTGAAATCATCTCAGATCGATAACAAATGATTCAGATAGGGTAGCAGTAAATGTAGAGGAATCGACAATCAGTACTTTGAAAACTCACAGCATATCTACATCAACAGTTATATGTATGACATTTATCTCTTAGAATTATGATCTCTCATTCTGAAATTCTGAAAAGCACTCAGTCACAAATCAATACTCTGAATGTTGAAAAAGCTGAATGAAGCAGCAGAAACTGTAGATAACCGTAAACGACCATAATCATCGAAAGTTTGATGATAAAAATTAGTATGTTGGAAAAGCTCAGAAAAGTTGGAACTGGAAAGCGGATTGAGCTAACCATAAAGGAAACCAAGGAGAAATACAAGTAACATACCCTAAATTCATAGAACCCAGATAAATCTAGATCCGTTGAAATCTTTAGAGAATATCTTGCTCCGAAGTCATGTTAAAATCTTGCGGAAAATCTTTCTCCATCAACCATCGAACTTAGATATTCCAAAATAACATCATCAATATCTTCGATATTTCTGAGGATATTTTCATAAATATTCTCGTCCGAAATTATATACCTCTTCGTGCTTTCTGTGTAACATTATATTAGAAACATTCAATAGAAAATTTAGTACCGAAAAGCGGATCATGCGAAACTATGAAGGAAACCGTGGACAAATCACAAGGAATAAGTTTGACTTCAAAGAATCCAAATGATTCTGTTTCTGATGAAATCTTTAGCGAACACCTTGCTTCCGAATCTAAACCCTTACGGATAAATCTCCTTCATCATCCATCGATATTAGAAATTCCAAGATATCATCGTATCTTCCATTATAAATATTCTCCATATTTATGAAGATATTTTCATAATTATTCTTATCTGAAATCAATAATCTATTCGTGCTATCAATGTTACATCATATAGAAACTGTTAGTTTCTATATTCTGTAAACTTTCGAGCTTAAAATATGAATGTTTTTGGAAGTAGTGTTGGGAACTGATGCATGAGTTAGTATAATATGATGACACTTGATCAACGTGATTATATTATAGTAAGTCATGCTGAGTTCTAATGGGACATGATGGTTCACAGTAGATCATACCACCATCATGTGTTATGTTACATAACTCTTTCATTCTAATTAACTTCTGAACATATCAAGAAAATATATTCTTGATAGCTCTACTCTCAATGATTCTGGTAATTTGACTAATCAAATTGTGCTATTACGTTCTTTCTTGATTATAACATTAAATTCATTCGAAACTCCATACTTACAAATTCTAGACCATTACTCGTTTTACTAGAGATCGAGAGGAGATTAAAAAGACGAAGAGCTCCGAAACATAAAGGAAGATATAAAACTCGACAACAATACTGAAATTACAATAATTAAAAATTAAAACATCACGACAATTAAAAATTAAAAGATTACAATCAAACTACTCGTCGTCGTCAATTGTCATCTGCAAAGTAGCGTTCATCAGTCATTTCACCATCCGTGAGGTACTCTGGAGACATCGGTATTTCTCTTGATGCCTCAACTGCTGCTTCAGTTGATTCATCGAGATAACGATAACCCAACGTCTCTTCATCTTCAAGAACCGCATACAAAGAAATACGTTTACCACGATCTTCAATGGTATCTTTTATAAAGTACCATTGATCATCGGTACACAGAAAACTTGCCCTACAATCCGCATCATAATCGTCTTTATAAAAGAACACAGACGTGAATTCACACGGGACTTTTTCCTTCAGAAAGGATAGCAAGTCTTGTAAACCAACATCACGAATGTCAATATCTTCAAACGAAATACTGTCGCACCACTTATATTCCTTCATTTGATTACGGAAATCACCTCCGTAATGAACATCGAATGAAACAATCATTGGGGGAAGTGTTAACATTTTTCAGCTTGGGAGTGTTTGATTTTGATTTTGAGAAAGGTGGAAATGTAAAAGAAATATATGTTTGAGTGTATAAAATGAAGTATATGGTTGGTGTTTTTATAAGTAAAAGTGACCGTTGGGATAGCCGTTGGAATTTTTTTTATTTTACTAGCGGCTAAAAATTTGGGCAAGTTTTTGGGCGAAGGTGGACGATGCCCGTTGGGACCTCTCTCATGATAGTTTCATTCGTACTCTTTGAATAATCGAATTGTTTTATCCATATTACTCAATAATGATAAAACTCTATTTTATCAACTCATATTCGTCATGAAAACATATTTATTGTTAACCATGACAACCACACTCAAATTTCGGGACGAAATTTCTTTAACGGGTAGGTACTGTGATGACCCGGGAATTTCCGATCAAATTTAAACTTTAATCTTAATATGTTCCCGACACGATAAAAAAAAAAAAAAAAAATCTGTGATGTTGAGTCTCGAAAGTTTTGAAATCTATATTCATGTAATCAATTACCCTTTGACTGTGCTCGACGATTCACGAACATTTATGTGTATAGATATGTATATATAAGATCTAGTTATATTAATTGAAAACGTTAACAAGTATTAAACGTATAATGTTATACTTAAATTTATTTGTTTCAATGTATATATTTTTATATCAAAGTTTATTAATAAGGTTTTTATATAAAGGATATAATTTATAAATATGGTGATTAATATATATATATATATTTTCTTTCTGATATACTTTTTATGTTCAGAATGTGATTTCTATCAAACTACACATCACTTATGTAACTACAATGAAACTTGTCCAAAGTTGGTATAATGTCGACAAAATGAATTCAATTACGTTCTGAGTTGATTTTTTTTTATTCACATATGCTATATATATATAATATATAAATATAAATATAGTATTAATAAAGATAAAATTTATAGATATATATACACCCACATGCTCGACATCTACTACCTAAACATTCATATCTTTCTACACTGTTACTTCTACTTCTTTTGTTTGATCCAAACTAGAAGACCCACTAGTTGCTATTTCTTTCTTTTTCTTCAATCAAACACGACACATACATGCATCATCCCATATACATTTATTTTTCCTTGTTTTCTTGCTACTTGATTTCAACACCACCATCACCTTTGCTTTATCTCTTCTTTATGTGATCAATAAAAACAAAAGTACACTTCTGCTTTTTGACTTCTAAATGGAACGAGGCTGCTTTTCTTCTAAAAACCACACTTATTTCAACATGCTAGATAATATTAAAACATTAATGATTGGATTATAGATATATAGATGGATATAGGTTCATATATATAGATTGTAGATAGATACCCACTTGCTTAAACCAATCACCTCTATCGCTTTTTCTTTCTTTTTCATCGATAACCCTCGACCAACTTCTCTGTCTCTCTCTCTCTCTTCTGCAACTTGTGACTCATCTACTGCTACTTGCCATTGATGTTACTCGTGTACACTTAAACACAGCCGACACTCAAAACACAGCTCACAAACAAGAAGTTTTTGCTATTTATTTTCTGTTTCCGAATGTCAGATATAGTGAAGATGATGGCTAATAATAAAACAGTTAACATGAAGAAAAATATAGATAATGAAATGTAGAAGATGATTATAACGTTGAAGAGGACGAGGACTTTTATGCAGCTCGATCAACTTAGGTATAATTTGATATATATATATATAATTCATTTTTTTATACAAGTGGAACAAAAGCAAGTCTAATGGCCGACATCCTGGACCAAGGATGGATACTTTTTATAATAAAGAATGATGTTATACAATTAAAAAATAGCACGAGGATATGTTTGTACACATACACTTTTACGTCTAAAAAAAAAAAAAGAAAAAAAAAAAAACAAGAGACTCAAGTTGCTGCATGATTGCTGGTTTGGAACATGGACACCAACAAACCCGAAATTATTTTTTTTTTTTTTAATATTAATCGGACTAATTTTGGACTTGCAATGGGTTCTTGTAATTGGGCTTCTAGTATTTATTATGTAGGACTTCAATAGATAGGTTAAATATATTTGGAATACAATTAAATTCAGAAAAACAAAATGGTCCGATGGTTGAGCGCGTGTTTGATGAACGGAGGGTCGGGGATTCGAGCCTGGGCTACGACAATTCTTTTTGAAAGCTTATAAACTCTAGAGGTAGTTATATTTTTATTTCTATTATTATTATTATTATTATTATTATTATTATTATTAATATTATTATTATTATTATTATTATTATCACGAAAAGTATCATTTAAAATTTTCATACTTATTAAAAGTATCATATTATTGAAAAATATCATTTTTTTATTAAGATTATCACTTTTGTTAAAAATTATTATTATTAACAATATTAGTACTGATATCATTATTGTCATAACAAATAAACATTTCTATGAATATACATATTATAAGATACTAATATAATTATGTATAAAAACATTAATACATTGTAAAATATAATATATATAAAAATAAATATATTCGGATTAATAATTAATATAACTTAAAATTTAGTTGTTCGATTACAAGTATATGCTTTAACAAATATATGAATAATATAGGTTCGTGAATCCGAGATCAACCCTGCACTTGTTAAATGACGTCATATGTATTTTTACTACAAAATACATTATGTGAGTTTCATTTGCCCTTTTTACTCTTTACGTTTTTGGGCTGAGAATACATGCAAAATGCTTTATGAACTGTTTTACAATATTTATATGTGTGAGTTTCATTAATCCCTTTTTAAATGCTTTTGCAATATATATTTTTGGGACTGAGAATACATGCGCTGTTTTTATAACTGTTTTACGAAATAGACACAAGTAATTGAAACTACATTATATGGTTGAATGATCGAAATCGGATATGCCCCTTTTTATTAAGTCTGGTAATCTAAGAATTAGGGAACAGACACCCTAATTGACGCGAACTCTAAAGATAGATCTATCGGGCCCAACAAGCCCCATCCAAAGTACCGGATGCTTTAGTAATTCGAAATTTATATCATGTCCGATGGAGGATCCCGGAATGATGGGGATATTCTTATATACATATTGTGAATGTCGGTTACCAGGTGTTCAATCCATATGAATGATATTTTTGTCTCTATGCATGGGACGTATGATTGTGAGAAATGGAAGTATGAAATCTTGTGGTCTATTAAAATTATGAAATGATTATTAATGTTAAACTTATGAACTCACCAACCTTTTGGTTGACACTTGAAAGCATGTTTATTCTCAGGTATGAAAGAAACGTTCCGCTGTGCATTTGCTCATTTTAAAGACAGTATTTGGAGTCGATCATCGCAATGGAACCAGTTGTTGGCGACTTCGTCCAGATGGATTAGGACTGAAATGTCCCGTTCTTATTGATTAAAAACGTTCCATATTAATTGATTTCGTTGCGAGGTTTTGACCTCTATATGAGACATTTTTCAAAGACTGCATTCATTTTTAAACAAACCATAACCTTTATTTCATCAATAAAGGTTTAAAAAGCTTTACGTAGATTATCAAATAATGATAATCTAAAATATCCTGTTTACACACGACCATTACATAATGGTTTACAATACAAATATGTTACAACAAAATAAGTTTCTTGAATGCAGTTTTTACACAATATCATACAAGCATGGACTCCAAATCTTGTCCTTATTTAAGTATGCGACAGCGGAAGCTCTTAATAATCACCTGAGAATAAACATGCTTAAAACGTCAACAAAAATGTTGGTGAGTTATAGGTTTAACCTATATATATCAAATCGTAACAATAGACCACAAGATTTCATATTTCAATACACATCCCATACATAGAGATAAAAATCATTCATATGGTGAACTCCTGGTAACCGACAATAACAAGATGCATATATAAGAATATCCCCATCATTCCGGGACACCCTTCGGATATGATATAAATTTCGAAGTACTAAAGCATCCGGTACTTTGGATGGGGTTTGTTAGGCCCAATAGATCTATCTTTAGGATTCGTGTCAATTAGGGTGTCTGTTCCCTAATTCTTAGATTACCAGACTTAATAAAAAGGGGCATATTCGATTTCGATAATTCAACCATAGAATGTAGTTTCACGTACTTGTGTCTATTTTGTAAATCATTTATAAAACCTGCATGTATTCTCATCCCAAAAATATTAGATTTTAAAAGTGGGACTATAACTCACTTTCACAGATTTTTACTTCGTCGGGAAGTAAGACTTGGCCACTGGTTGATTCACGAACCTATAACAATATATACATATATATCAAAGTATGTTCAAAATATATTTACAACACTTTTAATATATTTTGATGTTTTAAGTTTATTAAGTCAGCTGTCCTCGTTAGTAACCTACAACTAGTTGTCCACAGTTAGATGTACAGAAATAAATCGATAAATATTATCTTGAATCAATCCACGACCCAGTGTATACGTATCTCAGTATTGATCACAACTCAAACTATATATATTTTGGAATCAACCTCAACCCTGTATAGCTAACTCCAATATTCACATATAGAGTGTCTATGGTTGTTCCGAAATATATATAGATGTGTCGACATGATAGGTTGAAACATTGTATACGTGTCTATGGTATCTCAAGATTACATAATATATAATACAAGTTGATTAAGTTATGGTTGGAATAGATTTGTTACCAATTTTCACGTAGCTAAAATGAGAAAAATTATCCAATCTTGTTTTACCCATAACTTCTTCATTTTAAATCCGTTTTGAGTGAATCAAATTGCTATGGTTTCATATTGAACTCTATTTTATGAATCTAAACAAAAAAAGTATAGGTTTATAGTCGGAAAAATAAGTTACAAGTCGTTTTTGTAAAGGTAGTCATTTCAGTCGAAAGAACGACGTCTAGATGACCATTTTAGAAAACATACTTCCACTTTGAGTTTAACCATAATTTTTGGATATAGTTTCATGTTCATAATAAAAATCATTTTCTCAGAATAACAACTTTTAAATCAAAGTTTATCATAGTTTTTAATTAACTAACCCAAAACAGCCCGCGGTGTTACTACGACGGCGTAAATCCGGTTTTACGGTGTTTTTCGTGTTTCCAGGTTTTAAATCATTAAGTTAGCATATCATATAGATATAGAACATGTGTTTAGTTGATTTTAAAAGTCAAGTTAGAAGGATTAACTTTTGTTTGCGAACAAGTTTAGAATTAACTAAACTATGTTCTAGTGATTACAAGTTTAAACCTTCGAATAAGATAGCTTTATATGTATGAATTGAATGATGTTATGAACATCATTACTACCTTAAGTTCCTTGGATGAACCTACTGGAAAAGAGAAAAATGGATCTAGCTTCAATGGATCCTTGGATGGCTCAACGTTCTTGAAGCAAAATCATGACACGAAAACAAGTTCAAGTAAGATCATCACTTGAAATAAGATTGTTATAGTTATAGAAATTGAACCAAAGTTTGAATATGATTATTACCTTGTATTAGAATGATAACCTACTGTAAGAAACAAAGATTTCTTGAGGTTGGATGATCACCTTACAAGATTGGAAGTGAGCTAGCAAACTTGAAAGTATTCTTGATTTTATGAAACTAGAACTTTTGGAATTTATGAAGAACACTTAGAACTTGAAGATAGAACTTGAGAGAGTTCAATTAGATGAAGAAAATTGAAGAATTAAAGTGTTTGTAGGTGTTTTTTGTCGTTGGTGTATGGATTAGATATAAAGGATATGTAATTTTGTTTTCATGTAAATAAGTCATGAATGATTACTCATATTTTTGTAATCTTATGAGATATTTCATGCTAGTTGCCAAATGATGGTTCCCACATGTGTTAGGTGACTCACATGGGCTGCTAAGAGCTGATCATTGGAGTGTATATACCAATAGTACATACATCTAAAAGCTGTGTATTGTACGAGTACGAATACGGGTGCATACGAGTAGAATTGTTGATGAAACTGAACGAGAATGTAATTGTAAGCATTTTTGTTAAGTAGAAGTATTTTGATAAGTGTATTGAAGTCTTTCAAAAGTGTATAAATACATATTAAAACACTACATGTATATACATTTTAACTGAGTCGGTAAGTCATCGTTAGTCGTTACATGTAAGTGTTGTTTTGAAACCTTTAGGTTAACGATCTTGTTAAATGTTGTTAACCCAATGTTTATAATATCAAAAGAGATTTTAAATTATTATATTATCATGATATTATGATGTACGAATATCTCTTAATATGATATATATACATTAAATGTCGTTACAACGATAAACGTTACATATATGTCTCGTTTCAAAATCATTAAGTTAGTAGTCTTGTTTTTACATATGTAGTTCATTGTTAATATAATTAATGATATGTTTACTTATCATAATATCATGTTAACTATATATATAACCATATATATGTCATCATATAGTTTTTTTACAAGTTTTAACGTTCGTGAATCACCGGTCAACTTGGGTGGTCAATTGTCTATATGAAACCTATTTCAATTAATCAAGTCTTAACAAGTTTGATTGCTTAACATGTTGGAAACATTTAATCATGTAAACATCAATCTCAATTAATATATATAAACATGGAAAAGTTCGGGTCACTACAGTACCTACCCGTTAAATAAATTTCGTCCCGAAATTTTAAGCTGTTGAAGGTGTTGACGAATCTTCTGGAAATAGATGCGGGTATTTCTTTTTCATCTGATCTTCACGCTCCCAGGTGAACTCGGGTCCTCTACGATCATTCCATCGAACCTTAACAATTGGTATCTTGTTTTGCTTAAGTCTTTTAACCTCACGATCCATTATTTCGACGGGTTCTTCGATGAATTGGAGTTTTTCGTTGATTTGGATTTCATCTAACGGAATAGTGAGATCTTCTTTAGCAAAACATTTCTTCAAATTCGAGACGTGGAAAGTGTTATGTACAGCCGCGAGTTGTTGAGGTAACTCAAGTCGGTAAGCTACTGGTCCGACACGATCAATAATCTTGAATGGTCCAATATACCTTGGATTTAATTTCCCTCGTTTACCAAATCGAACAACGCCTTTCCAAGGTGAAACTTTAAGCATGACCATCTCTCCAATTTCAAATTCTATATCTTTTCTTTTAATGTCAGCGTAGCTCTTTTGTCGACTTTGGGCGGTTTTCAACCGTTGTTGAATTTGGATGATCTTCTCGGTAGTTTCTTGTATAATCTCCGGACCCGTAATCTGTCTATCCCCCACCTCACTCCAACGAATCGGAGACCTGCACTTTCTACCATAAAGTGCTTCAAACGGCGCCATCTCAATGCTTGAATGGTAGCTGTTGTTGTAGGAAAATTCTGCTAACGGTAGATGTCGATCCCAACTGTTTCCGAAATCAATAACACATGCTCGTAGCATGTCTTCAAGCGTTTGTATCGTCCTTTCGCTCTGCCCATCAGTTTGTGGATGATAGGCAGTACTCATGTCTAGACGAGTTCCTAATGCTTGCTGTAATGTCTGCCAGAATCTTGAAATAAATCTGCCATCCCTATCAGAGATAATAGAGATTGGTATTCCATGTCTGGAGACGACTTCCTTCAAATACAGTCGTGCTAACTTCTCCATCTTGTCATCTTCTCTTATTGGTAGGAAGTGTGCTGATTTGGTGAGACGATCAACTATTACCCAAATAGTATCAAAACCACTTGCAGTCCTTGGCAATTTAGTGATGAAATCCATGGTAATGTTTTCCCATTTCCATTCCGGGATTTCGGGTTGTTGAAGTAGACCTGATGGTTTCTGATGTTCAGCTTTGACCTTAGAACACGTCAAACATTCTCCTACGTATTTAGCAACATCGGCTTTCATACCCGGCCACCAAAAATGTTTCTTGAGATCCTTGTACATCTTCCCCGTTCCAGGATGTATTGAGTATCTGGTTTTATGAGCTTCTCTAAGTACCATTTCTCTCATATCTCCAAATTTTGGTACCCAAATCCTTTCAGCCCTATACCGGGTTCCGTCTTCCCGAATATTAAGATGCTTCTCCGATCCTTTGGGTATTTCATCCTTTAAATTTCCCTCTTTTAAAACTCCTTGTTGCGCCTCCTTTATTTGAGTAGTAATGTTATTATGAATCATTATATTCATAGATTTTACTCGAATGGGTTCTCTATCCTTCCTGCTCAAGGCATCGGCTACCACATTTGCCTTCCCCGGGTGGTAACGAATCTCAAAATCGTAATCATTCAATAATTCAATCCACCTACGCTGCCTCATATTCAGTTGTTTCTGATTAAATATGTGTTGAAGACTTTTGTGGTCGGTATATATAATACTTTTGACCCCATATAAGTAGTGCCTCCAAGTCTTTAATGCAAAAACAACCGCGCCTAATTCCAAATCATGCGTCGTATAATTTTGTTCGTGAATCTTCAATTGTCTAGACGCATAAGCAATCACCTTCGTTCGTTGCATTAATACACAACCGAGACCTTGCTTTGATGCGTCACAATAAATCACAAAATCATCATTCCCTTCAGGCAATGACAATATAGGTGCCGTAGTTAGCTTTTTCTTCAGTAACTGAAACGCTTTCTCTTGTTCATCATTCCATTCAAATTTCTTCCCTTTATGCGTTAATGCAGTCAAGGGTTTTGCTATTCTGGAAAAGTCTTGGATGAACCTTCTGTAGTAACCAGCTAGTCCTAAAAACTGGCGTATGTGTTTCGGAGTTTTCGGGGTTTCCCACTTTTCAACAGTTTCTATCTTTGCCGGATCCACCTTAATACCTTCTTTGTTCACTATGTGACCGAGGAATTGAACTTCTTCCAACCAAAATGCACACTTTGAAAACTTAGCGTACAATTCTTCCTTCCTCAATACTTCTAACACCTTTCTCAAATGTTCACCGTGTTCTTGGTCATTCTTTGAGTAAATAAGTATGTCATCAATGAAAACAATGACAAACTTGTCAAGGTATGGTCCACACACTCGGTTCATAAGGTCCATGAACACAGCTGGTGCATTAGTTAAACCAAACGGCATGACCATAAACTCGTAATGACCGTAACGTGTTCTGAAAGCAGTCTTTGGAATATCATCTTCTTTCACCCGCATTTGATGATACCCGGAACGTAAGTCAATCTTTGAATAAACAGACGAGCCTTGTAGTTGATCAAATAAGTCGTCGATTCTCGGTAGTGGGTAGCGGTTCTTGATGGTAAGTTTGTTCAACTCTCGGTAGTCGATACACAACCTGAATGTACCATCTTTCTTCTTGACAAACAAAACAGGAGCTCCCCACGGTGATGTGCTTGGTCGAATGAAACCACGCTCTAAAAGTTCTTGTAATTGGCTTCGCAGTTCTTTCATCTCGCTGGGTGCGAGTCTGTAAGGAGCACGAGCTATTGGTGCAGCTCCTGGTACAAGATCTATTTGAAATTCAACGGATCGATGTGGGGGTAATCCCGGTAATTCTTTCGGAAATACATCGGGAAATTCTTTTGCAATGGGACATCATTGATGCTCTTTTCTTCAGTTTGTACTTTCTCGACGTGTGCTAGAACAGCATAGCAACCTTTTCTTATTAGTTTTTGTGCCTTCAAATTACTAATAAGATGTAGCTTCGTGTTGCCCTTTTCTCCGTACACCATTAAGGGTTTTCCTTTTTCTCGTATAATGCGAATTGCATTTTTGTAACAAACGATCTCCGCTTTCACTTCTTTCAACCAGTCCATACCGATTATCACATCAAAACTCCCTAACTCTACTGGTATCAAATCAATCTTAAATGTTTCGCTAACCAGTTTAATTTCTCGATTCCGACATATATTATCTGCTGAAATTAATTTACCATTTGATAATTCGAGTAAAAATTTACTATCCAAAGGCGTCAATGGACAACTTAATTTAGCACAAAAATCTCTACTCATATAGCTTCTATCCGCACCCAAATCAAATAAAACGTAAGCAGATTTATTGTCAATAAGAAACGTACCCGTAACAAGCTCCGGGTCTTCCTGTGCCTCTACCGCATTAATATTGAAAACTCTTCCACGGCCTTGTCCATTCGTGTTCTCCTGGTTCGGGCAATTTCTAATAATGTGGCCTGGTTTTCCACATTTATAACAAACTACATTGGCATAACTTGCTCCGACACTACTTGCTCCGCCATTACTCGTTCCGACACCATTTGTTCCTTTTGTTCTATTAACCCCTGGTCCGTAGACCTCACACTTCGCCGCGCTATGACCATTTCTTTTACACTTGTTGCAAAATTTGGTGCAGAACCCCGAGTGATTCTTTTCACACCTTTGGCATAGTTGCTTCTGATTGTTGTTGTTGTTGCGGTTAATATTGTTGTTGGGATGATTGTTGTAGTTGTTGTTGTTGTTGTTGTTGTTGTTGTTGGGCCGTTTGTTGTAGTTGCGATTGATGTTGCGATTGTTGGGATAATTGTTGCGATTATTGTTGTAATTGCTGTTGTTGTTGTATTGGTGATTCTTATCACCGTTTTCCTCCCACTTTCTTTTGACTTGCTTCACATTGGCCTCTTCAGCAGTCTGTTCTTTAATTCTTTCTTCAATCTGGTTCACTAGTTTGTGAGCCATTCTACATGCCTGTTGTATGGAGGCGGGCTCGTGTGAACTTATATCTTCTTGGATTCTTTCCGGTAATCCTTTCACAAACGCGTCGATCTTCTCTTCCTCATCTTCGAATGCTCCCGGACACAATAGGCACAATTCTGTGAATCGTCTTTCGTACGTGGTAATATCAAATCCTTGGGTTCGTAACCCTCTAAGTTCTGTCTTGAGCTTATTGACCTCGGTTCTGGGACGGTACTTCTCGTTCATCAAGTGCTTGAATGCTGACCACGGTAGTGCGTACGCATCATCTTATCCCACTTGCTCTAGATAGGTATTCCACCATGTTAACGCAGAACCTGTGAAGGTATGCGTAGCGTACTTCACTTTGTCCTCTTCAGTACACTTACTTATGGCAAACACCGATTTAACCTTCTCGGTCCACCGTTTCAATCCGATCGGTCCTTCGGTTCCATCAAATTCCAAAGGTTTGCAGGCAGTGAATTCTTTGTAGGTGCATCCTACACGATTTCCTGTACTGCTAGATCCAAGGTTATTGTTGGTATGTAGCGCAGCCTGTACTGCGGCTATGTTTGAAGCTAGAAAAGTACGGAATTCCTCTTCATTCATATTCACGGTGTGTCGAGTAGTCGGTGCCATTTCCTTCAAAATAGTTAAATGGAACAAGTTAATCATACAGAATATTAAGAGTAGTTAATAGTATTTCGTAGCATAATATGAACTCATTTATAAAAGCTTTTTCTTCATATTAGCGTTTTATAAGTTTAAATTCGGGTAGTACCTACCCGTTAAGTTCATACTTAGTAGCTAATATACAATTCAACTACTACAATTCTATATGAAAAACTGATTATAATAATATTTCGCGTTCAAACCATAGACAAAATCAAATCGTGACCGAGGAGCATTCGAAGCTATTTGAAGAACCGCATACAAAGTGTAATGATTTTTCGGGTAGTACCTAGATGGTGAGTATATAGTCCCACTTTTAAACTCTAAATATTTCGGGATGAGAATACATGTATTTTATGTTTTACATTATGGACACAAGTAACTGAAAAATATATTCTACGTTGAGTTGTACCACTGGCATACTTCCCTGTAGCTTGGTAACTAATATTTACAGCGGTATTGTAAACGCGAATCCTGTTGATAGATCTATCGGGCCTGACAACCCCAACCGGACTGGACGACCAGTATTCAACGGTTGCACAGTACTTCGTTTCGTGACTACACTTGGTACAGTGTAGTAAGATTTCATATTAAAGGGAATATGCGACGTGATTAATTGTTAAGTATGGTTACCAAGTGCTCAACCACTTAGAATATTTTTATTAAAATGTTTATATATGAAATCTTGTGGTCCATTGTTATAACGCTGCTAGCATTAAACCTATATATCTCACCAACTTTATGTTGACGTTTTAAAGCATGTTATTCTCAGGTACGAATTAAGTCTTCCGCTGTGCATTTGCTCATGTTAAGGACATTACTTGGAGTCGATCATCGCAATTACAAGTTCTCTAAGACCAACGCTCTGATACCAATTGTCATATCTTAGCTCTGATACCAACTGCATTAGTGTAAGGTGATCATACAACTCAAACTTTTTACTTGACAATACATCTGCTTACGTTTTATTTGATTCGGGTGCGGATAGAAGCTATATGAGTAGAGATTTTTGTGCTAAATTAAGTTGTCCATTGACGCCTTTGGATAGTAAATTTTTACTCGAATTAGCAAATGGTAAATTAATTTCAGCAGATAATATATGTCGGAATCGAGAAATTAAACTGGTTAGCGAAACATTTAAGATTGATTTGATACCAGTAGAGTTAGGGAGTTTTGATGTGATAATCGGTATGGACTGGTTGAAAGAAGTGAAAGCGGAGATCGTTTGTTACAAAAATGCAATTCGCATTATACGAGAAAAAGGAAAACCCTTAATGGTGTACGGAGAAAAGGGCAACACGAAGCTACATCTTATTAGTAATTTGAAGGCACAAAAACTAATAAGAAAAGGTTGCTATGCTGTTCTAGCACACGTCGAGAAAGTACAAACTGAAGAAAAGAGCATCAATGATGTTCCCATTGCAAAAGAATTTCCCGATGTATTTCCGAAAGAATTACCGGGATTACCCCCACATCGATCCGTTGAATTTCAAATAGATCTTGTACCAGGAGCTGCACCAATAGCTCGTGCTCCTTACAGACTCGCACCCAGCGAGATGAAAGAACTGCAAAGCCAATTACAAGAACTTTTAGAGCGTGGTTTCATTCGACCAAGCACATCACCGTGGGGAGCTCCTGTTTTGTTTGTCAAGAAGAAAGATGGTACATTCAGGTTGTGTATCGACTACCGAGAGTTGAACAAACTTACCATCAAGAACCGCTACCCACTACCGAGAATCGACGACTTATTTGATCAACTACAAGGCTCGTCTGTTTATTCAAAGATTGACTTACGTTCCGGGTATCATCAAATGCGGGTGAAAGAAGATGATATTCCAAAGACTGCTTTCAGAACACGTTACGGTCATTACGAGTTTATGGTCATGCCGTTTGGTTTAACTAATGCACCAGCTGTGTTCATGGACCTTATGAACCGAGTGTGTGGACCATACCTTGACAAGTTTGTCATTGTTTTCATTGATGACATACTTATTTACTCAAAGAATGACCAAGAACACGGTGAACATTTGAGAAAGGTGTTAGAAGTATTGAGGAAGGAAGAATTGTACGCTAAGTTTTCAAAGTGTGCATTTTGGTTGGAAGAAGTTCAATTCCTCGGTCACATAGTGAACAAAGAAGGTATTAAGGTGGATCCGGCAAAGATAGAAACTGTTGAAAAGTGGGAAACCCCGAAAACTCCGAAACACATACGCCAGTTTTTAGGACTAGCTGGTTACTACAGAAGGTTCATCCAAGACTTTTCCAGAATAGCAAAACCCTTGACTGCATTAACGCATAAAGGGAAGAAATTTGAATGGAATGATGAACAAGAGAAAGCGTTTCAGTTATTGAAGAAAAAGCTAACTACGGCACCTATATTGTCATTGCCTGAAGGGAATGATGATTTTGTGATTTATTGTGACGCATCAAAGCAAGGTCTCGGTTGTGTATTAATGCAACGAACGAAGGTGATTGCTTATGCGTCTAGACAATTGAAGATTCACGAACAAAATTATACGACGCATGATTTGGAATTAGGCGCGGTTGTTTTTGCATTAAAGACTTGGAGGCACTACTTATATGGGGTCAAAAGTATTATATATACCGACCACAAAAGTCTTCAACACATATTTAATCAGAAACAACTGAATATGAGGCAGCGTAGGTGGATTGAATTATTGAATGATTACGATTTTGAGATTCGTTACCACCCGGGGAAGGCAAATGTGGTAGCCGATGCCTTGAGCAGGAAGGATAGAGAACCCATTCGAGTAAAATCTATGAATATAATGATTCATAATAACATTACTACTCAAATAATGGAGGCGCAACAAGGAGTTTTAAAAGAGGGAAATTTAAAGGATGAAATACCCAAAGGATCGGAGAAGCATCTTAATATTCGGGAAGACGGAACCCGGTATAGGGCTGAAAGGATTTGGGTACCAAAATTTGGAGATATGAGAGAAATGGTACTTAGAGAAGCTCATAAAACCAGATACTCAATACATCCTGGAACGGGGAAGATGTACAAGGATCTCAAGAAACATTTTTGGTGGCCGGGTATGAAAGCCGATGTTGCTAAATACGTAGGAGAATGTTTGACGTGTTCTAAGGTCAAAGCTGAGCATCAGAAACCATCAGGTCTACTTCAACAACCCGAAATCCCGGAATGGAAATGGGAAAACATTACCATGGATTTCATCACTAAATTGCCAAGGACTGCAAGTGGTTTTGATACTATTTGGGTAATAGTTGACCGTCTCACCAAATCAGCACACTTCTTGCCAATAAGAGAAGATGACAAGATAGAGAAGTTAGCACGACTGTATTTGAAGGAAGTCATCTCCAGACATGGAATACCAATCTCTATTATCTCTGATAGGGATGGCAGATTTATTTCAAGATTCTGGCAGACATTACAGCAAGCATTAGGAACTCGTCTAGACATGAGTACTGCCTATCATCCACAAACTGATGGGCAGAGCGAAAGGACGATACAAACGCTTGAAGACATGCTACGAGCATGTGTTATTGATTTCGGAAACAGTTGGGATCGACATCTACCGTTAGCAGAATTTTCCTACAACAACAGCTACCATTCAAGCATTGAGATGGCGCCGTTTGAAGCACTTTATGGTAGAAAGTGCAGGTCTCCGATTTGTTGGAGTGAAGTGGGGGATAGACAGATTACGGGTCCGGAGATTATACAAGAAACTACCGAGAAGATCATCCAAATTCAACAACGGTTGAAAACCGCCCAAAGTCGACAAAAGAGCTACGCTGACATTAAAAGAAAAGATATAGAATTTGAAATTGGAGAGATGGTCATGCTTAAAGTTGCACCTTGGAAAGGCGTTGTTCGATTTGGTAAACGAGGGAAATTAAATCCAAGGTATATTGGACCATTCAAGATTATTGATCGTGTCGGACCAGTAGCTTACCGACTTGAGTTACCTCAACAACTCGCGGCTGTACATAACACTTTCCACGTCTCGAATTTGAAGAAATGTTTTGCTAAAGAAGATCTCACTATTCCGTTAGATGAAATCCAAATCAACGAAAAACTCCAATTCATCGAAGAACCCGTCGAAATAATGGATCGTGAGGTTAAAAGACTTAAGCAAAACAAGATACCAATTGTTAAGGTTCGATGGAATGCTCGTAGAGGACCCGAGTTCACCTGGGAGCGTGAAGATCAGATGAAGAAGAAATACCCGCATCTATTTCCAGAAGATTCGTCAACACCTTCAACAGCTTAAAATTTCGGGACGAAATTTATTTAACGGGTAGGTACTGTAGTGACCTGAACTTTTCCATGTTTATATATATTAATTGAGATTGATATTTACATGATTAAATGTTTCCAACATGTTAAGAAATCAAACTTGTTAAGACTTGATTAATTGAAATATGTTTCATATAGACAATTGACCACCCAAGTTGACCGGTGATTCACGAACGTTAAAACTTGTAAAAACTATATGATGACATATATATGGATATATATATAGTTAACATGATACTATGATAAGTAAACATATCATTAAGTATATTAACAATGAACTACATATGTAAAAACAAGACTACTAACTTAATGATTTTTAAACGAGACATATATGTAACGATTATCGTTGTAAAGACATTTAATGTATATATATATCATATTAAGAGATATTCATACATGATAATATCATGATAATATAATAATTTAAAATCTCATTTGATATTATAAACATTGGGTTAACAACATTTAACAAGATCGTTAACCTAAAGGTTTCAAAACAACACTTACATGTAACGACTAACGATGACTTAACGACTCAGTTAAAATGTATATACATGTAGTGTTTTAATATGTATTTATACACTTTTGAAAGACTTCAATACACTTATCAAAATACTTCTACTTAACAAAAATGCTTACAATTACATTCTCGTTCAGTTTCATCAACAATTCTACTCGTATGCACCCGTATTAGTACTCGTACAATACACAGCTTTTAGATGTATGTACTATTGGTATATACACTCCAATGATCAGCTCTTAGCAGCCCATGTGAGTCACCTAACACATGTGGGAACCATCATTTGGCAACTAGCATGAAATATCTCATAAGATTACAAAAATATGAGTAATCATTCATGACTTATTTACATGAAAACAAAATTACATATCCTTTATATCTAATCCATACACCAACGACCAAAAACACCTACAAACACTTTCATTCTTCAATTTTCTTCATCTAATTGAACTCTCTCAAGTTCTATCTTCAAGTTCTAAGTGTTCTTCATAAATTCCAAAAGTTCTAGTTTCATAAAATCAAGAATACTTTCAAGTTTGCTAGCTCACTTCCAATCTTGTAAGGTGATCATCCAACCTCAAGAAATCTTTGTTTCTTACAGTAGGTTATCATTCTAATACAAGGTAATAATCATATTCAAACTTTGGTTCAATTTCTATAACTATAACAATCTTATTTCAAGTGATGATCTTACTTGAACTTGTTTTCGTGTCATGATTTTACTTCAAGAACTTTGAGCCATCCAAGGATCCATTGAAGCTAGATCCATTTTTCTCTTTTCCAGTAGGTTCATCCAAGGAACTTAAGGTAGTAATGATGTTCATAACATCATTCGATTCATACATATAAAGCTATCTTATTCGAAGGTTTAAACTTGTAATCACTAGAACATAGTTTAGTTAATTCTAAACTTGTTCGCAAACAAAAGTTAATCCTTCTAACTTGACTTTTAAAATCAACTAAACACATGTTCTATATCTATATGATATGCTAACTTAATGATTTAAAACCTGGAAACACGAAAAACACCGTAAAACCGGATTTACGCCGTCGTAGTAACATCGCGGGCTGTTTTGGGTTAGTTAATTAAAAACTATGATAAACTTTGATTTAAAAGTTGTTATTCTGAGAAAATGATTTTTATTATGAACATGAAACTATATCCAAAAATTATGGTTAAACTCAAAGTGGAAGTATGTTTTCTAAAATGGTCATCTAGACGTCGTTCTTTCGACTGAAATGACTACCTTTACAAAAACGACTTGTAACTTATTTTTCCGACTAGAAACCTATACTTTTTTTGTTTAGATTCATAAAATAAAGTTCAATATGAAACCATAGCAATTTGATTCACTCAAAACGGATTTAAAATGAAGAAGTTATGGGTAAAACAAGATTGGATAATTTTTCTCATTTTAGCTACGTGAAAATTGGTAACAAATCTATTCCAACCATAACTTAATCAACTTGTATTATATATTATGTAATCTTGAGATACCATAGACACGTATACAATGTTTCGACCTATCATGTCGACACATCTATATATATTTCGGAACAACCATAGACACTCTATATGTGAATGTTGGAGTTAGCTATACAGGGTTGAGGTTGATTCCAAAATATATATAGTTTGAGTTGTGATCAATACTGAGATACGTATACACTGGGTCGTGGATTGATTCAAGATAATATTTATCGATTTATTTCTGTACATCTAACTGTGGACAACTAGTTGTAGGTTACTAACGAGGACAGCTGACTTAATAAACTTAAAACATCAAAATATATTAAACGTGTTGTAAATATATTTTGAACATACTTTGATATATATGTATATATTGTTATAGGTTCGTGAATCAACCAGTGGCCAAGTCTTACTTCCCGACGAAGTAAAAATCTGTGAAAGTGAGTTATAGTCCCACTCTTAAAATCTAATATTTTTGGGATGAGAATACATGCAGGTTTTATAAATGATTTACAAAATAGACACAAGTACGTGAAACTACATTCTATGGTTGAATTATCGAAATCGAATATGCCCCTTTTTATTAAGTCTGGTAATCTAAGAATTAGGGAACAGACACCCTAATTGACGCGAATCCTAAAGATAGATCTATTGGGCCTAACAAACCCCATCCAAAGTACCGGATGCTTTAGTACTTCGAAATTTATATCATATCCGAAGGGTGTCCCGGAATGATGGGGATATTCTTATATATGCATCTTGTTATTGTCGGTTACCAGGTGTTCACCATATGAATGATTTTTATCTCTATGTATGGGATGTGTATTGAAATATGAAATCTTGTGGTCTATTGTTACGATTTGATATATATAGGTTAAACCTATAACTCACCAACATTTTTGTTGACGTTTTAAGCATGTTTATTCTCAGGTGATTATTAAGAGCTTCCGCTGTCGCATACTTAAATAAGGACAAGATTTGGAGTCCATGCTTGTATGATATTGTGTAAAAACTGCATTCAAGAAACTTATTTTGTTGTAACATATTTGTATTGTAAACCATTATGTAATGGTCGTGTGTAAACAGGATATTTTAGATTATCATTATTTGATAATCTACGTAAAGCTTTTTAAACCTTTATTGATGAAATAAAGGTTATGGTTTGTTTAAAAATGAATGCAGTCTTTGAAAAACGTCTCATATAGAGGTCAAAACCTCGCAACGAAATCAATTAATATGGAACGTTTTACGTACAAGAAGCATCATAAACCTTTTTTGTTGTTATTAGTAACTGTTTTTATAAATGTGGAAATAACACTTTCCACGTCTCGAATTTGAAGAAATGTTTTGCTAAAGAAGATCTCACTATTCCGTTAGATGAAATCTTAAATCAACGGAAAACTTTTTACTCGAATATCATAAATATAAATGAATTACCGGAAAACAAATTTTAAATGTGAATGTTATTTTTATATGTGAATGTTAATCACGATAAGTCGTTACATATTTATATACTTTTACAATTGTCAGTGATTTCCAGAAAAATTAATTATGGTCAATTCCAGAAAAGTATACAATTCAGTTCAAGTAAAAAGATCGTCGGTAAGTCGTCGACCAAAGTTAATTATGGTCAATGGTGTTTCCGCCAAGGAAGCAAAATATTGGGAGGATTACCAATTCTCCGATGAATCGGATTCCGACGAGAATTCCGATGATGTTATAGAAATTACCCCAACTGAATTTAAAAAGGCAAAAGAAAATAATAAGGGAAAGGGCATAAAAATAGAGAAATCTAATTCCAACCCCGATGAACTTTATATGTATCGTCAACCCCCGAAGTCCTTAAGTTGTAACAATGACCCGGGAACCTCTAAACCACCAGGTTTTTCTAAACCAATGTGGACAACGACGGCTCGTATTAGGGGAACATCATATATCCCTAGAAACTTGGCAAAACGAACCAAAACCGAAGAAGAAGAAACGAGCGAGTCGGAATAAGATAGTTGTATTCGTGTGGTGTAATATATGGAATATAGTGTTCTTATGCTTTATGATATATGTAAAAATTGTTTGTATTAATAAGTATTTTTTTTATGAATCTAACTCTTGTCTATTTTACAGTTTAAAAAACACAAAATGGATAGACAACCCAATATTTTAAGAGACCTACCCGGAGACATGATTGATGAAATCTTGTCTAGAGTCGGCCAGAATTCTTCGGCACAACTATTTAAGGCGAGATCAGTTTGTAAGACATTCGAAGAACGTTCCAAGAATGTCTTGGTTTATAAGAGACTTTCGTTTGAAAGATGGGGGATATCACATTGGGAAACCCATAAGTTACGATGTGTTTACTTTGACGCATATATTGCGGGGAACCCAAATGCTATTTTACGCAACGGGTTAAGAAATTATTTTGACTCAATATATCCGAATATTGGACTTCGTGATTTAGAAAAAGCGGCTAACATGCAACATAAAGAAGCATGTTATGCTTACGGATTAGTAATGTTCGCTTCTCACCAAAGTGAGAACAAGAACATCGGGCTACAACTATTAAACAAAACGTTTCCACAAGTGACGGAGTCGGTAATTGGGGTAAGAAATGAGGTTTTTAGATTATTACGGGACTGTTGGACATTACGTAACCCTCATCCCTTTGATGACGTTACAACACGCTGTCTTATCAACGGCCATAACGGTTATGTTGCACAAGACCAAGGATGGGAAGTAGTCCTAGTAAAACCAGAATGCATGACTTGTTTCTGGACGTATGAATTACGTGTCTTTATTGCCTTTGCTGAACGACTTGTGTACTAGCTAGAATTGTCTTCACAACTATCTTGTATCAAAGTTATTGTGTGCTATATTTCATGCTTTATGTAAAATAAGCGGTATTGTAAGTTTGTAAAATATTGTATAAAAGTTTGAACGCGAAATATTATTATAATCAGTTTTTCATATAGAATTGTAGTAGTTGAATTGTATATTAGCTACTAAGTATGAACTTAACGGGTAGGTACTACCCGAATTTAAACTTATAAAACGCTAATATGAAGAAAAAGCTTTTATAAATGAGTTCATATTATGCTACGAAATACTATTAACTACTCTTAATATTCTGTATGATTAACTTGTTCCATTTAACTATTTTGAAGGAAATGGCACCGACTACTCGACACACCGTGAATATGAATGAAGAGGAATTCCGTACTTTTCTAGCTTCAAACATAGCCGCAGTACAGGCTGCGCTACATACCAACAATAACCTTGGATCTAGCAGTACAGGAAATCGTGTAGGATGCACCTACAAAGAATTCACTGCCTGCAAACCTTTGGAATTTGATGGAACCGAAGGACCGATCGGATTGAAACGGTGGACCGAGAAGGTTGAATCGGTGTTTGCCATAAGTAAGTGTACTGAAGAGGACAAAGTGAAGTACGCTACGCATACCTTCACAGGTTCTGCGTTAACATGGTGGAATACCTATCTAGAGCAAGTGGGACAAGATGATGCGTACGCACTACCGTGGTCAGCATTCAAGCACTTGATGAACGAGAAGTACCGTCCCAGAACCGAGGTCAATAAGCTCAAGACAGAACTTAGAGGGTTACGAACCCAAGGATTTGATATTACCACGTACGAAAGACGATTCACAGAATTGTGCCTATTGTGTCCGGGAGCATTCGAAGATGAGGAAGAGAAGATCGACGCGTTTGTGAAAGGATTACCGGAAAGAATCCAAGAAGATATAAGTTCACACGAGCCCGCCTCCATACAACAGGCATGTAGAATGGCTCACAAACTAGTGAACCAGATTGAAGAAAGAATTAAAGAACAGACTGCTGAAGAGGCCAATGTGAAGCAAGTCAAAAGAAAGTGGGAGGAAAACGGTGATAAGAATCACCAATACAACAACAACAGCAATTACAACAATAATCGCAACAATAATCCCAACAATCGCAACATCAATCGCAACTACAACAAACGGCCCAACAACAACAACAACAACAACAACAACAACAACAACAACTACAACAATCATCCCAACAACAATAATAACCGCAACAACAACAATAATCAGAAGCAACTATGCCAAAGGTGTGAAAAGAATCATTCGGGGTTCTGCACCAAATTTTGCAACAAGTGTAAAAGAAATGGTCATAGCGCGGCGAAGTGTGAGGTCTACGGACCAGGGGTTAATAGAACGAAAGGAATAAATGGTGTCGGAACGAGTAATGGCGGAGCAAGTAGTGTCGGAGCAAGTTATGCCAATGTAGTTTGTTATAAATGTGGAAAACCAGGCCACATTATTAGAAATTGCCCGAACCAGGAGAACACGAATGGACAAGGCCGTGGAAGAGTTTTCAATATTAATGCGGTAGAGGCACAGGAAGACCCGGAGCTTGTTACGGGTACGTTTCTTATTGACAATACATCTGCTTACGTTTTATTTGATTCGGGTGCGGATAGAAGCTATATGAGTAGAGATTTTTGTGCTAAATTAAGTTGTCCATTGACGCCTTTGGATAGTAAATTTTTACTCGAATTAGCAAATGGTAAATTAATTTCAGCAGATAATATATGTCGGAATCGAGAAATTAAACTGGTTAGCGAAACATTTAAGATTGATTTGATACCAGTAGAGTTAGGGAGTTTTGATGTGATAATCGGTATGGACTGGTTGAAAGAAGTGAAAGCGGAGATCGTTTGTTACAAAAATGCAATTCGCATTATACGAGAAAAAGGAAAACCCTTAATGGTGTACGGAGAAAAGGGCAACACGAAGCTACATCTTATTAGTAATTTGAAGGCACAAAAACTAATAAGAAAAGGTTGCTATGCTGTTCTAGCACACGTCGAGAAAGTACAAACTGAAGAAAAGAGCATCAATGATGTTCCCATTGCAAAAGAATTTCCCGATGTATTTCCGAAAGAATTACCGGGATTACCCCCACATCGATCCGTTGAATTTCAAATAGATCTTGTACCAGGAGCTGCACCAATAGCTCGTGCTCCTTACAGACTCGCACCCAGCGAGATGAAAGAACTGCAAAGCCAATTACAAGAACTTTTAGAGCGTGGTTTCATTCGACCAAGCACATCACCGTGGGGAGCTCCTGTTTTGTTTGTCAAGAAGAAAGATGGTACATTCAGGTTGTGTATCGACTACCGAGAGTTGAACAAACTTACCATCAAGAACCGCTACCCACTACCGAGAATCGACGACTTATTTGATCAACTACAAGGCTCGTCTGTTTATTCAAAGATTGACTTACGTTCCGGGTATCATCAAATGCGGGTGAAAGAAGATGATATTCCAAAGACTGCTTTCAGAACACGTTACGGTCATTACGAGTTTATGGTCATGCTGTTTGGTTTAACTAATGCACCAGCTGTGTTCATGGACCTTATGAACCGAGTGTGTGGACCATACCTTGACAAGTTTGTCATTGTTTTCATTGATGACATACTTATTTACTCAAAGAATGACCAAGAACACGGTGAACATTTGAGAAAGGTGTTAGAAGTATTGAGGAAGGAAGAATTGTACGCTAAGTTTTCAAAGTGTGCATTTTGGTTGGAAGAAGTTCAATTCCTCGGTCACATAGTGAACAAAGAAGGTATTAAGGTGGATCCGGCAAAGATAGAAACTGTTGAAAAGTGGGAAACCCCGAAAACTCCGAAACACATACGCCAGTTTTTAGGACTAGCTGGTTACTACAGAAGGTTCATCCAAGACTTTTCCAGAATAGCAAAACCCTTGACTGCATTAACGCATAAAGGGAAGAAATTTGAATGGAATGATGAACAAGAGAAAGCGTTTCAGTTATTGAAGAAAAAGCTAACTACGGCACCTATATTGTCATTGCCTGAAGGGAATGATGATTTTGTGATTTATTGTGACGCATCAAAGCAAGGTCTCGGTTGTGTATTAATGCAACGAACGAAGGTGATTGCTTATGCGTCTAGACAATTGAAGATTCACGAACAAAATTATACGACGCATGATTTGGAATTAGGCGCGATTGTTTTTGCATTAAAGACTTGGAGGCACTACTTATATGGGGTCAAAAGTATTATATATACCGACCACAAAAGTCTTCAACACATATTTAATCAGAAACAACTGAATATGAGGCAGCGTAGGTGGATTGAATTATTGAATGATTACGATTTTGAGATTCGTTACCACCCGGGGAAGGCAAATGTGGTAGCCGATGCCTTGAGCAGGAAGGATAGAGAACCCATTCGAGTAAAATCTATGAATATAATGATTCATAATAACATTACTACTCAAATAATGGAGGCGCAACAAGGAGTTTTAAAAGAGGGAAATTTAAAGGATGAAATACCCAAAGGATCGGAGAAGCATCTTAATATTCGGGAAGACGGAACCCGGTATAGGGCTGAAAGGATTTGGGTACCAAAATTTGGAGATATGAGAGAAATGGTACTTAGAGAAGCTCATAAAACCAGATACTCAATACATCCTGGAACGGGGAAGATGTACAAGGATCTCAAGAAACATTTTTGGTGGCCGGGTATGAAAGCCGATGTTGCTAAATACGTAGGAGAATGTTTGACGTGTTCTAAGGTCAAAGCTGAGCATCAGAAACCATCAGGTCTACTTCAACAACCCGAAATCCCGGAATGGAAATGGGAAAACATTACCATGGATTTCATCACTAAATTGCCAAGGACTGCAAGTGGTTTTGATACTATTTGGGTAATAGTTGACCGTCTCACCAAATCAGCACACTTCTTGCCAATAAGAGAAGATGACAAGATGGAGAAGTTAGCACGACTGTATTTGAAGGAAGTCATCTCCAGACATGGAATACCAATCTCTATTATCTCTGATAGGGATGGCAGATTTATTTCAAGATTCTGGCAGACATTACAGCAAGCATTAGGAACTCGTCTAGACATGAGTACTGCCTATCATCCACAAACTGATGGGCAGAGCGAAAGGACGATACAAACGCTTGAAGACATGCTACGAGCATGTGTTATTGATTTCGGAAACAGTTGGGATCGACATCTACCGTTAGCAGAATTTTCCTACAACAACAGCTACCATTCAAGCATTGAGATGGCGCCGTTTGAAGCACTTTATGGTAGAAAGTGCAGGTCTCCGATTTGTTGGAGTGAAGTGGGGGATAGACAGATTACGGGTCCGGAGATTATACAAGAAACTACCGAGAAGATCATCCAAATTCAACAACGGTTGAAAACCGCCCAAAGTCGACAAAAGAGCTACGCTGACATTAAAAGAAAAGATATAGAATTTGAAATTGGAGAGATGGTCATGCTTAAAGTTGCACCTTGGAAAGGCGTTGTTCGATTTGGTAAACGAGGGAAATTAAATCCAAGGTATATTGGACCATTCAAGATTATTGATCGTGTCGGACCAGTAGCTTACCGACTTGAGTTACCTCAACAACTCGCGGCTGTACATAACACTTTCCACGTCTCGAATTTGAAGAAATGTTTTGCTAAAGAAGATCTCACTATTCCGTTAGATGAAATCCAAATCAACGAAAAACTCCAATTCATCGAAGAACCCGTCGAAATAATGGATTGTGAGGTTAAAAGACTTAAGCAAAACAAGATACCAATTGTTAAGGTTCGATGGAATGCTCGTAGAGGACCCGAGTTCACCTGGGAGCGTGAAGATCAGATGAAGAAGAAATACCCGCATCTATTTCCAGAAGATTCGTCAACACCTTCAACAGCTTAAAATTTCGGGACGAAATTTATTTAACGGGTAGGTACTGTAGTGACCTGAACTTTTCCATGTTTATATATATTAATTGAGATTGATATTTACATGATTAAATGTTTCCAACATGTTAAGAAATCAAACTTGTTAAGACTTGATTAATTGAAATATGTTTCATATAGACAATTGACCACCCAAGTTGACCGGTGATTCACGAACGTTAAAACTTGTAAAAACTATATGATGACATATATATGGATATATATATAGTTAACATGATACTATGATAAGTAAACATATCATTAAGTATATTAACAATGAACTACATATGTAAAAACAAGACTACTAACTTAATGATTTTTAAACGAGACATATATGTAACGATTATCGTTGTAAAGACATTTAATGTATATATATATCATATTAAGAGATATTCATACATGATAATATCATGATAATATAATAATTTAAAATCTCATTTGATATTATAAACATTGGGTTAACAACATTTAACAAGATCGTTAACCTAAAGGTTTCAAAACAACACTTACATGTAACGACTAACGATGACTTAACGACTCAGTTAAAATGTATATACATGTAGTGTTTTAATATGTATTTATACACTTTTGAAAGACTTCAATACACTTATCAAAATACTTCTACTTAACAAAAATGCTTACAATTACATTCTCGTTCAGTTTCATCAACAATTCTACTCGTATGCACCCGTATTAGTACTCGTACAATACACAGCTTTTAGATGTATGTACTATTGGTATATACACTCCAATGATCAGCTCTTAGCAGCCCATGTGAGTCACCTAACACATGTGGGAACCATCATTTGGCAACTAGCATGAAATATCTCATAAGATTACAAAAATATGAGTAATCATTCATGACTTATTTACATGAAAACAAAATTACATATCCTTTATATCTAATCCATACACCAACGACCAAAAACACCTACAAACACTTTCATTCTTCAATTTTCTTCATCTAATTGAACTCTCTCAAGTTCTATCTTCAAGTTCTAAGTGTTCTTCATAAATTCCAAAAGTTCTAGTTTCATAAAATCAAGAATACTTTCAAGTTTGCTAGCTCACTTCCAATCTTGTAAGGTGATCATCCAACCTCAAGAAATCTTTGTTTCTTACAGTAGGTTATCATTCTAATACAAGGTAATAATCATATTCAAACTTTGGTTCAATTTCTATAACTATAACAATCTTATTTCAAGTGATGATCTTACTTGAACTTGTTTTCGTGTCATGATTTTACTTCAAGAACTTTGAGCCATCCAAGGATCCATTGAAGCTAGATCCATTTTTCTCTTTTCCAGTAGGTTCATCCAAGGAACTTAAGGTAGTAATGATGTTCATAACATCATTCGATTCATACATATAAAGCTATCTTATTCGAAGGTTTAAACTTGTAATCACTAGAACATAGTTTAGTTAATTCTAAACTTGTTCGCAAACAAAAGTTAATCCTTCTAACTTGACTTTTAAAATCAACTAAACACATGTTCTATATCTATATGATATGCTAACTTAATGATTTAAAACCTGGAAACACGAAAAACACCGTAAAACCGGATTTACGCCGTCGTAGTAACATCGCGGGCTGTTTTGGGTTAGTTAATTAAAAACTATGATAAACTTTGATTTAAAAGTTGTTATTCTGAGAAAATGATTTTTATTATGAACATGAAACTATATCCAAAAATTATGGTTAAACTCAAAGTGGAAGTATGTTTTCTAAAATGGTCATCTAGACGTCGTTCTTTCGACTGAAATGACTACCTTTACAAAAACGACTTGTAACTTATTTTTCCGACTAGAAACCTATACTTTTTTTGTTTAGATTCATAAAATAAAGTTCAATATGAAACCATAGCAATTTGATTCACTCAAAACGGATTTAAAATGAAGAAGTTATGGGTAAAACAAGATTGGATAATTTTTCTCATTTTAGCTACGTGAAAATTGGTAACAAATCTATTCCAACCATAACTTAATCAACTTGTATTATATATTATGTAATCTTGAGATACCATAGACACGTATACAATGTTTCGACCTATCATGTCGACACATCTATATATATTTCGGAACAACCATAGACACTCTATATGTGAATGTTGGAGTTAGCTATACAGGGTTGAGGTTGATTCCAAAATATATATAGTTTGAGTTGTGATCAATACTGAGATACGTATACACTGGGTCGTGGATTGATTCAAGATAATATTTATCGATTTATTTCTGTACATCTAACTGTGGACAACTAGTTGTAGGTTACTAACGAGGACAGCTGACTTAATAAACTTAAAACATCAAAATATATTAAAAGTGTTGTAAATATATTTTGAACATACTTTGATATATATGTATATATTGTTATAGGTTCGTGAATCAACCAGTGGCCAAGTCTTACTTCCCGACGAAGTAAAAATCTGTGAAAGTGAGTTATAGTCCCACTCTTAAAATCTAATATTTTTGGGATGAGAATACATGCAGGTTTTATAAATGATTTACAAAATAGACACAAGTACGTGAAACTACATTCTATGGTTGAATTATCGAAATCGAATATGCCCCTTTTTATTAAGTCTGGTAATCTAAGAATTAGGGAACAGACACCCTAATTGACGCGAATCCTAAAGATAGATCTATTGGGCCTAACAAACCCCATCCAAAGTACCGGATGCTTTAGTACTTCGAAATTTATATCATATCCGAAGGGTGTCCCGGAATGATGGGGATATTCTTATATATGCATCTTGTTATTGTCGGTTACCAGGTGTTCACCATATGAATGATTTTTATCTCTATGTATGGGATGTGTATTGAAATATGAAATCTTGTGGTCTATTGTTACGATTTGATATATATAGGTTAAACCTATAACTCACCAACATTTTTGTTGACGTTTTAAGCATGTTTATTCTCAGGTGATTATTAAGAGCTTCCGCTGTCGCATACTTAAATAAGGACAAGATTTGGAGTCCATGCTTGTATGATATTGTGTAAAAACTGCATTCAAGAAACTTATTTTGTTGTAACATATTTGTATTGTAAACCATTATGTAATGGTCGTGTGTAAACAGGATATTTTAGATTATCATTATTTGATAATCTACGTAAAGCTTTTTAAACCTTTATTGATGAAATAAAGGTTATGGTTTGTTTAAAAATGAATGCAGTCTTTGAAAAACGTCTCATATAGAGGTCAAAACCTCGCAACGAAATCAATTAATATGGAACGTTTTTAATCAATAAGAACGGGACATTTCAGTTGCTCGACCATTACATAATGGTTTACAATACAAATATGTTACATCGAAATCAGTTTCTTGAATGCAGTTTTTACACAATATCATACAAACATGGACTCCAAATCTTGTCCTTATTTTAGTATGCAACAGCGGAAGCTCTTAATATTCACCTGAGAATAAACATGCTTTAAACGTCAACAAAAATGTTGGTGAGTTATAGGTTTAACCTATATATATCAAATCGTAACAATAGACCACAAGATTTCATGTTTCAATACACATCCCATACATAGAGATAAAAATCATTCATATGGTGAACACCTGGTAACCGACAATAACAAGATGCATATATAAGAATATCCCCATCATTCCGGGACACCCTTCGGATATGATATAAATTTCGAAGTACTAAAGCATCCGGTACTTTGGATGGGGTTTGTTAGGCCCAATAGATCTATCTTTAGGATTCGCGTCAATTAGGGTGTCTGTTCCCTAATTCTTAGATTACCAGACTTAATAAAAAGGGGCATATTCGATTTCGATAATTCAACCATAGAATGTAGTTTCACGTACTTGTGTCTATTTTGTAAATCATTTATAAAACCTGCATGTATTCTCATCCCAAAAATATTAGATTTTAAAAGTGGGACTATAACTCACTTTCACAGATTTTTACTTCGTCGGGAAGTAAGACTTGGCCACTGGTTGATTCACGAACCTATAACAATATATACATATATATCAAAGTATGTTCAAAATATATTTACAACACTTTTAATATATTTTGATGTTTTAAGTTTATTAAGTCAGCTGTCTTCGTTAGTAACCTACAACTAGTTGTCCACAGTTAGATGTACAGAAATAAATCGATAAATATTATCTTGAATCAATCCACGACCCAGTGTATACGTATCTCAGTATTGATCACAACTCAAACTATATATATTTTGGAATCAACCTCAACCCTGTATAGCTAACTCCAACATTCACATATAGAGTGTCTATGGTTGTTCCGAAATATATATAGATGTGTCGACATGATAGGTCGAAACATTGTATACGTGTCTATGGTATCTCAAGATTACATAATATACAATACAAGTTGATTAAGTTATGGTTGGAATAGATTTGTTACCAATTTTCACGTAGCTAAAATGAGAAAAATTATCCAATCTTGTTTTACCCATAACTTCTTCATTTTAAATCCGTTTTGAGTGAATCAAATTGCTATGGTTTCATATTGAACTCTATTTTATGAATCTAAACAGAAAAAGTAAAGGTTTATAGTCGGAAAAATAAGTTACAAGTCGTTTTTGTAAAGGTAGTCATTTCAGTCGAAAGAACGACGTCTAGATGACCATTTTAGAAAACATACTTCCACTTTGAGTTTAACCATAATTTTTGGATATAGTTTCATGTTCATAATAAAAATCATTTTCTCAGAATAACAACTTTTAAATCAAAGTTTATCATAGTTTTTAATTAACTAACCCAAAACAGCCCGCGGTGTTACTACGACGGAGTAAATCCGGTTTTACGGTGTTTTTCGTGTTTCCAGGTTTTAAATCATTAAGTTAGCATATCATATAGATATAGAACATGTGAACAAAGATGATGCTTTTTTCAAACAATGGATCGTGAATATCTAAGATAATATGATACAAAAATATAAACTTCGAAATTTTTAAACAAACCATAACCTTTATTTCATCAATAAAGGTTTAAAAAGCTTTACGTAGATTATCAAATAATGATAATCTAAAATATCCTGTTTACACACGACCATTACATAATGGTTTACAATACAAATATGTTACAACAAAATAAGTTTCTTGAATGCAGTTTTTACACAATATCATACAAGCATGGACTCCAAATCTTGTCCTTATTTAAGTATGCGACAGCGGAAGCTCTTAATAATCACCTGAGAATAAACATGCTTAAAACGTCAACAAAAATGTTGGTGAGTTATAGGTTTAACCTATATATATCAAATCGTAACAATAGACCACAAGATTTCATATTTCAATACACATCCCATACATAGAGATAAAAATCATTCATATGGTGAACACCTGGTAACCGACAATAACAAGATGCATATATAAGAATATCCCCATCATTCCGGGACACCCTTCGGATATGATATAAATTTCGAAGTACTAAAGCATCCGGTACTTTGGATGGGGTTTGTTAGGCCCAATAGATCTATCTTTAGGATTCGCGTCAATTAGGGTGTAATCACCTGAGAATAAACATGCTTAAAACGTCAACAAAAATGTTGGTGAGTTATAGGTTTAACCTATATATATCAAATCGTAACAATAGACCACAAGATTTCATATTTCAATACACATCCCATACATAGAGATAAAAATCATTCATATGGTGAACACCTGGTAACCGACAATAACAAGATGCATATATAAGAATATCCCCATCATTCCGGGACACCCTTCGGATATGATATAAATTTCGAAGTACTAAAGCATCCGGTACTTTGGATGGGGTTTGTTAGGCCCAATAGATCTATCTTTAGGATTCGCGTCAATTAGGGTGTCTGTTCCCTAATTCTTAGATTACCAGACTTAATAAAAAGGGGCATATTCGATTTCGATAATTCAACCATAGAATGTAGTTTCACGTACTTGTGTCTATTTTGTAAATCATTTATAAAACCTGCATGTATTCTCATCCCAAAAATATTAGATTTTAAGAGTGGAGCTTTTTCTATATTCTCTACCTTGAATGGTCCAGTATACGTGTCTTCGGAGTTTATATTGTAATTTTTCTATATTGTTCCAACTGAAATGTCCCGTTCTTATTGATTAAAAACGTTCCATATTAATTGATTTCGTTGCGAGGTTTTGACCTCTATATGAGACATTTTTCAAAGACTGCATTCATTTTTAAACAAACCATAACCTTTATTTCATCAATAAAGGTTTAAAAAGCTTTACGTAGATTATCAAATAATGATAATCTAAAATATCCTGTTTACACACGACCATTACATAATGGTTTACAATACAAATATGTTACAACAAAATAAGTTTCTTGAATGCAGTTTTTACACAATATCATACAAGCATGGACTCCAAATCTTGTCCTTATTTAAGTATGCGACAGCGGAAGCTCTTAATAATCACCTGAGAATAAACATGCTTAAAACGTCAACAAAAATGTTGGTGAGTTATAGGTTTAACCTATATATATCAAATCGTAACAATAGACCACAAGATTTCATATTTCAATACACATCCCATACATAGAGATAAAAATCATTCATATGGTGAACTCCTGGTAACCGACAATAACAAGATGCATATATAAGAATATCCCCATCATTCCGGGACACCCTTCGGATATGATATAAATTTCGAAGTACTAAAGCATCCGGTACTTTGGATGGGGTTTGTTAGGCCCAATAGATCTATCTTTAGGATTCGCGTCAATTAGGGTGTCTGTTCCCTAATTCTTAGATTACCAGACTTAATAAAAAGGGGCATATTCGATTTCGATAATTCAACCATAGAATGTAGTTTCACGTACTTGTGTCTATTTTGTAAATCATTTATAAAACCTGCATGTATTCTCATCCCAAAAATATTAGATTTTAAAAGTGGGACTATAACTCACTTTCACAGATTTTTACTTCGTCGGGAAGTAAGACTTGGCCACTGGTTGATTCACGAACCTATAACAATATATACATATATATCAAAGTATGTTCAAAATATATTTACAACACTTTTAATATATTTTGATGTTTTAAGTTTATTAAGTCAGCTGTCCTCGTTAGTAACCTACAACTAGTTGTCCACAGTTAGATGTACAGAAATAAATCGATAAATATTATCTTGAATCAATCCACGACCCAGTGTATACGTATCTCAGTATTGATCACAACTCAAACTATATATATTTTGGAATCAACCTCAACCCTGTATAGCTAACTCCAATATTCACATATAGAGTGTCTATGGTTGTTCCGAAATATATATAGATGTGTCGACATGATAGGTTGAAACATTGTATACGTGTCTATGGTATCTCAAGATTACATAATATATAATACAAGTTGATTAAGTTATGGTTGGAATAGATTTGTTACCAATTTTCACGTAGCTAAAATGAGAAAAATTATCCAATCTTGTTTTACCCATAACTTCTTCATTTTAAATCCGTTTTGAGTGAATCAAATTGCTATGGTTTCATATTGAACTCTATTTTATGAATCTAAACAAAAAAAGTATAGGTTTATAGTCGGAAAAATAAGTTACAAGTCGTTTTTGTAAAGGTAGTCATTTCAGTCGAAAGAACGACGTCTAGATGACCATTTTAGAAAACATACTTCCACTTTGAGTTTAACCATAATTTTTGGATATAGTTTCATGTTCATAATAAAAATCATTTTCTCAGAATAACAACTTTTAAATCAAAGTTTATCATAGTTTTTAATTAACTAACCCAAAACAGCCCGCGGTGTTACTACGACGGCGTAAATCCGGTTTTACGGTGTTTTTCGTGTTTCCAGGTTTTAAATCATTAAGTTAGCATATCATATAGATATAGAACATGTGTTTAGTTGATTTTAAAAGTCAAGTTAGAAGGATTAACTTTTGTTTGCGAACAAGTTTAGAATTAACTAAACTATGTTCTAGTGATTACAAGTTTAAACCTTCGAATAAGATAGCTTTATATGTATGAATTGAATGATGTTATGAACATCATTACTACCTTAAGTTCCTTGGATGAACCTACTGGAAAAGAGAAAAATGGATCTAGCTTCAATGGATCCTTGGATGGCTCAAAGTTCTTGAAGCAAAATCATGACACGAAAACAAGTTCAAGTAAGATCATCACTTGAAATAAGATTGTTATAGTTATAGAAATTGAACCAAAGTTTGAATATGATTATTACCTTGTATTAGAATGATAACCTACTGTAAGAAACAAAGATTTCTTGAGGTTGGATGATCACCTTACAAGATTGGAAGTGAGCTAGCAAACTTGAAAGTATTCTTGATTTTATGAAACTAGAACTTTTGGAATTTATGAAGAACACTTAGAACTTGAAGATAGAACTTGAGAGAGTTCAATTAGATGAAGAAAATTGAAGAATTAAAGTGTTTGTAGGTGTTTTTTGTCGTTGGTGTATGGATTAGATATAAAGGATATGTAATTTTGTTTTCATGTAAATAAGTCATGAATGATTACTCATATTTTTGTAATCTTATGAGATATTTCATGCTAGTTGCCAAATGATGGTTCCCACATGTGTTAGGTGACTCACATGGGCTGCTAAGAGCTGATCATTGGAGTGTATATACCAATAGTACATACATCTAAAAGCTGTGTATTGTACGAGTACGAATACGGGTGCATACGAGTAGAATTGTTGATGAAACTGAACGAGAATGTAATTGTAAGCATTTTTGTTAAGTAGAAGTATTTTGATAAGTGTATTGAAGTCTTTCAAAAGTGTATAAATACATATTAAAACACTACATGTATATACATTTTAACTGAGTCGGTAAGTCATCGTTAGTCGTTACATGTAAGTGTTGTTTTGAAACCTTTAGGTTAACGATCTTGTTAAATGTTGTTAACCCAATGTTTATAATATCAAAAGAGATTTTAAATTATTATATTATCATGATATTATGATGTACGAATATCTCTTAATATGATATATATACATTAAATGTCGTTACAACGATAAACGTTACATATATGTCTCGTTTCAAAATCATTAAGTTAGTAGTCTTGTTTTTACATATGTAGTTCATTGTTAATATAATTAATGATATGTTTACTTATCATAATATCATGTTAACTATATATATAACCATATATATGTCATCATATAGTTTTTTTACAAGTTTTAACGTTCGTGAATCACCGGTCAACTTGGGTGGTCAATTGTCTATATGAAACCTATTTCAATTAATCAAGTCTTAACAAGTTTGATTGCTTAACATGTTGGAAACATTTAATCATGTAAACATCAATCTCAATTAATATATATAAACATGGAAAAGTTCGGGTCACTACAGTACCTACCCGTTAAATAAATTTCGTCCCGAAATTTTAAGCTGTTGAAGGTGTTGACGAATCTTCTGGAAATAGATGCGGGTATTTCTTTTTCATCTGATCTTCACGCTCCCAGGTGAACTCGGGTCCTCTACGATCATTCCATCGAACCTTAACAATTGGTATCTTGTTTTGCTTAAGTCTTTTAACCTCACGATCCATTATTTCGACGGGTTCTTCGATGAATTGGAGTTTTTCGTTGATTTGGATTTCATCTAACGGAATAGTGAGATCTTCTTTAGCAAAACATTTCTTCAAATTCGAGACGTGGAAAGTGTTATGTACAGCCGCGAGTTGTTGAGGTAACTCAAGTCGGTAAGCTACTGGTCCGACACGATCAATAATCTTGAATGGTCCAATATACCTTGGATTTAATTTCCCTCGTTTACCAAATCGAACAACGCCTTTCCAAGGTGAAACTTTAAGCATGACCATCTCTCCAATTTCAAATTCTATATCTTTTCTTTTAATGTCAGCGTAGCTCTTTTGTCGACTTTGGGCGGTTTTCAACCGTTGTTGAATTTGGATGATCTTCTCGGTAGTTTCTTGTATAATCTCCGGACCCGTAATCTGTCTATCCCCCACCTCACTCCAACGAATCGGAGACCTGCACTTTCTACCATAAAGTGCTTCAAACGGCGCCATCTCAATGCTTGAATGGTAGCTGTTGTTGTAGGAAAATTCTGCTAACGGTAGATGTCGATCCCAACTGTTTCCGAAATCAATAACACATGCTCGTAGCATGTCTTCAAGCGTTTGTATCGTCCTTTCGCTCTGCCCATCAGTTTGTGGATGATAGGCAGTACTCATGTCTAGACGAGTTCCTAATGCTTGCTGTAATGTCTGCCAGAATCTTGAAATAAATCTGCCATCCCTATCAGAGATAATAGAGATTGGTATTCCATGTCTGGAGACGACTTCCTTCAAATACAGTCGTGCTAACTTCTCCATCTTGTCATCTTCTCTTATTGGTAGGAAGTGTGCTGATTTGGTGAGACGATCAACTATTACCCAAATAGTATCAAAACCACTTGCAGTCCTTGGCAATTTAGTGATGAAATCCATGGTAATGTTTTCCCATTTCCATTCCGGGATTTCGGGTTGTTGAAGTAGACCTGATGGTTTCTGATGCTCAGCTTTGACCTTAGAACACGTCAAACATTCTCCTACGTATTTAGCAACATCGGCTTTCATACCCGGCCACCAAAAATGTTTCTTGAGATCCTTGTACATCTTCCCCGTTCCAGGATGTATTGAGTATCTGGTTTTATGAGCTTCTCTAAGTACCATTTCTCTCATATCTCCAAATTTTGGTACCCAAATCCTTTCAGCCCTATACCGGGTTCCGTCTTCCCGAATATTAAGATGCTTCTCCGATCCTTTGGGTATTTCATCCTTTAAATTTCCCTCTTTTAAAACTCCTTGTTGCGCCTCCTTTATTTGAGTAGTAATGTTATTATGAATCATTATATTCATAGATTTTACTCGAATGGGTTCTCTATCCTTCCTGCTCAAGGCATCGGCTACCACATTTGCCTTCCCCGGGTGGTAACGAATCTCAAAATCGTAATCATTCAATAATTCAATCCACCTACGCTGCCTCATATTCAGTTGTTTCTGATTAAATATGTGTTGAAGACTTTTGTGGTCGGTATATATAATACTTTTGACCCCATATAAGTAGTGCCTCCAAGTCTTTAATGCAAAAACAACCGCGCCTAATTCCAAATCATGCGTCGTATAATTTTGTTCGTGAATCTTCAATTGTCTAGACGCATAAGCAATCACCTTCGTTCGTTGCATTAATACACAACCGAGACCTTGCTTTGATGCGTCACAATAAATCACAAAATCATCATTCCCTTCAGGCAATGACAATATAGGTGCCGTAGTTAGCTTTTTCTTCAGTAACTGAAACGCTTTCTCTTGTTCATCATTCCATTCAAATTTCTTCCCTTTATGCGTTAATGCAGTCAAGGGTTTTGCTATTCTGGAAAAGTCTTGGATGAACCTTCTGTAGTAACCAGCTAGTCCTAAAAACTGGCGTATGTGTTTCGGAGTTTTCGGGGTTTCCCACTTTTCAACAGTTTCTATCTTTGCCGGATCCACCTTAATACCTTCTTTGTTCACTATGTGACCGAGGAATTGAACTTCTTCCAACCAAAATGCACACTTTGAAAACTTAGCGTACAATTCTTCCTTCCTCAATTAAACGAAAACTCCGAAACAGAGAAGATCGTTACATAAATATGTAAAATACGCTAATATAAAAATATGTGGGCAGTTGGTATCAGAGATCAATAATGTATCCCAACTACTACAGGTTCTGCGTTAACATGGTGGAATACCTATCTAGAGCAGGTGGGACAAGACGATGCGTACGCACTACCGTGGTCAGCATTCAAGCACTTGATGAATGAGAAGTACCGTCCCAGAACCGAGGTCAATAAGCTCAAGACAGAACTTAGAGGGTTACGAACCCAAGGATTTGATATTACCACTTATGAAAGACGATTCACAGAATTGTGCCTATTGTGTCCGGGAGCGTTCGAAGATGAGGAAGAGAAGATCGATGCGTTTGTGAAAGGATTACCGGAAAGAATCCAAGAAGATATAAGTTCACACGAGCCAGCCTCCATACAACAGGCATGTAGAATGGCTCACAAACTAGTGAACCAGATTGAAGAAAGAATTAAAGAACAGACTGCTGAAGAGGCCAATGTGAAGCAAGTCAAAAGAAAGTGGGAGGAAAACGGTGATAAGAATCACCAATACAACAACAACAGCAATTACAACAATAATCGCAACAATTATCCCAACAATCGCAACATCAATCGCAACTACAACAAACGGCCCAACAACAACAACAACAACAACAACAACAACAACAACTACAACAATCATCCCAACAATAATAATAACCGCAACAACAACAACAACAATCAGAAGCAGCTATGCCAAAGGTGTGAAAAGAATCACTCGGGGTTCTGCACCAAATTTTGCAACAAGTGTAAAAGAAATGGTCATAGCACGGCGAAGTGTGAGGTCTACGGACCAGGGGTTAATAGAACGAAAGGAACAAATGGTGTCGGAACGAGTAATGGCGGAGCAAGTAGTGTCGGAGCAAGTTATGCCAATGTAGTTTGTTATAAATGTGGAAAACCGGGCCACATTATTAGAAATTGCCCGAACCAGGAGAACACGAATGGACAAGGCCGCGGAAGAGTTTTCAATATTAATGCGGCAGAGGCACAAGAAGACCCGGAGCTTGTTACGGGTACGTTTTTTATTGACAATAAATCTGCTTACGTTTTATTTGATTCGGGTGCGGATAGAAGCTATATGAGTAGAGATTTTTGTGCTAAATTAAGTTGTCCATTGACGCCTTTGGATAGTAAATTTTTACTCGAATTAGCAAATGGTAAATTAATTTCAGCAGATAATATATGTCGGAATCGAGAAATTAAACTGGTTAGCGAAACATTTAAGATTGATTTGATACCAGTAGAGTTAGGGAGTTTTGATGTGATAATCGGTATGGACTGGTTGAAAGAAGTGAAAGCAGAGATCGTTTGTTACAAAAATGCAATTCGCATTATACGAGAAAAAGGAAAACCCTTAATGGTGTACGGAGAAAAGGGCAACACGAAGCTACATCTTATTAGTAATTTGAAGGCACAAAAACTAATAAGAAAAGGTTGCTATGCTGTTCTAGCACACGTCGAGAAAGTACAAACTGAAGAAAAGAGCATCAATGATGTTCCCATTGCAAAAGAATTTCCCGATGTATTTCCGAAAGAATTACCGGGATTACCCCCACATCGATCCGTTGAATTTCAAATAGATCTTGTACCAGGAGCTGCACCAATAGCTCGTGCTCCTTACAGACTCGCACCCAGCGAGATGAAAGAACTGCAAAGCCAATTACAAGAACTTTTAGAGCGTGGTTTCATTCGACCAAGCACATCACCGTGGGGAGCTCCTGTTTTGTTTGTCAAGAAGAAAGATGGTACATTCAGGTTGTGTATCGACTACCGAGAGTTGAACAAACTTACCATCAAGAACCGCTACCCACTACCGAGAATCGACGACTTATTTGATCAACTACAAGGCTCGTCTGTTTATTCAAAGATTGACTTACGTTCCGGGTACCATCAAATGCGGGTGAAAGAAGATGATATTCCAAAGACTGCTTTCAGAACACGTTACGGTCATTACGAGTTTATGGTCATGCCGTTTGGTTTAACTAATGCACCAGCTGTGTTCATGGACCTTATGAACCGAGTGTGTGGACCATACCTTGACAAGTTTGTCATTGTTTTCATTGATGACATACTTATTTACTCAAAGAATGACCAAGAACACGGTGAACATTTGAGAAAGGTGTTAGAAGTATTGAGGAAAGAAGAATTGTACGCTAAGTTTTCAAAGTGTGCATTTTGGTTGGAAGAAGTTCAATTCCTCGGTCACATAGTGAACAAAGAAGGTATTAAGGTGGATCCGGCAAAGATAGAAACTGTTGAAAAGTGGGAAACCCCGAAAACTCCGAAACACATACGCCAGTTTTTAGGACTAGCTGGTTACTACAGAAGGTTCATCCAAGATTTTTCCAGAATAGCAAAACCCTTGACTGCATTAACGCATAAAGGGAAGAAATTTGAATGGAATGATGAACAAGAGAAAGCGTTTCAGTTATTGAAGAAAAAGCTAACTACGGCACCTATATTGTCATTGCCTGAAGGGAATGATGATTTTGTGATTTATTGTGACGCATCAAAGCAAGGTCTCGGTTGTGTATTAATGCAACGAACGAAGGTGATTGCTTATGCGTCTAGACAATTGAAGATTCACGAACAAAATTATACGACGCATGATATGGAATTAGGCGCGGTTGTTTTTGCATTAAAGACTTGGAGGCACTACTTATATGGGGTCAAAAGTATTATATATACCGACCACAAAAGTCTGCAACACATATTTAATCAGAAACAACTGAATATGAGGCAGCGTAGGTGGATTGAATTGTTGAATGATTACGACTTTGAGATTCGTTACCACCCAGGGAAGGCAAATGTAGTAGCCGATGCCTTGAGCAGGAAGGACAGAGAACCCATTCGAGTAAAATCTATGAATATAATGATTCATAATAACCTTACTACTCAAATAAAGGAGGCGCAACAAGGAGTTTTAAAAGAGGGAAATTTAAAGGATGAAATACCCAAAGGATCGGAGAAGCATCTTAATATTCGGGAAGACGGAACCCGGTATAGGGCTGAAAGGATTTGGGTACCAAAATTTGGAGATATGAGAGAAATGGTACTTAGAGAAGCTCATAAAACCAGATACTCAATACATCCTGGAACGGGGAAGATGTACAAGGATCTCAAGAAACATTTTTGGTGGCCGGGTATGAAAGCCGATGTTGCTAAATACGTAGGAGAATGTTTGACGTGTTCTAAGGTCAAAGCTGAGCATCAGAAACCATCAGGTCTACTTCAACAACCTGAAATCCCGGAATGGAAATGGGAAAACATTACCATGGATTTCATCACTAAATTGCCAAGGACTGCAAGTGGTTTTGATACTATTTGGGTAATAGTTGATCGTCTCACCAAATCAGCACACTTCTTGCCAATAAGAGAAGATGACAAGATGGAGAAGTTAGCACGACTGTATTTGAAGGAAGTCATCTCCAGACATGGAATACCAATCTCTATTATCTCTGATAGGGATGGCAGATTTATTTCAAGATTCTGGCAGACATTACAGCAAGCATTAGGAACTCGTCTAGACATGAGTACTGCCTATCATCCACAAACTGATGGGCAGAGCGAAAGGACGATACAAACGCTTGAAGACATGCTACGAGCATGTGTTATTGATTTCGGAAACAGTTGGGATCGACATCTACCATTAGCAGAATTTTCCTACAACAACAGCTACCATTCAAGCATTGAGATGGCGCCGTTTGAAGCACTTTATGGTAGAAAGTGCAGGTCTCCGATTTGTTGGAGTGAAGTGGGGGATAGACAGATTACGGGTCCGGAGATTATACAAGAAACTACCGAGAAGATCATCCAAATTCAACAACGGTTGAAAACCGCCCAAAGTCGACAAAAGAGCTACGCTGACATTAAAAGAAAAGATATAGAATTTGAAATTGGAGAGATGGTCATGCTTAAAGTTGCACCTTGGAAAGGCGTTGTTCGATTTGGTAAACGAGGGAAATTAAATCCAAGGTATATTGGACCATTCAAGATTATTGATCGTGTCGGACCAGTAGCTTACCGACTTGAGTTACCTCAACAACTCGCGGCTGTACATAACACTTTCCACGTCTCGAATTTGAAGAAATGTTTTGCTAAAGAAGATCTCACTATTCCGTTAGATGAAATCCAAATCAACGGAAAACTTCAATTCATCGAAGAACCCGTCGAAATAATGGATCGTGAGGTTAAAAGACTTAAGCAAAACAAGATACCAATTGTTAAGGTTCGATGGAATGCTCGTAGAGGACCCGAGTTCACCTGGGAGCGTGAAGATCAGATGAAGAAGAAATACCCGCATCTATTTCCAGAAGATTCGTCAACACCTTCAACAGCTTAAAATTTCGGGACGAAATTTATTTAACGGGTAGGTACTGTAGTGACCCGAACTTTTCCATGTTTATATATATTAATTGAGATTGATATTTACATGATTAAATGTTTCCAACATGTTAAGCAATCAAACTTGTTAAGACTTGATTAATTGAAATAGGTTTCATATAGACAATTGACCACCCAAGTTGACCGGTGATTCACGAACGTTAAAACTTGTAAAAACTATATGATGACATATATATGATTATATATATAGTTAACATGATATTAGGATATGTAAACATATCATTAAGTATATTAACAATGAACTACATATGTAAAAACAAGACTACTAACTTAATGATTTTGAAACGAGACATATATGTAACGATTATCGTTGTAACGACATTTAATGTATATATATCATATTAAGAGATATTCGTACATCATAATATCATGATAATATAATAATTTAAAATCTCTTTTGATATTATAAACATTGGGTTAACAACATTTAACAAGATCGTTAACCTAAAGGTTTCAAAACAACATTTACATGTAACGACTAACGATGACTTAACGACTCAGTTAAAATGTATATACATGTAGTGTTTTAATATGTATTCATACACTTTTGAAAGACTTCAAGACACTTATCAAAATACTTCTACTTAACAAAAATGCTTACAATTACATCCTCGTTCAGTTTCATCAACAATTCTACTCGTATGCACCCGTATTCGTACTCGTACAATACACAGCTTTTAGATGTATGTACTATTGGTATATACACTCCAATGATCAGCTCTTAGCAGCCCATGTGAGTCACCTAACACATGTGGGAACCATCATTTGGCAACTAGCATGAAATATCTCATAAAATTACAAAAATATGAGTAATCATTCATGACTTATTTACATGAAAACAAAATTACATATCCTTTATATCTAATCCATACACCAACGACCAAAAACACCTACAAACACTTTCATTCTTCAATTTTCTTCATCTAATTGATCTCTCTCAAGTTCTATCTTCAAGTTCTAAGTGTTCTTCATAAATTCCAAAAGTTCTAGTTTCATAAAATCAAGAATACTTTCAAGATTGCTAGCTCACTTTCAATCTTGTAAGGTGATCATCCAACCTCAAGAAATCTTTGTTTCTTACAGTAGGTTATCATTCTAATACAAGGTAATAATCAAATTCAAACTTTGGTTCAATTTCTATAACTATAACAATCTTATTTCAAGTGATGATCTTACTTGAACTTGTTTTCGTGTCATGATTTTGCTTCAAGAACTTTGAGCCATCCAAGGATCCATTGAAGCTAGATCCATTTTTCTCTTTTCCAGTAGGTTCATCCAAGGAACTTAAGGTAGTAATGATGTTCATAACATCATTCGATTCATACATATAAAGCTATCTTATTCGAAGGTTTAAACTTGTAATCACTAGAACATAGTTTAGTTAATTCTAAACTTGTTCGCAAACAAAAGTTAATCCGTCTAACTTGACTTTTAAAATCAACTAAACACATGTTCTATATCTATATGATATGCTAACTTAATGATTTAAAACCTGGAAACACGAAAAACACCGTAAAACCGGATTTACTCCGTCGTAGTAACACCGCGGGCTGTTTTGGGTTAGTTAATTAAAAACTATGATAAACTTTGATTTAAAAGTTGTTATTCTGAGAAAATGATTTTTATTATGAACATGAAACTATATCCAAAAATTATGGTTAAACTCAAAGTGGAAGTATGTTTTCTAAAATGGTCATCTAGACGTCGTTCTTTCGACTGAAATGACTACCTTTACAAAAACGACTTGTAACTTATTTTTCCGACTATAAACCTATACTTTTTCTGTTTAGATTCATAAAATAGAGTTCAATATGAAACCATAGCAATTTGATTCACTCAAAACGGATTTAAAATGAAGAAGTTATGGGTAAAACAAGATTGGATAATTTTTCTCATTTTAGCTACGTGAAAATTGGTAACAAATCTATTCCAACCATAACTTAATCAACTTGTATTGTATATTATGTAATCTTGAGATACCATAGACACGTATACAATGTTTCGACCTATCATGTCGACACATCTATATATATTTCGGAACAACCATAGACACTCTATATGTGAATGTTGGAGTTAGCTATACAGGGTTGAGGTTGATTCCAAAATATATATAGTTTGAGTTGTGATCAATACTGAGATACGTATACACTGGGTCGTGGATTGATTCAAGATAATATTTATCGATTTATTTCTGTACATCTAACTGTGGACAACTAGTTGTAGGTTACTAACGAAGACAGCTGACTTAATAAACTTAAAACATCAAAATATATTAAAAGTGTTGTAAATATATTTTGAACATACTTTGATATATATGTATATATTGTTATAGGTTCGTGAATCAACCAGTGGCCAAGTCTTACTTCCCGACGAAGTAAAAATCTGTGAAAGTGAGTTATAGTCCCACTTTTAAAATCTAATATTTTTGGGATGAGAATACATGCAGGTTTTATAAATGATTTACAAAATAGACACAAGTACGTGAAACTACATTCTATGGTTGAATTATCGAAATCGAATATGCCCCTTTTTATTAAGTCTGGTAATCTAAGAATTAGGGAACAGACACCCTAATTGACGCGAATCCTAAAGATAGATCTATTGGGCCTAACAAACCCCATCCAAAGTACCGGATGCTTTAGTACTTCGAAATTTATATCATATCCGAAGGGTGTCCCGGAATGATGGGGATATTCTTATATATGCATCTTGTTATTGTCGGTTACCAGGTGTTCACCATATGAATGATTTTTATCTCTATGTATGGGATGTGTATTGAAACATGAAATCTTGTGGTCTATTGTTACGATTTGATATATATAGGTTAAACCTATAACTCACCAACATTTTTGTTGACGTTTAAAGCATGTTTATTCTCAGGTGAATATTAAGAGCTTCCGCTGTTGCATACTAAAATAAGGACAAGATTTGGAGTCCATGTTTGTATGATATTGTGTAAAAACTGCATTCAAGAAACTGATTTCGATGTAACATATTTGTATTGTAAACCATTATGTAATGGTCGTGTGTAAACTGGATATTTTAGATTATCATTATTTGATAATCTACGTAAAGCTTTTTAAACCTTTATTTATGAAATAAAGGTTATGGTTTGTTTTAAAAATGAATGCAGTCTTTGAAAAACGTCTCATATAGAGGTCAAAACCTCGCAACGAAATCAATTAATATGGAACGTTTTTAATCAATAAGAACGGGACATTTCAGTTGGTACCAACTGAAAGGACCCGTCCTAATCCATCTGGACGAAGTCGCCAACAACTGGTTCCATTGCGATGATCGACTCCAAATACTGTCTTTAAAATGAGCAAATGCACAGCGGAACGTTTCTTTCATACCTGAGAATAAACATGCTTTCAAGTGTCAACCAAAAGGTTGGTGAGTTCATAAGTTTAACATTAATAATCATTTCATAATTTTAATAGACCACAAGATTTCATACTTCCATTTCTCACAATCATACGTCCCATGCATAGAGACAAAAATATCATTCATATGGATTGAACACCTGGTAACCGACATTCACAATATGTATATAAGAATATCCCCATCATTCCGGGATCCTCCATCGGACATGATATAAATTTCGAATTACTAAAGCATCCGGTACTTTGGATGGGGCTTGTTGGGCCCGATAGATCTATCTTTAGAGTTCGCGTCAATTAGGGTGTCTGTTCCCTAATTCTTAGATTACCAGACTTAATAAAAAGGGGCATATCCGATTTCGATCATTCAACCATATAATGTAGTTTCAATTACTTGTGTCTATTTCGTAAAACAGTTATAAAAACAGCGCATGTATTCTCAGTCCCAAAAATATATATTGCAAAAGCATTTAAAAAGGGATTAATGAAACTCACACATATAAATATTGTAAAACAGTTCATAAAGCATTTTGCATGTATTCTCAGCCCAAAAACGTAAAGAGTAAAAAGGGCAAATGAAACTCACATAATGTATTTTGTAGTAAAAATACATATGACGTCATTTAACAAGTGCAGGGTTGATCTCGGATTCACGAACCTATATTATTCATATATTTGTTAAAGCATATACTTGTAATCGAACAACTAAATTTTAAGTTATATTAATTATTAATCCGAATATATTTATTTTTATATATATTATATTTTACAATGTATTAATGTTTTTATACATAATTATATTAGTATCTTATAATATGTATATTCATAGAAATGTTTATTTGTTATGACAATAATGATATCAGTACTAATATTGTTAATAATAATAATTTTTAACAAAAGTGATAATCTTAATAAAAAAATGATATTTTTCAATAATATGATACTTTTAATAAGTATGAAAATTTTAAATGATACTTTTCGTGATAATAATAATAATAATAATAATAATATTAATAATAATAATAATAATAATAATAATAATAATAGAAATAAAAATATAACTACCTCTAGAGTTTATAAGCTTTCAAAAAGAATTGTCGTAGCCCAGGCTCGAATCCCCGACCCTCCGTTCATCAAACACGCGCTCAACCATCGGACCATTTTGTTTTTCTGAATTTAATTGTATTCCAAATATATTTAACCTATCTATTGAAGTCCTACATAATAAATACTAGAAGCCCAATTACAAGAACCCATTGCAAGTCCAAAATTAGTCCGATTAATATTAAAAAAAAAAATAATTTCGGGTTTGTTGGTGTCCATGTTCCAAACCAGCAATCATGCAGCAACTTGAGTCTCTTGTTTTTTTTTTTCTTTTTTTTTTTTTAGACGTAAAAGTGTATGTGTACAAACATATCCTCGTGCTATTTTTTAATTGTATAACATCATTCTTTATTATAAAAAGTATCCATCCTTGGTCCAGGATGTCGGCCATTAGACTTGCTTTTGTTCCACTTGTATAAAAAAATGAATTATATATATATATATCAAATTATACCTAAGTTGATCGAGCTGCATAAAAGTCCTCGTCCTCTTCAACGTTATAATCATCTTCTACATTTCATTATCTATATTTTTCTTCATGTTAACTGTTTTATTATTAGCCATCATCTTCACTATATCTGACATTCGGAAACAGAAAATAAATAGCAAAAACTTCTTGTTTGTGAGCTGTGTTTTGAGTGTCGGCTGTGTTTAAGTGTACACGAGTAACATCAATGGCAAGTAGCAGTAGATGAGTCACAAGTTGCAGAAGAGAGAGAGAGAGACAGAGAAGTTGGTCGAGGGTTATCGATGAAAAAGAAAGAAAAAGCGATAGAGGTGATTGGTTTAAGCAAGTGGGTATCTATCTACAATCTATATATATGAACCTATATCCATCTATATATCTATAATCCAATCATTAATGTTTTAATATTATCTAGCATGTTGAAATAAGTGTGGTTTTTAGAAGAAAAGCAGCCTCGTTCCATTTAGAAGTCAAAAAGCAGAAGTGTACTTTTGTTTTTATTGATCACATAAAGAAGAGATAAAGCAAAGGTGATGGTGGTGTTGAAATCAAGTAGCAAGAAAACAAGGAAAAATAAATGTATATGGGATGATGCATGTATGTGTCGTGTTTGATTGAAGAAAAAGAAAGAAATAGCAACTAGTGGGTCTTCTAGTTTGGATCAAACAAAAGAAGTAGAAGTAACAGTGTAGAAAGATATGAATGTTTAGGTAGTAGATGTCGAGCATGTGGGTGTATATATATCTATAAATTTTATCTTTATTAATACTATATTTATATTTATATATTATATATATATAGCATATGTGAATAAAAAAAATCAACTCAGAACGTAATTGAATTCATTTTGTCGACATTATACCAACTTTGGACAAGTTTCATTGTAGTTACATAAGTGATGTGTAGTTTGATAGAAATCACATTCTGAACATAAAAAGTATATCAGAAAGAAAATATATATATATATATTAATCACCATATTTATAAATTATATCCTTTATATAAAAACCTTATTAATAAACTTTGATATAAAAATATATACATTGAAACAAATAAATTTAAGTATAACATTATACGTTTAATACTTGTTAACGTTTTCAATTAATATAACTAGATCTTATATATACATATCTATACACATAAATGTTCGTGAATCGTCGAGCACAGTCAAAGGGTAATTGATTACATGAATATAGATTTCAAAACTTTCGAGACTCAACATCACAGATTTTTTTTTTTTTTTATCGTGTCGGGAACATATTAAGATTAAAGTTTAAATTTGATCGGAAATTCCCGGGTCATCACAGTACCTACCCGTTAAAGAAATTTCGTCCCGAAATTTGAGTGTGGTTGTCATGGTTAACAATAAATATGTTTTCATGACGAATATGAGTTGATAAAATAGAGTTTTATCATTATTGAGTAATATGGATAAAACAATTCGATTATTCAAAGAGTACGAATGAAACTATCATGAGAGAGGACGATACAAACATTATTGATTTTATCTATTTTATAAAACTCAATAAGCATTCCGAAGTTCAACCTATAACTCACCAACATTTTTGTTGACGTTTTAAGCATGTTTATTCTCAGGTGATTATTAAGAGCTTCCGCTGTCGCATACTTAAATAAGGACAAGATTTGGAGTCCATGCTTGTATGATATTGTGTAAAAACTGCATTCAAGAAACTTATTTTGTTGTAACATATTTGTATTGTAAACCATTATGTAATGGTCGTGTGTAAACAGGATATTTTAGATTATCATTATTTGATAATCTACGTAAAGCTTTTTAAACCTTTATTGATGAAATAAAGGTTATGGTTTGTTTAAAAATGAATGCAGTCTTTGAAAAACGTCTCATAGACCCGTCCTAATCCATCCGAACGAAGTCCATATCGATTATAAACGATTCACAACAGTTGATTACATCGCGAGGTACTTGACCTCTATATGATACATTTTACAAACATTGCATTCGTTTTTGAAAAGACAAACTTTCATTACATCGAAAGTTGACAGGCATGCATACCATTTCATAATATATCCAACTATAATTGACTTGATAATAATCTTGATGAACTCGACGACTCGAATGCAACGTCTTTTGAAATATGCCATGAATGACTCCAAGTAATATCTATAAAATGAGCAAATACACAGCGGAAGATTTCTTTCGTACCTGAGAATAAACATGCTTTAAAGTGTCAACCAAAAGGTTGGTGAGTTCATTAGTTTAACTTAAACAATCGTTTCCATCATTTTAATAGACCACAAGATTTCAGATTTCCATTTCTCATAAACATGCGTCCCATGCATAGAGACAAAAATATCATTCATATGGATTGAACACCTGGTAACCGACATTAACAATATGCATATATAAGAATATCCCCATCATTCCGGGATCCTCCTTCGGACATGATATAAATTTCGAAGTACTAAAACATCCGGTACTTTGGATGGGGCTTGTTGGACCCGATAGATCTATCTTTAGGATTCGCGTCAATTAGGGTGTCTGTTCCCTAATTCTTAGATTACCAGACTTAATAAAAAGGGGCATATTCGACTTCGATAATCCAACCATAGAATGTAGTTTCACGTACTTGTGTCAATTTCGTAAAACAGTTATAAAAGTTGCGCATGTATTCTCAGCCCAAAAATATAAAGGGTAAAAAGGCAAATGAAACTCACCTAATGTATTTTGTAGTAAAAATACATATAACGACATTGAATAAGTATAGAGTTGGCCTCGGATTCACGAACCTATATTAATTATACATATTTATATATCGGTCAAAATTTGTCTAACAATTTAGGCCAAGTCATAGTGTACCACAATCCTAATGCTCGAGTCAGACTCAACAGTATAGTAACATGTTATATTACTCATGTTTAGTTAAAATTCTAGTAAAAGGTGACGTGTGAAACAATGTATCACAACTGGTTTCATAATCATAAAATATAGTATTTTAGTTTTTAGAGAAAGTCAATACAAAAATATTAACTGAAAAGTTAACGGAAAAGTCAAAGTTCAAGGTCAAAAGTCAAAGATTAAAGTCAAAAGTCAAAGGTTAAAGTAAAAACGAGGTCGCATGCAAAAATACAATAACTTATACAAAAATGATTTTTCGGTCAAACATGACTAAACGACCACTTCAGCGATTTTTAGAAAAATTATCGGAACTCCGATTGATAAACGGCCAAAGATAAAAGTTACATATTACCAAAAAGATTAAGCATAAATTTTTACAGAAGTAAACTAAACCTAGACAACTCGTAGTTGCCAACGCGGTTTCGGCGTTTCAAAGTTACTTTTTCAGCTTTAATAAATTTACAAAAGTGACCGAGTAGCCTACTTTGGAGATTTTTAGAAAATTCCTCGAAACTCGAATTGGCAAACGGTCAAAGCCTTCAAATTCTCGTTACCTCAAAGATATAACATGATTTTTGGCAAAAGTAAACACACATCAGGCCGACCATGACAACTGATACAAAACTGACATTTTTAATCAAAAGTTTCAGCTCTTTTTAGAATTTTAAAATGTGACCATACAGTCAACTTTGACAATTTTTAGAAAAATCGTCGAGACTCGAATTGACAAACGGCCAGAGTCGTTTATTAGACCTTACAGCAAAGAACTCAGTGGTATTTTTGTTTTAATCTGAAACAACGCAGATCAGCGAGAATTTCAGTTTCCGTTTCGACGTTTCAACAAAATTTACAAAACTTCTTTTATCCATAACTTGACAACCGTTCAACGAAACGAGACGTGCTTTATATGAAAATTCATCTACTCAACGAGTAGAATCTAAATAACCACTTTTTATTACCCAGAAAATTAGTTCACTAATTATCATTAGCAATCTTAATTACGAAATTAATTGTTTAATTCATAACTTTCTAACCGTTCATCGAATTCATTCGATATCTAAATGAAAAGTTCTTAATTTTTCACTAGCTTTCCAATGACATGCATATCTTATACCTTATTTCATCCCTAGTATAACAACCTTTAAGATTCAACATAACCTATCTAAGGGCAATATCAAATGTACAAATATGCATAATTCTATTTTCTCGAGCACTAGTCAGGGATACACTATTAGTATGTAAAAATTAAATTATGAGTACTCACGTATCAATATTGAGATTCAATATTGCAGGAAAGTACGTAGACGCAACGGAGATGATAAACACTAAATTGACCCCATGAGTATACCCATGAACCATACCCATCACCTCCATAGCTATAACCCATAATTTCCTTAGCCCTATCCTACTCAAAAAAATTCATTTCTGAGAGCACGCGGGCAGAACCTCGTCGTAGTATTTTGTGTAATACAAATAATACTACTAGTAATAAAAATAAGATTAATAATAATAATAGTTTTAATCTCTATAATAATAATAATTATTATTATAATTATTATAAATATAATATGTATATAGAGAGAGTTTTGAGAGACCGAAGAGTAAAATGAATTCGGGAGCAAATATATCGAACTTATAGCATTTTAGCCAACACTCGCATGATCATGTTTCCAGCTGTTATGCATTGAAATTCCTGGCCGACACTCCATCCTTATATTACATATGTTATATAGATTTATAATTTATTTAATATATATTATATTTAATCTTTAGAATTAATTAAATATTATATTATATTTACGCTCATGGAAAAATTATAATTTTTACAAAAATGACACGGGCGTGATCTCATAACTCATGTACCACTTTCAGTTTTTCGGGCGCACTTTCGTACGATTAGGAAATTAGTCTTTTACGTTACGCGACGTGTACCTTTATCAATAATTTGACTTACTCATCAATAAATTACCTTATAAAAAAATGTAACTTATAAAATTGAGCGTTGTGGTCATTTACTTTTATAAATCAGTGACTCGTTGTTTATCAAAATATTTTATTTTAAATTAAACGTTTTGTGACATGTACCTTTATTATTAACTAGACTTAAATTAATTAAAAACTAACCCACTCAAAGTGTAACTTAATCTTTTGAGTGTTTTGGTCATTTCCTTTTATAAATCGACGTCTCGTTATATAACAAAATATAAATTTAATCTTATTAGTTTGAATCAAAACGTTTTATGACTAAAATAAAATATATGTACATTTAAAATTTATAAACTTATACATAATGCATTTGTTTGAACTATTTATCTAATAATATAATATTTCAGTTTTCAAAATTAATTAAATTTCAAAGACCAATATATATATATATATATATATATATATATATATATATATATATATATATATATATATATATATATATATATATATATATATATATATATATATATATATATATATATATATATATATATATATATATAACATTAAAATCGTGTGAATACAAGATATTGTTATATCACCTAACGGTTATGCTCGAAAACTTAATCTGATATAACTTATTTATGTGCCAACCTTTACTTTAATTTCTCAAAGGCTCTAGTTAAAATATCTAATTATAGATCGAATCAATGAACAAGGGTTACTATCTTTTACCTAACTAATATATCTAACATACATAATCACGTTCTATATACATTGCAAGTTATCAACCAAGTGTTATAAAATTCAACCCTCCACCAACCTTTGACTAATCCTCGATAAGAACACTGTCGTTCTTGCATGCGTATCATTTCACTAAATTTCCGAATACCGTTAAAAAAGTAAGGGTTTCCTAATTCAAAGTGGACCTCATAACAGAGACTCATAATCATAGTTCAATGTATCCGATAATTTAATCATTTGATATTATCTTTTAATCTCGTCGATAAACTTACATCGAACAAATACGTTCGTATAAAGTATTATTCAATCAATACCTTGATAACATTTCCAACCTCATTAGATAGATCTCATAGCTTATATTCATATTAACTAATCCGTTCAATGTTTCATTAATATATTTCAATTTCATAATCACACCTATGAATACGTATATATCTTTATTTACACATAATTGTTCGTGAATCATCGGGCATGGTCAAAGAGTATTTGATTACATGAATATAGTTTCAAAACTTTCGAGACTCAACATTACACATTTTTGCTTATCGTGTCGGATACATATAAAGATTAAAGTTTAAATTTGATCGGAAATTTCCGGGTCATCACATTACCTACCCGTTAAAAGAAATTTCGTCCCGAAATTTGATCGAGGTCGTCATGGCTAACAATAAATATGTTTTCCTGACGAATATGAGTTGATAACTTGAGTTTTATCATCATTGAGTAATATGGATAAAAATAATTCGATTATTCGAAGAGTGCGAATGAAGCTATTCACAAAAGGATGAAATGAGAAACAAAGATTTGTTTTTAACTTTTGACGTAGTCAGGTTTGAATTTAGAAAATAAGGCGCGTCTTAACTTTTGACATTGCCTTGGTTGAATTCCGGTATTTAAGGGATTTAAAGAAAATCTTGAAGATCTATAAAATCTGATTCTTCGGGATTTATGGAAATTAAGATCTCTTTAATTAAATACGGTGATCTGCCCCGATTACTACGTCTGATATTTCCAGTATAAATTAAGCTCTTCCTTTCCATTATTCTCACCATTCTTATACTTTCTTTCTTAGTTCATACATCCAAAAGATTCTGAAAATGATTAATCCAGTTCTGATCCTTGTCCTCATCCTTACTATCGCAACAATCATTCTCCTTTTCCAACTTCCACCAGAGGAATCTGCTTTCTTCTACTTCGCCCTCGGGATTATAATGTTTTTAATTCTCCCGTGTCTTTATGTTGCGATAAACATTGATATACACGGTTTGTAATTTATGTGTTGTTATCGGACTTTATATTCTCCCTTATATTTCAAAGCTCTATGCTTTTGTTTTCTCTTCCCGACTTCAAGTCAAGCGAATAATGGTCCAGAATTTATAGATATAGAGTTTCGAATGATTATAATGTTCTAAGCATGAAGGAACGTGATAGCACGATTTGATTTTCAAATTTATCAACATCACGGAAGATAGAACCATCAAGAATACATTTTCTTGATTTGTTACGGAGTTAAGTAGGATGAAAGAGTTATGTAACATGGCACATGATGATGTTATGATCTGTGAATCATTACGTTTCATTTAGAAACTCAGCATGACTTACTGTAATATAATCACGTTGATCAAGTGTCATTATATTATACTAACTCATGCATCAGTTCCCATCATTACTTCAATAACATTCATATTTTAAGCTTGAAAATTTACAGAATATAGAAACTAACAGTTTCTATATGATGTAATACTGATAGCACGAAAAGATTAATGATTTCAGATAAGAATAGTTATAAAAATATCTCCAGAAATATGGAGGATATTTATAATGAAAGGTACGATAATATCTCAGAATATCTAAGATCAGAGGATGATAGAAACTATTGTCTGCAAGGGTTTAGAGTAAGGAGCAAGTTATTCACTATAGACTTTAGCAGACATTGAATTATTTGGATTCTTTGAAGTCAAACTTATTCTTTGTGATTTATCCACGGCTTTCTTCATAGTTTCGCATAATCTGCTTTTCGGTACTATATTTTCTATTGAATGTTTCCAATATATTGATACACAAGAAGCACGAAGAGGTATATAATTTCGGACGAGAATATTTATGAAAATATCCTCAGAAATATCAAAGATATTGATGATGATATTTTGGAATTTCTAAGTTCGACGGTTGATGGAGAAAGATTTTCCGCAAGATTTTAACATGACTTCGGAGCAAGATATTCTCTAAAGATTTCAACGAATCCAGAATTACCTGAATCCTTTGAATATAGGATTTGGTCCTTGTATTTGTCCTTGGTCTCCTTCATGGGTAACTCAATATGTTTTTCAATACCCAATTTTCTATCGAGCGTTCCTAACACTCCTTTCTTTATCATCAAACTTTTGTCCGTTTAGACCATCTACCATTTTTCTGTTTCCTCTGCATTTAATGCTATGATATCTGAATCATCGGTTATTAATCCGAGGTGGTTTCAGGAGAATTGTGTTTTTAGATGATTAAACGCTGATGGTAATATGATGGAATATGAAAGGTTACCTGGTAACAATAAAAGAGCACGCGTATATATAAACGTTATAATAAGGTTGTTTCGTACGAAAAGTCGAAGTTGACTTGTTGGAGCTGTGACAAAATTGGCTAATTTTGAAAAGGGATCGCAAAGTTGTTTTTGTTAATAAATGCCAAAGGATCTGGCGCGGCTACGTGTTGAACTTTTACTCAATTGCCGAGAGTTTCTCAGGTGCATAACTATATGCATAAATCTTTCCTTCCGTAGATGAAGTACGGTTGATTCATCCTATCGATTGAGGTGTTTTCAAGAATCATGAAAGGTTTGAACGCAGAATGTAATCGTGAAGATACAAATGAGGTTTAAGACGAAATCAAGTGGCAAACTTGAAGAATTGTTTAGTTTCATATGTTATATTCAATATTTTAATTCATTTTAATTGTCCAATGTTATTAGTCCACAGTCGATAGTCCACAGTTGACAGTGCAATCATTCATATATAGTTTAATATATAATATTTGAATTAATTAATACGTATCGTGACCCGTGTACATGTCTCAGACTCGATCACAACTCAAAGTATATATATTATTATAGAATCAACCTCAACCCTGTATAGAGAACTCGATCATTACTGCATATAGAGTGTCTATGGTGATTCCAAATAATATATATAGATGTGTCGATATGATATGTCAAAACCTTGTATACGTGTCCCGATATTTAAAGTGCGTAAAATAAATAACAGAAATTAAATGACGATAAATAAAGTGCGTAAAGTAAATAACAGAAATTAAATGACAATAAATAAAATTGTGAGAATATAAATTGCGATAAAATAAATTGCGATAAATAAATTGCGATAAATAAAATGTAATACGGAATTAACAGTTAGCTAGGAACAGTTAGCTAGGATTTTGTTAGCGTGGTTTCCTAATAAAATTTAATATTGTTAATTAGTCTGTTTCTAATCAATTTTTATTGTGTCCATTATTTCTTCATTATGCCACTTGTTGGATTCTGATAGGTCAAAATTCAAATATGAAATTGAATTTGAATGAAAATAGTTATTCTTTGGTGAACGGATAAGTATCCCGGTGGTTGTAAATAGGATAGTGAATAACTGTTGAATCAGATTTGAAGAATATACAGTGTAACTTATTAATGTGAAATTTAAATATTCCTCGGGTATTACCTACCCGTTAAAATATTTTTATTATTAACAGTTTGTACAAAAGAATTTTTAATTACAATCTTTATGAAAACATATATACGTATATATTTTCTTCAGATGTAATCATGAATTTAATGAGTTAACATGATATTAAACTCATTTAGTTTTCAGTTGGAACTAGAATAAATAATCTCTAAAACATTAGAGATTACATAATCACCATGTCGAACGAAGATAACTGATGTAGAATGTCATGTAGAATGATGATTATACTCGAGGTATAGATTGAGATGTTGAGGCATGTGATATTGAAATTTGGGTTGTTGGTGGTACTGTTGGTGCCGGTGATTTGGATGAAGCTGGTACGTTTTGCACCATATTTTCCAAGACTACAACTTATGCGCGAAGTTCGTTAACTTCTTCTATTACACCGGGATGATTGTCGGTTCGGACGAGCGGATGAATGAGGTTTAGAATCTGAGATAGTATATGATCGTGATGAGATACTTTGGAAATAAGAGAGAAAATGGTGTCTCGAACAGGTTCGCCGGTAAACGTTTTAGGTTCATTGTCAAGAGGTGAATTTGGTTAGTGGAAATGATCGCCTTCTTCGCGTTTCCATTGATTAAGTCGAATACGAACCCATCTCCAATTCATTCAGAATAGATGATGGCTAATTGATCGATTCATTCCGGTTACTCTGCTTTCGGAGCTCGAGTGGAAATCCATATCGAAATAGCTGTCGGAATAACTATCGAAATAGCTATCGAAATCTGATGGACTCGAACTGGTTGAGGGATTCATCTCGTACGATCAGATGAGGGATTTTCGATAAGAAATAGATTATAGGATGTAGATTAGTACCCTGCAATACATAATTTACATATGCATATATAATACTAAAATCCCATAAGCTACGGAGGAATCTACGGAAGCTGTCAGGCAAAGGTAACAATAACAGATACGCTAAGATATGAATTTAACTATACACTGTCTATGCAATAAAGGCAGTAAGACGTGTCTTAGACTTTAAGGATGATAAGCAAATAATTTTTCGACACTAAATGATAAGCAAAACTTTTGACATGCAGACACGGTCGAAGTCCAGACTCATTAATGCATTCTAACGACTATCAGTTAGACTCACTAATGCAAGACCTGGTTCGCTAAGACCACCGCTCTGATACCAACTGTGAAGACCCGTCCTAATCCATCCGAACGAAGTCCATATCGATTATAAACGATTCACAACAGTTGATTACATCGCGAGGTACTTGACCTCTATATGATACATTTTACAAACATTGCATTCGTTTTTGAAAAGACAAACTTTCATTACATCGAAAGTTGACAGGCATGCATACCATTTCATAATATATCCAACTATAATTGACTTGATAATAATCTTGATGAACTCGACGACTCGAATGCAACGTCTTTTGAAATATGCCATGAATGACTCCAAGTAATATCTATAAAATGAGCAAATACACAGCGGAAGATTTCTTTCGTACCTGAGAATAAACATGCTTTAAAGTGTCAACCAAAAGGTTGGTGAGTTCATTAGTTTAACTTAAACAATCGTTTCCATCATTTTAATAGACCACAAGATTTCAGATTTCCATTTCTCATAAACATGCGTCCCATGCATAGAGACAAAAATATCATTCATATGGATTGAACACCTGGTAACCGACATTAACAATATGCATATATAAGAATATCCCCATCATTCCGGGATCCTCCTTCGGACATGATATAAATTTCGAAGTACTAAAACATCCGGTACTTTGGATGGGGCTTGTTGGACCCGATAGATCTATCTTTAGGATTCGCGTCAATTAGGGTGTCTGTTCCCTAATTCTTAGATTACCAGACTTAATAAAAAGGGGCATATTCGACTTCGATAATCCAACCATAGAATGTAGTTTCACGTACTTGTGTCAATTTCGTAAAACAGTTATAAAAGTTGCGCATGTATTCTCAGCCCAAAAATATAAAGGGTAAAAAGGCAAATGAAACTCACCTAATGTATTTTGTAGTAAAAATACATATAACGACATTGAATAAGTATAGAGTTGGCCTCGGATTCACGAACCTATATTAATTATACATATTTATATATCGGTCAAAATTTGTCTAACAATTTAGGCCAAGTCATAGTGTACCACAATCCTAATGCTCGAGTCAGACTCAACAGTATAGTAACATGTTATATTACTCATGTTTAGTTAAAATTCTAGTAAAAGGTGACGTGTGAAACAATGTATCACAACTGGTTTCATAATCATAAAATATAGTATTTTAGTTTTTAGAGAAAGTCAATACAAAAATATTAACTGAAAAGTTAACGGAAAAGTCAAAGTTCAAGGTCAAAAGTCAAAGATTAAAGTCAAAAGTCAAAGGTTAAAGTAAAAACGAGGTCGCATGCAAAAATACAATAACTTATACAAAAATGATTTTTCGGTCAAACATGACTAAACGACCACTTCAGCGATTTTTAGAAAAATTATCGGAACTCCGATTGATAAACGGCCAAAGATAAAAGTTACATATTACCAAAAAGATTAAGCATAAATTTTTACAGAAGTAAACTAAACCTAGACAACTCGTAGTTGCCAACGCGGTTTCGGCGTTTCAAAGTTACTTTTTCAGCTTTAATAAATTTACAAAAGTGACCGAGTAGCCTACTTTGGAGATTTTTAGAAAATTCCTCGAAACTCGAATTGGCAAACGGTCAAAGCCTTCAAATTCTCGTTACCACAAAGATATAACATGATTTTTGGCAAAAGTAAACACACATCAGGCCGACCATGACAACTGATACAAAACTGACATTTTTAATCAAAAGTTTCAGCTCTTTTTAGAATTTTAAAATGTGACCATACAGTCAACTTTGACAATTTTTAGAAAAATCGTCGAGACTCGAATTGACAAACGGCCAGAGTCGTTTATTAGACCTTACAGCAAAGAACTCAGTGGTATTTTTGTTTTAATCTGAAACAACGCAGATCAGCGAGAATTTCAGTTTCCGTTTCGACGTTTCAACAAAATTTACAAAACTTCTTTTATCCATAACTTGACAACCGTTCAACGAAACGAGACGTGCTTTATATGAAAATTCATCTACTCAACGAGTAGAATCTAAATAACCACTTTTTATTACCCAGAAAATTAGTTCACTAATTATCATTAGCAATCTTAATTACGAAATTAATTGTTTAATTCATAACTTTCTAACCGTTCATCGAATTCATTCGATATCTAAATGAAAAGTTCTTAATTTTTCACTAGCTTTCCAATGACATGCATATCTTATACCTTATTTCATCCCTAGTATAACAACCTTTAAGATTCAACATAACCTATCTAAGGGCAATATCAAATGTACAAATATGCATAATTCTATTTTCTCGAGCACTAGTCAGGGATACACTATTAGTATGTAAAAATTAAATTATGAGTACTCACGTATCAATATTGAGATTCAATATTGCAGGAAAGTACGTAGACGCAACGGAGATGATAAACACTAAATTGACCCCATGAGTATACCCATGAACCATACCCATCACCTCCATAGCTATAACCCATAATTTCCTTAGCCCTATCCTACTCAAAAAAATTCATTTCTGAGAGCACGCGGGCAGAACCTCGTCGTAGTATTTTGTGTAATACAAATAATACTACTAGTAATAAAAATAAGATTAATAATAATAATAGTTTTAATCTCTATAATAATAATAATTATTATTATAATTATTATAAATATAATATGTATATAGAGAGAGTTTTGAGAGACCGAAGAGTAAAATGAATTCGGGAGCAAATATATCGAACTTATAGCATTTTAGCCAACACTCGCATGATCATGTTTCCAGCTGTTATGCATTGAAATTCCTGGCCGACACTCCATCCTTATATTACATATGTTATATAGATTTATAATTTATTTAATATATATTATATTTAATCTTTAGAATTAATTAAATATTATATTATATTTACGCTCATGGAAAAATTATAATTTTTACAAAAATGACACGGGCGTGATCTCATAACTCATGTACCACTTTCAGTTTTTCGGGCGCACTTTCGTACGATTAGGAAATTAGTCTTTTACGTTACGCGACGTGTACCTTTATCAATAATTTGACTTACTCATCAATAAATTACCTTATAAAAAAATGTAACTTATAAAATTGAGCGTTGTGGTCATTTACTTTTATAAATCAGTGACTCGTTGTTTATCAAAATATTTTATTTTAAATTAAACGTTTTGTGACATGTACCTTTATTATTAACTAGACTTAAATTAATTAAAAACTAACCCACTCAAAGTGTAACTTAATCTTTTGAGTGTTTTGGTCATTTCCTTTTATAAATCGACGTCTCGTTATATAACAAAATATAAATTTAATCTTATTAGTTTGAATCAAAACGTTTTATGACTAAAATAAAATATATGTACATTTAAAATTTATAAACTTATACATAATGCATTTGTTTGAACTATTTATCTAATAATATAATATTTCAGTTTTCAAAATTAATTAAATTTCAAAGACCAATATATATATATATATATATATATATATATATATATATATATATATATATATATATATATATATATATATATATATATATATATATATATATATATATATATATATATATATATATATATATAACATTAAAATCGTGTGAATACAAGATATTGTTATATCACCTAACGGTTATGCTCGAAAACTTAATCTGATATAACTTATTTATGTGCCAACCTTTACTTTAATTTCTCAAAGGCTCTAGTTAAAATATCTAATTATAGATCGAATCAATGAACAAGGGTTACTATCTTTTACCTAACTAATATATCTAACATACATAATCACGTTCTATATACATTGCAAGTTATCAACCAAGTGTTATAAAATTCAACCCTCCACCAACCTTTGACTAATCCTCGATAAGAACACTGTCGTTCTTGCATGCGTATCATTTCACTAAATTTCCGAATACCGTTAAAAAAGTAAGGGTTTCCTAATTCAAAGTGGACCTCATAACAGAGACTCATAATCATAGTTCAATGTATCCGATAATTTAATCATTTGATATTATCTTTTAATCTCGTCGATAAACTTACATCGAACAAATACGTTCGTATAAAGTATTATTCAATCAATACCTTGATAACATTTCCAACCTCATTAGATAGATCTCATAGCTTATATTCATATTAACTAATCCGTTCAATGTTTCATTAATATATTTCAATTTCATAATCACACCTATGAATACGTATATATCTTTATTTACACATAATTGTTCGTGAATCATCGGGCATGGTCAAAGAGTATTTGATTACATGAATATAGTTTCAAAACTTTCGAGACTCAACATTACACATTTTTGCTTATCGTGTCGGATACATATAAAGATTAAAGTTTAAATTTGATCGGAAATTTCCGGGTCATCACATTGACTACCCGTTAAAAGAAATTTCGTCCCGAAATTTGATCGAGGTCGTCATGGCTAACAATAAATATGTTTTCCTGACGAATATGAGTTGATAACTTGAGTTTTATCATCATTGAGTAATATGGATAAAAATAATTCGATTATTCGAAGAGTGCGAATGAAGCTATTCACAAAAGGATGAAATGAGAAACAAAGATTTGTTTTTAACTTTTGACGTAGTCAGGTTTGAATTTAGAAAATAAGGCGCGTCTTAACTTTTGACATTGCCTTGGTTGAATTCCGGTATTTAAGGGATTTAAAGAAAATCTTGAAGATCTATAAAATCTGATTCTTCGGGATTTATGGAAATTAAGATCTCTTTAATTAAATACGGTGATCTGCCCCGATTACTACGTCTGATATTTCCAGTATAAATTAAGCTCTTCCTTTCCATTATTCTCACCATTCTTATACTTTCTTTCTTAGTTCATACATCCAAAAGATTCTGAAAATGATTAATCCAGTTCTGATCCTTGTCCTCATCCTTACTATCGCAACAATCATTCTCCTTTTCCAACTTCCACCAGAGGAATCTGCTTTCTTCTACTTCGCCCTCGGGATTATAATGTTTTTAATTCTCCCGTGTCTTTATGTTGCGATAAACATTGATATACACGGTTTGTAATTTATGTGTTGTTATCGGACTTTATATTCTCCCTTATATTTCAAAGCTCTATGCTTTTGTTTTCTCTTCCCGACTTCAAGTCAAGCGAATAATGGTCCAGAATTTATAGATATAGAGTTTCGAATGATTATAATGTTCTAAGCATGAAGGAACGTGATAGCACGATTTGATTTTCAAATTTATCAACATCACGGAAGATAGAACCATCAAGAATACATTTTCTTGATTTGTTACGGAGTTAAGTAGGATGAAAGAGTTATGTAACATGGCACATGATGATGTTATGATCTGTGAATCATTACGTTTCTTCATATTTACGTAGATTATCAAATAATGATAATCTAAAATATCCTGTTTACACACGACCATTACATAATGGTGTACAATACAAATATGTTACAACAAAATAAGTTTCTTGAATGCAGTTTTTACACAATATCATACAAGCATGGACTCCAAATCTTGTCCTTATTTAAGTATGCGACAGCGGAAGCTCTTAATAATCACCTGAGAATAAACATGCTTAAAACGTCAACAAAAATGTTGGTGAGTTATAGGTTTAACCTATATATATCAAATCGTAACAATAGACCACAAGATTTCATATTTCAATACACATCCCATACATAGAGATAAAAATCATTCATATGGTGAACTCCTGGTAACCGACAATAACAAGATGCATATATAAGAATATCCCCATCATTCCGGGACACCCTTCGGATATGATATAAATTTCGAAGTACTAAAGCATCCGGTACTTTGGATGGGGTTTGTTAGGCCCAATAGATCTATCTTTAGGATTCGCGTCAATTAGGGTGTCTGTTCCCTAATTCTTAGATTACCAGACTTAATAAAAAGGGGCATATTCGATTTCGATAATTCAACCATAGAATGTAGTTTCACGTACTTGTGTCTATTTTGTAAATCATTTATAAAACCTGCATGTATTCTCATCCCAAAAATATTAGATTTTAAAAGTGGGACTATAACTCACTTTCACAGATTTTTACTTTGTCGGGAAGTAAGACTTGGCCACTGGTTGATTCACGAACCTATAACAATATATACATATATATCAAAGTATGTTCAAAATATATTTACAACACTTTTAATATATTTTGATGTTTTAAGTTTATTAAGTCAGCTGTCCTCGTTAGTAACCTACAACTAGTTGTCCACAGTTAGATGTACAGAAATAAATCGATAAATATTATCTTGAATCAATCCACGACCCAGTGTATACGTATCTCAGTATTGATCACAACTCAAACTATATATATTTTGGAATCAACCTCAACCCTGTATAGCTAACTCCAATATTCACATATAGAGTGTCTATGGTTGTTCCGAAATATATATAGATGTGTCGACATGATAGGTTGAAACATTGTATACGTGTCTATGGTATCTCAAGATTACATAATATATAATACAAGTTGATTAAGTTATGGTTGGAATAGATTTGTTACCAATTTTCACGTAGCTAAAATGAGAAAAATTATCCAATCTTGTTTTACCCATAACTTCTTCATTTTAAATCCGTTTTGAGTGAATCAAATTGCTATGGTTTCATATTGAACTCTATTTTATGAATCTAAACAAAAAAAGTATAGGTTTATAGTCGGAAAAATAAGTTACAAGTCGTTTTTGTAAAGGTAGTCATTTCAGTCGAAAGAACGACGTCTAGATGACCATTTTAGAAAACATACTTCCACTTTGAGTTTAACCATAATTTTTGGATATAGTTTCATGTTCATAATAAAAATCATTTTCTCAGAATAACAACTTTTAAATCAAAGTTTATCATAGTTTTTAATTAACTAACCCAAAACAGCCCGCGGTGTTACTACGACGGCGTAAATCCGGTTTTACGGTGTTTTTCGTGTTTCCAGGTTTTAAATCATTAAGTTAGCATATCATATAGATATAGAACATGTGTTTAGTTGATTTTAAAAGTCAAGTTAGAAGGATTAACTTTTGTTTGCGAACAAGTTTAGAATTAACTAAACTATGTTCTAGTGATTACAAGTTTAAACCTTCGAATAAGATAGCTTTATATGTATGAATTGAATGATGTTATGAACATCATTACTACCTTAAGTTCCTTGGATGAACCTACTGGAAAAGAGAAAAATGGATCTAGCTTCAATGGATCCTTGGATGGCTCAAAGTTCTTGAAGCAAAATCATGACACGAAAACAAGTTCAAGTAAGATCATCACTTGAAATAAGATTGTTATAGTTATAGAAATTGAACCAAAGTTTGAATATGATTATTACCTTGTATTAGAATGATAACCTACTGTAAGAAACAAAGATTTCTTGAGGTTGGATGATCACCTTACAAGATTGGAAGTGAGCTAGCAAACTTGAAAGTATTCTTGATTTTATGAAACTAGAACTTTTGGAATTTATGAAGAACACTTAGAACTTGAAGATAGAACTTGAGAGAGTTCAATTAGATGAAGAAAATTGAAGAATTAAAGTGTTTGTAGGTGTTTTTTGTCGTTGGTGTATGGATTAGATATAAAGGATATGTAATTTTGTTTTCATGTAAATAAGTCATGAATGATTACTCATATTTTTGTAATCTTATGAGATATTTCATGCTAGTTGCCAAATGATGGTTCCCACATGTGTTAGGTGACTCACATGGGCTGCTAAGAGCTGATCATTGGAGTGTATATACCAATAGTACATACATCTAAAAGCTGTGTATTGTACGAGTACGAATACGGGTGCATACGAGTAGAATTGTTGATGAAACTGAACGAGAATGTAATTGTAAGCATTTTTGTTAAGTAGAAGTATTTTGATAAGTGTATTGAAGTCTTTCAAAAGTGTATAAATACATATTAAAACACTACATGTATATACATTTTAACTGAGTCGGTAAGTCATCGTTAGTCGTTACATGTAAGTGTTGTTTTGAAACCTTTAGGTTAACGATCTTGTTAAATGTTGTTAACCCAATGTTTATAATATCAAAAGAGATTTTAAATTATTATATTATCATGATATTATGATGTACGAATATCTCTTAATATGATATATATACATTAAATGTCGTTACAACGATAAACGTTACATATATGTCTCGTTTCAAAATCATTAAGTTAGTAGTCTTGTTTTTACATATGTAGTTCATTGTTAATATAATTAATGATATGTTTACTTATCATAATATCATGTTAACTATATATATAACCATATATATGTCATCATATAGTTTTTTTACAAGTTTTAACGTTCGTGAATCACCGGTCAACTTGGGTGGTCAATTGTCTATATGAAACCTATTTCAATTAATCAAGTCTTAACAAGTTTGATTGCTTAACATGTTGGAAACATTTAATCATGTAAACATCAATCTCAATTAATATATATAAACATGGAAAAGTTCGGGTCACTACAGTACCTACCCGTTAAATAAATTTCGTCCCGAAATTTTAAGCTGTTGAAGGTGTTGACGAATCTTCTGGAAATAGATGCGGGTATTTCTTTTTCATCTGATCTTCACGCTCCCAGGTGAACTCGGGTCCTCTACGATCATTCCATCGAACCTTAACAATTGGTATCTTGTTTTGCTTAAGTCTTTTAACCTCACGATCCATTATTTCGACGGGTTCTTCGATGAATTGGAGTTTTTCGTTGATTTGGATTTCATCTAACGGAATAGTGAGATCTTCTTTAGCAAAACATTTCTTCAAATTCGAGACGTGGAAAGTGTTATGTACAGCCGCGAGTTGTTGAGGTAACTCAAGTCGGTAAGCTACTGGTCCGACACGATCAATAATCTTGAATGGTCCAATATACCTTGGATTTAATTTCCCTCGTTTACCAAATCGAACAACGCCTTTCCAAGGTGAAACTTTAAGCATGACCATCTCTCCAATTTCAAATTCTATATCTTTTCTTTTAATGTCAGCGTAGCTCTTTTGTCGACTTTGGGCGGTTTTCAACCGTTGTTGAATTTGGATGATCTTCTCGGTAGTTTCTTGTATAATCTCCGGACCCGTAATCTGTCTATCCCCCACCTCACTCCAACGAATCGGAGACCTGCACTTTCTACCATAAAGTGCTTCAAACGGCGCCATCTCAATGCTTGAATGGTAGCTGTTGTTGTAGGAAAATTCTGCTAACGGTAGATGTCGATCCCAACTGTTTCCGAAATCAATAACACATGCTCGTAGCATGTCTTCAAGCGTTTGTATCGTCCTTTCGCTCTGCCCATCAGTTTGTGGATGATAGGCAGTACTCATGTCTAGACGAGTTCCTAATGCTTATTTTGAAACGAGACATATATGTAACGATTATCGTAAGTGTTCATATAGAATAAATGATTTAACCTATCATGTCGACACATCTATATATATTTTATATTGTGAAACCAATATAGCTTGACGTGTTCTAATGCAGTTAACATGGTGGAATTTAACAAAATAAGTTTCTGTACTAAACGTAATTACCAAAACATTTATATTTATATTTTACTAAGTGTTGAGGAAAAATGTATTTCCGAAAGAATTAGTGTAAAAAGAATTTCCAAAATTCAGTGATTTCCATTGCAAAAGAATTTCGCTAATATATTGGAAGTGAGCTAGCAAACTTGTAGGTGTTTTTAATTGTGATTTATTGATAATCACGATATTAAAAATGATGATGTAGTTGAATGATGATGATTAGATGATGATTAGGTGATGATATTATTAATGAGAGGAAGAAGAAAAGGATATATGAAACAGATAGAATGACGGATTTTATATAATTAACTGTCATGTTAAATCAGAAAACAAGATCAGTCAGATTGGTTTAGGGTGTTGGCGGACTGAAATGTCCCGTTCTTATTGATTAAAAACGTTCCATATTAATTGATTTCGTTGCGAGGTTTTGACCTCTATATGAGACGTTTTTCAAAGACTGCATTCATTTTTAAACAAACCATAACCTTTATTTCATCAATAAAGGTTTAAAAAGCTTTACGTAGATTATCAAATAATGATAATCTAAAATATCCTGTTTACACACGACCATTACATAATGGTTTACAATACAAATATGTTACAACAAAATAAGTTTCTTGAATGCAGTTTTTACACAATATCATACAAGCATGGACTCCAAATCTTGTCCTTATTTAAGTATGCGACAGCGGAAGCTCTTAATAATCACCTGAGAATAAACATGCTTAAAACGTCAACAAAAATGTTGGTGAGTTATAGGTTTAACCTATATATATCAAATCGTAACAATAGACCACAAGATTTCATATTTCAATACACATCCCATACATAGAGATAAAAATCATTCATATGGTGAACACCTGGTAACCGACAATAACAAGATGCATATATAAGAATATCCCCATCATTCCGGGACACCCTTCGGATATGATATAAATTTCGAAGTACTAAAGCATCCGGTACTTTGGATGGGGTTTGTTAGGCCCAATAGATCTATCTTTAGGATTCGCGTCAATTAGGGTGTCTGTTCCCTAATTCTTAGATTACCAGACTTAATAAAAAGGGGCATATTCGATTTCGATAATTCAACCATAGAATGTAGTTTCACGTACTTGTGTCTATTTTGTAAATCATTTATAAAACCTGCATGTATTCTCATCCCAAAAATATTAGATTTTAAGAGTGGGACTATAACTCACTTTCACAGATTTTTACTTCGTCGGGAAGTAAGACTTGGCCACTGGTTGATTCACGAACCTATAACAATATATACATATATATCAAAGTATGTTCAAAATATATTTACAACACTTTTAATATATTTTGATGTTTTAAGTTTATTAAGTCAGCTGTCCTCGTTAGTAACCTACAACTAGTTGTCCACAGTTAGATGTACAGAAATAAATCGATAAATATTATCTTGAATCAATCCACGACCCAGTGTATACGTATCTCAGTATTGATCACAACTCAAACTATATATATTTTGGAATCAACCTCAACCCTGTATAGCTAACTCCAACATTCACATATAGAGTGTCTATGGTTGTTCCGAAATATATATAGATGTGTCGACATGATAGGTCGAAACATTGTATACGTGTCCAAAATTAATAAGTTTACATAAGTTAAGATGTCCAAAATTCAGTGATAAGTATACAATATATTAGCGATGGTTCGCTAAGACCATCGCTCTGATACCAATTGTCGATCCCGTAACAAAATAAAGGTTATGCCTCAATCTTTTCTTCCGCATTTCAGTTGGTATCAGAGCGTTGGTCTTAGAGAACCAGAAAAATTGCATTAGTGTGTCTTATCGAGTTTGTTAGGAAGCATTAGTGATTCTGGACTTCGACCGTGTTTTCTTTAAAAATGATTGCTTAACATTTTTGTTGGAAACTATATATTTTTAACATATGAATATTATGTGATATATTAATCTCTTAACGTGTTTGATATTATGTGATAGATGTCTACCTCTAGAACAAGTCCCATTGACTCACCTAATAATAATGAAGAGTCAAATGTAAATTGGAATGATTCGTGGACTGATTCACAAGTTCCCGAAGAGGAACCGGAAGAAGAGTCGGAACCGGAAGAAGAATCGGAACCGGACGAAGAATCGGAACCGGAAGAAGAATCGGAACCGGTGGGGGAAATAATAAAACGGTTAAGTAAAAGAGAATCCTCAACCAACCGACCAAGGTTAATTATGGTCAATGGTGTTTCCGCCAAGGAAGCAAAATATTGGGAGGATTACCAATTCTCCGATGAATCGGATTCCGACGAGAATTCCAATGATGTTATAGAAATTACCCCAACTGAATTTAAAAAGGCAAAAGAAAATAATAAGGGAAAGGGCATAAAAATAGAGAAATCTAATTCCAACCCCGATGAACTTTATATGTATCGTCAACCCCTGAAGTTCTTAAGTTGTAACAATGACCCGGGAACCTCTAAACCACCAGGTTTTTCTAAACCAATGTGGACAACGACGGCTCGTATTAGGGGAACATCATATATCCCTAGAAACTTGGCAAAACGAACCAAAACCGAAGAAGAAGAAACGACCGAGTCAGAATAAGATAGTTGTATTCGTGTGGTGTAATATATGTAATATAGTGTTCTTATGCTTTATGATATATGTAAAAATTGCTTGTATTAATAAGTATTTTTTTATGAATCTAACTCTTGTCTATTTTACAGTTTAAAAACACAAAATGGATAGACAACCCAATATTTTAAGAGACTTACCCGGAGACATGATTGATGAAATCTTGTCTAGAGTCGGCCAGAATTCCTCGGCACAACTATTTAAGGCGAGATCAGTTTGTAAGACATTCGAAGAACGTTCCAAGAATGTCTTGGTTTATAAGAGACTTTCGTTTGAAAGATGGGGGATATCACATTGGGAAACCCATAAGTTACGATGTGTTTACTTTGATGCATATATTGCGGGGAACCCAAATGCTATTTTACGCAACGGGTTAAGAAATTATTTTGACTCAATATATCCGAATATTGGACTTCGTGATTTAGAAAAAGCAGCTAACATGCAACATAAAGAAGCATGTTATGCTTACGGATTAGTAATGTTCGCTTCTCACCAAAGTGAGAATAAGAACATCGGGCTACAACTATTAAACAAAACGTTTCCACAAGTGACGGAGTCGGTAATTGGGGTAAGAAATGAGGTTTTTAGATTATTACGGGACTGTTGGACATTACGTAACCCTCGTCCCTTTGACGACGTTACAACACGCTGTCTTATCAACGGCCATAACGGTTATGTTGCACAAGACCAAGGATGGGAAGTAGTCCTAGTAAAACCAGAATGCATGACTTGTTTCTGGACGTATGAATTACGTGTCTTTATTGCCTTTGCTGAACGACTTGTGTACTAGCTAGAATTATCTTCACAACTATCTTGTATCAAAGTTATTGTGTGCTATATTTCATGCTTTATGTAAAATAAGCGGTATTGTAAGTTTGTAAAATATTGTATAAAAGTTTGAACGAGAAATATTATTATAATCAGTTTTTCATATAGAATTGTAGTAGTTGAATTGTATATTAGCTACTAAGTATGAACTTAACGGGTAGGTACTACCCGAATTTAAACTTATAAAACGCTAATATATAATCAGTTTAGTGTAACGATCGCTCTAAATATTTCAAAATTCACTGAATTGTATACATTGTATACTTATGGTTTAGCTTCTAACTTGAATAAACATAAACACACCAAAGGTGTGAAAAGAATCACTCGGGGTTCTGCACCAAATTTTGCAACAAGTGTAAAAGAAATGGTCATAGCGCGGCGAAGTGTGAGGTCTACGGACCAGGGGTTAATAGAACGAAAGGAACAAATGGTGTCGGAACGAGTAATGGCGGAGCAAGTAGTGTCGGAGCAAGTTATGCCAATGTAGTTTGTTATAAATGTGGAAAACCGGGCCACATTATTAGAAATTGCCCGAACCAGGAGAACACGAATGGACAAGGCCGCGGAAGAGTTTTCAATATTAATGCGGCAGAGGCACAAGAAGACCCGGAGCTTGTTACGGGTACGTTTTTTATTGACAATAAATCTGCTTACGTTTTATTTGATTCGGGTGCGGATAGAAGCTATATGAGTAGAGATTTTTGTGCTAAATTAAGTTGTCCATTGACGCCTTTGGATAGTAAATTTTTACTCGAATTAGCAAATGGTAAATTAATTTCAGCAGATAATATATGTCGGAATCGAGAAATTAAACTGGTTAGCGAAACATTTAAGATTGATTTGATACCAGTAGAGTTAGGGAGTTTTGATGTGATAATCGGTATGGACTGGTTGAAAGAAGTGAAAGCAGAGATCGTTTGTTACAAAAATGCAATTCGCATTATACGAGAAAAAGGAAAACCCTTAATGGTGTACGGAGAAAAGGGCAACACGAAGCTACATCTTATTAGTAATTTGAAGGCACAAAAACTAATAAGAAAAGGTTGCTATGCTGTTCTAGCACACGTCGAGAAAGTACAAACTGAAGAAAAAAGCATCAATGATGTTCCCATTGCAAAAGAATTTCCCGATGTATTTCCGAAAGAATTACCGGGATTACCCCCACATCGATCCGTTGAATTTCAAATAGATCTTGTACCAGGAGCTGCACCAATAGCTCGTGCTCCTTACAGACTCGCACCCAGCGAGATGAAAGAACTGCAAAGCCAATTACAAGAACTTTTAGAGCGTGGTTTCATTCGACCAAGCACATCACCGTGGGGAGCTCCTGTTTTGTTTGTCAAGAAGAAAGATGGTACATTCAGGTTGTGTATCGACTACCGAGAGTTGAACAAACTTACCATCAAGAACCGCTACCCACTACCGAGAATCGACGACTTATTTGATCAACTACAAGGCTCGTCTGTTTATTCAAAGATTGACTTACGTTCCGGGTACCATCAAATGCGGGTGAAAGAAGATGATATTCCAAAGACTGCTTTCAGAACACGTTACGGTCATTACGAGTTTATGGTCATGCCGTTTGGTTTAACTAATGCACCAGCTGTGTTCATGGACCTTATGAACCGAGTGTGTGGACCATACCTTGACAAGTTTGTCATTGTTTTCATTGATGACATACTTATTTACTCAAAGAATGACCAAGAACACGGTGAACATTTGAGAAAGGTGTTAGAAGTATTGAGGAAAGAAGAATTGTACGCTAAGTTTTCAAAGTGTGCATTTTGGTTGGAAGAAGTTCAATTCCTCGGTCACATAGTGAACAAAGAAGGTATTAAGGTGGATCCGGCAAAGATAGAAACTGTTGAAAAGTGGGAAACCCCGAAAACTCCGAAACACATACGCCAGTTTTTAGGACTAGCTGGTTACTACAGAAGGTTCATCCAAGATTTTTCCAGAATAGCAAAACCCTTGACTGCATTAACGCATAAAGGGAAGAAATTTGAATGGAATGATGAACAAGAGAAAGCGTTTCAGTTATTGAAGAAAAAGCTAACTACGGCACCTATATTGTCATTGCCTGAAGGGAATGATGATTTTGTGATTTATTGTGACGCATCAAAGCAAGGTCTCGGTTGTGTATTAATGCAACGAACGAAGGTGATTGCTTATGCGTCTAGACAATTGAAGATTCACGAACAAAATTATACGACGCATGATATGGAATTAGGCGCGGTTGTTTTTGCATTAAAGACTTGGAGGCACTACTTATATGGGGTCAAAAGTATTATATATACCGACCACAAAAGTCTGCAACACATATTTAATCAGAAACAACTGAATATGAGGCAGCGTAGGTGGATTGAATTGTTGAATGATTACGACTTTGAGATTCGTTACCACCCAGGGAAGGCAAATGTAGTAGCCGATGCCTTGAGCAGGAAGGACAGAGAACCCATTCGAGTAAAATCTATGAATATAATGATTCATAATAACCTTACTACTCAAATAAAGGAGGCGCAACAAGGAGTTTTAAAAGAGGGAAATTTAAAGGATGAAATACCCAAAGGATCGGAGAAGCATCTTAATATTCGGGAAGACGGAACCCGGTATAGGGCTGAAAGGATTTGGGTACCAAAATTTGGAGATATGAGAGAAATGGTACTTAGAGAAGCTCATAAAACCAGATACTCAATACATCCTGGAACGGGGAAGATGTACAAGGATCTCAAGAAACATTTTTGGTGGCCGGGTATGAAAGCCGATGTTGCTAAATACGTAGGAGAATGTTTGACGTGTTCTAAGGTCAAAGCTGAGCATCAGAAACCATCAGGTCTACTTCAACAACCTGAAATCCCGGAATGGAAATGGGAAAACATTACCATGGATTTCATCACTAAATTGCCAAGGACTGCAAGTGGTTTTGATACTATTTGGGTAATAGTTGATCGTCTCACCAAATCAGCACACTTCTTGCCAATAAGAGAAGATGACAAGATGGAGAAGTTAGCACGACTGTATTTGAAGGAAGTCATCTCCAGACATGGAATACCAATCTCTATTATCTCTGATAGGGATGGCAGATTTATTTCAAGATTCTGGCAGACATTACAGCAAGCATTAGGAACTCGTCTAGACATGAGTACTGCCTATCATCCACAAACTGATGGGCAGAGCGAAAGGACGATACAAACGCTTGAAGACATGCTACGAGCATGTGTTATTGATTTCGGAAACAGTTGGGATCGACATCTACCATTAGCAGAATTTTCCTACAACAACAGCTACCATTCAAGCATTGAGATGGCGCCGTTTGAAGCACTTTATGGTAGAAAGTGCAGGTCTCCGATTTGTTGGAGTGAAGTGGGGGATAGACAGATTACGGGTCCGGAGATTATACAAGAAACTACCGAGAAGATCATCCAAATTCAACAACGGTTGAAAACCGCCCAAAGTCGACAAAAGAGCTACGCTGACATTAAAAGAAAAGATATAGAATTTGAAATTGGAGAGATGGTCATGCTTAAAGTTGCACCTTGGAAAGGCGTTGTTCGATTTGGTAAACGAGGGAAATTAAATCCAAGGTATATTGGACCATTCAAGATTATTGATCGTGTCGGACCAGTAGCTTACCGACTTGAGTTACCTCAACAACTCGCGGCTGTACATAACACTTTCCACGTCTCGAATTTGAAGAAATGTTTTGCTAAAGAAGATCTCACTATTCCGTTAGATGAAATCCAAATCAACGGAAAACTTCAATTCATCGAAGAACCCGTCGAAATAATGGATCGTGAGGTTAAAAGACTTAAGCAAAACAAGATACCAATTGTTAAGGTTCGATGGAATGCTCGTAGAGGACCCGAGTTCACCTGGGAGCGTGAAGATCAGATGAAGAAGAAATACCCGCATCTATTTCCAGAAGATTCGTCAACACCTTCAACAGCTTAAAATTTCGGGACGAAATTTATTTAACGGGTAGGTACTGTAGTGACCCGAACTTTTCCATGTTTATATATATTAATTGAGATTGATATTTACATGATTAAATGTTTCCAACATGTTAAGCAATCAAACTTGTTAAGACTTGATTAATTGAAATAGGTTTCATATAGACAATTGACCACCCAAGTTGACCGGTGATTCACGAACGTTAAAACTTGTAAAAACTATATGATGACATATATATGATTATATATATAGTTAACATGATATTAGGATATGTAAACATATCATTAAGTATATTAACAATGAACTACATATGTAAAAACAAGACTACTAACTTAATGATTTTGAAACGAGACATATATGTAACGATTATCGTTGTAACGACATTTAATGTATATATATCATATTAAGAGATATTCGTACATCATAATATCATGATAATATAATAATTTAAAATCTCTTTTGATATTATAAACATTGGGTTAACAACATTTAACAAGATCGTTAACCTAAAGGTTTCAAAACAACATTTACATGTAACGACTAACGATGACTTAACGACTCAGTTAAAATGTATATACATGTAGTGTTTTAATATGTATTCATACACTTTTGAAAGACTTCAAGACACTTATCAAAATACTTCTACTTAACAAAAATGCTTACAATTACATCCTCGTTCAGTTTCATCAACAATTCTACTCGTATGCACCCATATTCGTACTCGTACAATACACAGCTTTTAGATGTATGTACTATTGGTATATACACTCCAATGATCAGCTCTTAGCAGCCCATGTGAGTCACCTAACACATGTGGGAACCATCATTTGGCAACTAGCATGAAATATCTCATAAAATTACAAAAATATGAGTAATCATTCATGACTTATTTACATGAAAACAAAATTACATATCCTTTATATCTAATCCATACACCAACGACCAAAAACACCTACAAACACTTTCATTCTTCAATTTTCTTCATCTAATTGATCTCTCTCAAGTTCTATCTTCAAGTTCTAAGTGTTCTTCATAAATTCCAAAAGTTCTAGTTTCATAAAATCAAGAATACTTTCAAGATTGCTAGCTCACTTTCAATCTTGTAAGGTGATCATCCAACCTCAAGAAATCTTTGTTTCTTACAGTAGGTTATCATTCTAATACAAGGTAATAATCAAATTCAAACTTTGGTTCAATTTCTATAACTATAACAATCTTATTTCAAGTGATGATCTTACTTGAACTTGTTTTCGTGTCATGATTTTGCTTCAAGAACTTTGAGCCATCCAAGGATCCATTGAAGCTAGATCCATTTTTCTCTTTTCCAGTAGGTTCATCCAAGGAACTTAAGGTAGTAATGATGTTCATAACATCATTCGATTCATACATATAAAGCTATCTTATTCGAAGGTTTAAACTTGTAATCACTAGAACATAGTTTAGTTAATTCTAAACTTGTTCGCAAACAAAAGTTAATCCGTCTAACTTGACTTTTAAAATCAACTAAACACATGTTCTATATCTATATGATATGCTAACTTAATGATTTAAAACCTGGAAACACGAAAAACACCGTAAAACCGGATTTACTCCGTCGTAGTAACACCGCGGGCTGTTTTGGGTTAGTTAATTAAAAACTATGATAAACTTTGATTTAAAAGTTGTTATTCTGAGAAAATGATTTTTATTATGAACATGAAACTATATCCAAAAATTATGGTTAAACTCAAAGTGGAAGTATGTTTTCTAAAATGGTCATCTAGACGTCGTTCTTTCGACTGAAATGACTACCTTTACAAAAACGACTTGTAACTTATTTTTCCGACTATAAACCTATACTTTTTCTGTTTAGATTCATAAAATAGAGTTCAATATGAAACCATAGCAATTTGATTCACTCAAAACGGATTTAAAATGAAGAAGTTATGGGTAAAACAAGATTGGATAATTTTTCTCATTTTAGCTACGTGAAAATTGGTAACAAATCTATTCCAACCATAACTTAATCAACTTGTATTGTATATTATGTAATCTTGAGATACCATAGACACGTATACAATGTTTCGACCTATCATGTCGACACATCTATATATATTTCGGAACAACCATAGACACTCTATATGTGAATGTTGGAGTTAGCTATACAGGGTTGAGGTTGATTCCAAAATATATATAGTTTGAGTTGTGATCAATACTGAGATACGTATACACTGGGTCGTGGATTGATTCAAGATAATATTTATCGATTTATTTCTGTACATCTAACTGTGGACAACTAGTTGTAGGTTACTAACGAAGACAGCTGACTTAATAAACTTAAAACATCAAAATATATTAAAAGTGTTGTAAATATATTTTGAACATACTTTGATATATATGTATATATTGTTATAGGTTCGTGAATCAACCAGTGGCCAAGTCTTACTTCCCGACGAAGTAAAAATCTGTGAAAGTGAGTTATAGTCCCACTTTTAAAATCTAATATTTTTGGGATGAGAATACATGCAGGTTTTATAAATGATTTACAAAATAGACACAAGTACGTGAAACTACATTCTATGGTTGAATTATCGAAATCGAATATGCCCCTTTTTATTAAGTCTGGTAATCTAAGAATTAGGGAACAGACACCCTAATTGACGCGAATCCTAAAGATAGATCTATTGGGCCTAACAAACCCCATCCAAAGTACCGGATGCTTTAGTACTTCGAAATTTATATCATATCCGAAGGGTGTCCCGGAATGATGGGGATATTCTTATATATGCATCTTGTTATTGTCGGTTACCAGGTGTTCACCATATGAATGATTTTTATCTCTATGTATGGGATGTGTATTGAAACATGAAATCTTGTGGTCTATTGTTACGATTTGATATATATAGGTTAAACCTATAACTCACCAACATTTTTGTTGACGTTTAAAGCATGTTTATTCTCAGGTGAATATTAAGAGCTTCCGCTGTTGCATACTAAAATAAGGACAAGATTTGGAGTCCATGTTTGTATGATATTGTGTAAAAACTGCATTCAAGAAACTGATTTCGATGTAACATATTTGTATTGTAAACCATTATGTAATGGTCGTGTGTAAACAGGATATTTTAGATTATCATTATTTGATAATCTACGTAAAGCTTTTTAAACCTTTATTTATGAAATAAAGGTTATGGTTTGTTTTAAAAATGAATGCAGTCTTTGAAAAACGTCTCATATAGAGGTCAAAACCTCGCAACGAAATCAATTAATATGGAACGTTTTTAATCAATAAGAACGGGACATTTCAGTACTGTAGTGACCCGAACTTTTCCATGTTTATATATATTAATTGAGATTGATGTTTACATGATTAAATGTTTCCAACATGTTAAGCAATCAAACTTGTTAAGACTTGATTAATTGAAATAGGTTTCATATAGACAATTGACCACCCAAGTTGACCGGTGATTCACGAACGTTAAAACTTGTAAAAAAACTATATGATGACATATATATGGTTATATATATAGTTAACATGATATTATGATAAGTAAACATATCATTAATTATATTAACAATGAACTACATATGTAAAAACAAGACTACTAACTTAATGATTTTGAAACGAGACATATATGTAACGTTTATCGTTGTAACGACATTTAATGTATATATATCATATTAAGAGATATTCGTACATCATAATATCATGATAATATAATAATTTAAAATCTCTTTTGATATTATAAACATTGGGTTAACAACATTTAACAAGATCGTTAACCTAAAGGTTTCAAAACAACACTTACATGTAACGACTAACGATGACTTACCGACTCAGTTAAAATGTATATACATGTAGTGTTTTAATATGTATTTATACACTTTTGAAAGACTTCAATACACTTATCAAAATACTTCTACTTAACAAAAATGCTTACAATTACATTCTCGTTCAGTTTCATCAACAATTCTACTCGTATGCACCCGTATTCGTACTCGTACAATACACAGCTTTTAGATGTATGTACTATTGGTATATACACTCCAATGATCAGCTCTTAGCAGCCCATGTGAGTCACCTAACACATGTGGGAACCATCATTTGGCAACTAGCATGAAATATCTCATAAGATTACAAAAATATGAGTAATCATTCATGACTTATTTACATGAAAACAAAATTACATATCCTTTATATCTAATCCATACACCAACGACAAAAAAACACCTACAAACACTTTAATTCTTCAATTTTCTTCATCTAATTGAACTCTCTCAAGTTCTATCTTCAAGTTCTAAGTGTTCTTCATAAATTCCAAAAGTTCTAGTTTCATAAAATCAAGAATACTTTCAAGTTTGCTAGCTCACTTCCAATCTTGTAAGGTGATCATCCAACCTCAAGAAATCTTTGTTTCTTACAGTAGGTTATCATTCTAATACAAGGTAATAATCATATTCAAACTTTGGTTCAATTTCTATAACTATAACAATCTTATTTCAAGTGATGATCTTACTTGAACTTGTTTTCGTGTCATGATTTTGCTTCAAGAACTTTGAGCCATCCAAGGATCCATTGAAGCTAGATCCATTTTTCTCTTTTCCAGTAGGTTCATCCAAGGAACTTAAGGTAGTAATGATGTTCATAACATCATTCAATTCATACATATAAAGCTATCTTATTCGAAGGTTTAAACTTGTAATCACTAGAACATAGTTTAGTTAATTCTAAACTTGTTCGCAAACAAAAGTTAATCCTTCTAACTTGACTTTTAAAATCAACTAAACACATGTTCTATATCTATATGATATGCTAACTTAATGATTTAAAACCTGGAAACACGAAAAACACCGTAAAACCGGATTTACGCCGTCGTAGTAACACCGCGGGCTGTTTTGGGTTAGTTAATTAAAAACTATGATAAACTTTGATTTAAAAGTTGTTATTCTGAGAAAATGATTTTTATTATGAACATGAAACTATATCCAAAAATTATGGTTAAACTCAAAGTGGAAGTATGTTTTCTAAAATGGTCATCTAGACGTCGTTCTTTCGACTGAAATGACTACCTTTACAAAAACGACTTGTAACTTATTTTTCCGACTATAAACCTATACTTTTTTTGTTTAGATTCATAAAATAGAGTTCAATATGAAACCATAGCAATTTGATTCACTCAAAACGGATTTAAAATGAAGAAGTTATGGGTAAAACAAGATTGGATAATTTTTCTCATTTTAGCTACGTGAAAATTGGTAACAAATCTATTCCAACCATAACTTAATCAACTTGTATTATATATTATGTAATCTTGAGATACCATAGACACGTATACAATGTTTCAACCTATCATGTCGACACATCTATATATATTTCGGAACAACCATAGACACTCTATATGTGAATATTGGAGTTAGCTATACAGGGTTGAGGTTGATTCCAAAATATATATAGTTTGAGTTGTGATCAATACTGAGATACGTATACACTGGGTCGTGGATTGATTCAAGATAATATTTATCGATTTATTTCTGTACATCTAACTGTGGACAACTAGTTGTAGGTTACTAACGAGGACAGCTGACTTAATAAACTTAAAACATCAAAATATATTAAAAGTGTTGTAAATATATTTTGAACATACTTTGATATATATGTATATATTGTTATAGGTTCGTGAATCAACCAGTGGCCAAGTCTTACTTCCCGACGAAGTAAAAATCTGTGAAAGTGAGTTATAGTCCCACTTTTAAAATCTAATATTTTTGGGATGAGAATACATGCAGGTTTTATAAATGATTTACAAAATAGACACAAGTACGTGAAACTACATTCTATGGTTGAATTATCGAAATCGAATATGCCCCTTTTTATTAAGTCTGGTAATCTAAGAATTAGGGAACAGACACCCTAATTGACGCGAATCCTAAAGATAGATCTATTGGGCCTAACAAACCCCATCCAAAGTACCGGATGCTTTAGTACTTCGAAATTTATATCATATCCGAAGGGTGTCCCGGAATGATGGGGATATTCTTATATATGCATCTTGTTATTGTCGGTTACCAGGAGTTCACCATATGAATGATTTTTATCTCTATGTATGGGATGTGTATTGAAATATGAAATCTTGTGGTCTATTGTTACGATTTGATATATATAGGTTAAACCTATAACTCACCAACATTTTTGTTGACGTTTTAAGCATGTTTATTCTCAGGTGATTATTAAGAGCTTCCGCTGTCGCATACTTAAATAAGGACAAGATTTGGAGTCCATGCTTGTATGATATTGTGTAAAAACTGCATTCAAGAAACTTATTTTGTTGTAACATATTTGTATTGTAAACCATTATGTAATGGTCGTGTGTAAACAGGATATTTTAGATTATCATTATTTGATAATCTACGTAAAGCTTTTTAAACCTTTATTGATGAAATAAAGGTTATGGTTTGTTTAAAAATGAATGCAGTCTTTGAAAAATGTCTCATATAGAGGTCAAAACCTCGCAACGAAATCAATTAATATGGAACGTTTTTAATCAATAAGAACGGGACATTTCAGTTGGTATCAGAGCGTTGGTCTTAGAGAACCAGAAAATTTGCATTAGTGTGTCTTATCGAGTTTGTTAGGATGCATTAGTGAGTCTGGACTTCGACCGTGTTTTCTTTAAAAATGATTGCTTAACATTTTTGTTGGAAACTATATATTTTTAACATATGAATATTATGTGATATATTAATCTCTTAACGTGTTTGATATTATGTGATAGATGTCTACCTCTAGAACAAGTCCCATTGACTCACCTAATAATAATGAAGAGTCAAATGTAAATTGGAATGATTTGTGGACTGATTCACAAGTTCCCGAAGAGGAACCGGAAGAAGAGTCGGAACCGGAAGAAGAATCGGAACCGGAAGAAGAATCGGAACCGGATGAAGAAATAGAACCGGTGGGGGAAATAATAAAACGGTTAAGTAAAAGAAAATCCTCAACCAACCGACCAAAGTTAATTATGGTCAATGGTGTTTCCGCCAAGGAAGCAAAATATTGGGAGGATTACCAATTCTCCGATGAATCGGATTCCGACGAGAATTCCGATGATGTTATAGAAATTACCCCAACTGAATTTAAAAAGGCAAAAGAAAATAATAAGGGAAAGGGCATAAAAATAGAGAAATCTAATTCCAACCCCGATGAACTTTATATGTATCGTCAACCGCCGAAGTCCTTAAGTTGTAACAATGACCCGGGAACCTCTAAACCACCAGGTTTTTCTAAACCAATGTGGACAACGACGGCTCGTATTAGGGGAACATCATATATCCCTAGAAACTTGGCAAAACGAACCAAAACCGAAGAAGAAGAAACGAGCGAGTCGGAATAAGATAGTTGTATTCGTGTGGTGTAATATATGGAATATAGTGTTCTTATGCTTTATGATATATGTAAAAATTGCTTGTATTAATAAGTATTTTTTTATGAATCTAACTCTTGTCTATTTTACAGTTTAAAAACACAAAATGGATAGACAACCCAATATTTTAAGAGACCTACCCGGAGACATGATTGATGAAATCTTGTCTAGAGTTGGCCAGAATTCTTCGGCACAACTATTTAAGGCGAGATCAGTTTGTAAGACATTCGAAGAACGTTCCAAGAATGTCTTGGTTTATAAGAGACTTTCGTTTGAAAGATGGGGGATATCACATTGGGAAACCCATAAGTTACGATGTGTTTACTTTGACGCATATATTGCGGGGAACCCAAATGCTATTTTACGCAACGGGTTAAGAAATTATTTTGACTCAATATATCCGAATATTGGACTTCGTGATTTAGAAAAAGCGGCTAACATGCAACATAAAGAAGCATGTTATGCTTACGGATTAGTAATGTTCGCTTCTCACCAAAGTGAGAACAAGAACATCGGGCTACAACTATTAAACAAAACGTTTCCACAAGTGACGGAGTCGGTAATTGGGGTAAGAAATGAGGTTTTTAGATTATTACGGGACTGTTGGACATTACGTAACCCTCGTCCCTTTGATGACGTTACAACACGCTGTCTTATCAACGGCCATAACGGTTATGTTGCACAAGACCAAGGATGGGAAGTAGTCCTAGTAAAACCAGAATGCATGACTTGTTTCTGGACGTATGAATTACGTGTCTTTATTGCCTTTGCTGAACGACTTGTGTACTAGCTAGAATTGTCTTCACAACTATCTTGTATCAAAGTTATTGTGTGCTATATTTCATGCTTTATGTAAAATAAGCGGTATTGTAAGTTTGTAAAATATTGTATAAAAGTTTGAACGCGAAATATTATTATAATCAGTTTTTCATATAGAATTGTAGTAGTTGAATTGTATATTAGCTACTAAGTATGAACTTAACGGGTAGGTACTACCCGAATTTAAACTTATAAAACGCTAATATGAAGAAAAAGCTTTTATAAATGAGTTCATATTATGCTACGAAATACTATTAACTACTCTTAATATTCTGTATGATTAACTTGTTCCATTTAACTATTTTGAAGGAAATGGCACCGACTACTCGACACACCGTGAATATGAATGAAGAGGAATTCCGTACTTTTCTAGCTTCAAACATAGCCGCAGTACAGGCTGCGCTACATACCAACAATAACCTTGGATCTAGCAGTACAGGAAATCGTGTAGGATGCACCTACAAAGAATTCACTGCCTGCAAACCTTTGGAATTTGATGGAACCGAAGGACCGATCGGATTGAAACGGTGGACCGAGAAGGTTAAATCGGTGTTTGCCATAAGTAAGTGTACTGAAGAGGACAAAGTGAAGTACGCTACGCATACCTTCACAGGTTCTGCGTTAACATGGTGGAATACCTATCTAGAGCAAGTGGGATAAGATGATGCGTACGCACTACCGTGGTCAGCATTCAAGCACTTGATGAACGAGAAGTACCGTCCCAGAACCGAGGTCAATAAGCTCAAGACAGAACTTAGAGGGTTACGAACCCAAGGATTTGATATTACCACGTACGAAAGACGATTCACAGAATTGTGCCTATTGTGTCCGGGAGCATTCGAAGATGAGGAAGAGAAGATCGACGCGTTTGTGAAAGGATTACCGGAAAGAATCCAAGAAGATATAAGTTCACACGAGCCCGCCTCCATACAACAGGCATGTAGAATGGCTCACAAACTAGTGAACCAGATTGAAGAAAGAATTAAAGAACAGACTGCTGAAGAGGCCAATGTGAAGCAAGTCAAAAGAAAGTGGGAGGAAAACGGTGATAAGAATCACCAATACAACAACAACAGCAATTACAACAATAATCGCAACAATTATCCCAACAATCGCAACATCAATCGCAACTACAACAAACGGCCCAACAACAACAACAACAACAACAACAACAACTACAACAATCATCCCAACAACAATATTAACCGCAACAACAACAACAATCAGAAGCAACTATGCCAAAGGTGTGAAAAGAATCACTCGGGGTTCTGCACCAAATTTTGCAACAAGTGTAAAAGAAATGGTCATAGCGCGGCGAAGTGTGAGGTCTACGGACCAGGGGTTAATAGAACAAAAGGAACAAATGGTGTCGGAACGAGTAATGGCGGAGCAAGTAGTGTCGGAGCAAGTTATGCCAATGTAGTTTGTTATAAATGTGGAAAACCAGGCCACATTATTAGAAATTGCCCGAACCAGGAGAACACGAATGGACAAGGCCGTGGAAGAGTTTTCAATATTAATGCGGTAGAGGCACAGGAAGACCCGGAGCTTGTTACGGTTACGTTTCTTATTGACAATAAATCTGCTTACGTTTTATTTGATTTGGGTGCGGATAGAAGCTATATGAGTAGAGATTTTTGTGCTAAATTAAGTTGTCCATTGACGCCTTTGGATAGTAAATTTTTACTCGAATTATCAAATGGTAAATTAATTTCAGCAGATAATATATGTCGGAATCGAGAAATTAAACTGGTTAGCGAAACATTTAAGATTGATTTGATACCAGTAGAGTTAGGGAGTTTTGATGTGATAATCGGTATGGACTGGTTGAAAGAAGTGAAAGCGGAGATCGTTTGTTACAAAAATGCAATTCGCATTATACGAGAAAAAGGAAAACCCTTAATGGTGTACGGAGAAAAGGGCAACACGAAGCTACATCTTATTAGTAATTTGAAGGCACAAAAACTAATAAGAAAAGGTTGCTATGCTGTTCTAGCACACGTCGAGAAAGTACAAACTGAAGAAAAGAGCATCAATGATGTCCCATTGCAAAAGAATTTCTCGATGTATTTCCGAAAGAATTACCGGGATTACCCCCACATCGATCCGTTGAATTTCAAATAGATCTTGTACCAGGAGCTGCACCAATAGCTCGTGCTCCTTACAGACTCGCACCCAGCGAGATGAAAGAACTGCAAAGCCAATTACAAGAACTTTTAGAGCGTGGTTTCATTCGACCAAGCACATCACCGTGGGGAGCTCCTGTTTTGTTTGTCAAGAAGAAAGATGGTACATTCAGGTTGTGTATCGACTACCGAGAGTTGAACAAACTTACCATCAAGAACCGCTACCCACTACCGAGAATCGACGACTTATTTGATCAACTACAAGGCTCGTCTGTTTATTCAAAGATTGACTTACGTTCCGGGTATCATCAAATGCGGGTGAAAGAAGATGATATTCCAAAGACTGCTTTCAGAACACGTTACGGTCATTACGAGTTTATGGTCATGCCGTTTGGTTTAACTAATGCACCAGCTGTGTTCATGGACCTTATGAACCGAGTGTGTGGACCATACCTTGACAAGTTTGTCATTGTTTTCATTGATGACATACTTATTTACTCAAAGAATGACCAAGAACGCGGTGAACATTTGAGAAAGGTGTTAGAAGTATTGAGGAAGGAAGAATTGTACGCTAAGTTTTCAAAGTGTGCATTTTGGTTGGAAGAAGTTCAATTCCTCGGTCACATAGTGAACAAAGAAGGTATTAAGGTGGATCCGGCAAAGATAGAAACTGTTGAAAAGTGGGAAACCCCGAAAACTCCGAAACACATACGCCAGTTTTTAGGACTAGCTGGTTACTACAGAAGGTTCATCCAAGACTTTTCCAGAATAGCAAAACCCTTGACTGCATTAACGCATAAAGGGAAGAAATTTGAATGGAATGATGAACAAGAGAAAGCGTTTCAGTTACTGAAGAAAAAGCTAACTACGGCACCTATATTGTCATTGCCTGAAGGGAATGATGATTTTGTGATTTATTGTGACGCATCAAAGCAAGGTCTCGGTTGTGTATTAATGCAACGAACGAAGGTGATTGCTTATGCGTCTAGACAATTGAAGATTCACGAACAAAATTATACGACGCATGATTTGGAATTAGGCGCGGTTGTTTTTGCATTAAAGACTTGGAGGCACTACTTATATGGGGTCAAAAGTATTATATATACCGACCACAAAAGTCTTCAACACATATTTAATCAGAAACAACTGAATATGAGGCAGCGTAGGTGGATTGAATTATTGAATGATTACGATTTTGAGATTCGTTACCACCCGGGGAAGGCAAATGTGGTAGCCGATGCCTTGAGCAGGAAGGATAGAGAACCCATTCGAGTAAAATCTATGAATATAATGATTCATAATAACATTACTACTCAAATAAAGGAGGCGCAACAAGGAGTTTTAAAAGAGGGAAATTTAAAGGATGAAATACCCAAAGGATCGGAGAAGCATCTTAATATTCGGGAAGACGGAACCCGGTATAGGGCTGAAAGGATTTGGGTACCAAAATTTGGAGATATGAGAGAAATGGTACTTAGAGAAGCTCATAAAACCAGATACTCAATACATCCTGGAACGGGGAAGATGTACAAGGATCTCAAGAAACATTTTTGGTGGCCGGGTATGAAAGCCGATGTTGCTAAATACGTAGGAGAATGTTTGACGTGTTCTAAGGTCAAAGCTGAGCATCAGAAACCATCAGGTCTACTTCAACAACCCGAAATCCCGGAATGGAAATGGGAAAACATTACCATGGATTTCATCACTAAATTGCCAAGGACTGCAAGTGGTTTTGATACTATTTGGGTAATAGTTGATCGTCTCACCAAATCAGCACACTTCCTACCAATAAGAGAAGATGACAAGATGGAGAAGTTAGCACGACTGTATTTGAAGGAAGTCGTCTCCAGACATGGAATACCAATCTCTATTATCTCTGATAGGGATGGCAGATTTATTTCAAGATTCTGGCAGACATTACAGCAAGCATTAGGAACTCGTCTAGACATGAGTACTGCCTATCATCCACAAACTGATGGGCAGAGCGAAAGGACGATACAAACGCTTGAAGACATGCTACGAGCATGTGTTATTGATTTCGGAAACAGTTGGGATCGACATCTACCGTTAGCAGAATTTTCCTACAACAACAGCTACCATTCAAGCATTGAGATGGCGCCGTTTGAAGCACTTTATGGTAGAAAGTGCAGGTCTCCGATTCGTTGGAGTGAGGTGGGGGATAGACAGATTACGGGTCCGGAGATTATACAAGAAACTACCGAGAAGATCATCCAAATTCAACAACGGTTGAAAACCGCCCAAAGTCGACAAAAGAGCTACGCTGACATTAAAAGAAAAGATATAGAATTTGAAATTGGAGAGATGGTCATGCTTAAAGTTTCACCTTGGAAAGGCGTTGTTCGATTTGGTAAACGAGGGAAATTAAATCCAAGGTATATTGGACCATTCAAGATTATTGATCGTGTCGGACCAGTAGCTTACCGACTTGAGTTACCTCAACAACTCGCGGCTGTACATAACACTTTCCACGTCTCGAATTTGAAGAAATGTTTTGCTAAAGAAGATCTCACTATTCCGTTAGATGAAATCCAAATCAACGAAAAACTCCAATTCATCGAAGAACCCGTCGAAATAATGGATCGTGAGGTTAAAAGACTTAAGCAAAACAAGATACCAATTGTTAAGGTTCGATGGAATGATCGTAGAGGACCCGAGTTCACCTGGGAGCGTGAAGATCAGATGAAAAAGAAATACCCGCATCTATTTCCAGAAGATTCGTCAACACCTTCAACAGCTTAAAATTTCGGGACGAAATTTATTTAACGGGTAGGTACTGTAGTGACCCGAACTTTTCCATGTTTATATATATTAATTGAGATTGATGTTTACATGATTAAATGTTTCCAACATGTTAAGCAATCAAACTTGTTAAGACTTGATTAATTGAAATAGGTTTCATATAGACAATTGACCACCCAAGTTGACCGGTGATTCACGAACGTTAAAACTTGTAAAAAAACTATATGATGACATATATATGGTTATATATATAGTTAACATGATATTATGATAAGTAAACATATCATTAATTATATTAACAATGAACTACATATGTAAAAACAAGACTACTAACTTAATGATTTTGAAACGAGACATATATGTAACGTTTATCGTTGTAACGACATTTAATGTATATATATCATATTAAGAGATATTCGTACATCATAATATCATGATAATATAATAATTTAAAATCTCTTTTGATATTATAAACATTGGGTTAACAACATTTAACAAGATCGTTAACCTAAAGGTTTCAAAACAACACTTACATGTAACGACTAACGATGACTTACCGACTCAGTTAAAATGTATATACATGTAGTGTTTTAATATGTATTTATACACTTTTGAAAGACTTCAATACACTTATCAAAATACTTCTACTTAACAAAAATGCTTACAATTACATTCTCGTTCAGTTTCATCAACAATTCTACTCGTATGCACCCGTATTCGTACTCGTACAATACACAGCTTTTAGATGTATGTACTATTGGTATATACACTCCAATGATCAGCTCTTAGCAGCCCATGTGAGTCACCTAACACATGTGGGAACCATCATTTGGCAACTAGCATGAAATATCTCATAAGATTACAAAAATATGAGTAATCATTCATGACTTATTTACATGAAAACAAAATTACATATCCTTTATATCTAATCCATACACCAACGACAAAAAACACCTACAAACACTTTAATTCTTCAATTTTCTTCATCTAATTGAACTCTCTCAAGTTCTATCTTCAAGTTCTAAGTGTTCTTCATAAATTCCAAAAGTTCTAGTTTCATAAAATCAAGAATACTTTCAAGTTTGCTAGCTCACTTCCAATCTTGTAAGGTGATCATCCAACCTCAAGAAATCTTTGTTTCTTACAGTAGGTTATCATTCTAATACAAGGTAATAATCATATTCAAACTTTGGTTCAATTTCTATAACTATAACAATCTTATTTCAAGTGATGATCTTACTTGAACTTGTTTTCGTGTCATGATTTTGCTTCAAGAACTTTGAGCCATCCAAGGATCCATTGAAGCTAGATCCATTTTTCTCTTTTCCAGTAGGTTCATCCAAGGAACTTAAGGTAGTAATGATGTTCATAACATCATTCAATTCATACATATAAAGCTATCTTATTCGAAGGTTTAAACTTGTAATCACTAGAACATAGTTTAGTTAATTCTAAACTTGTTCGCAAACAAAAGTTAATCCTTCTAACTTGACTTTTAAAATCAACTAAACACATGTTCTATATCTATATGATATGCTAACTTAATGATTTAAAACCTGGAAACACGAAAAACACCGTAAAACCGGATTTACGCCGTCGTAGTAACACCGCGGGCTGTTTTGGGTTAGTTAATTAAAAACTATGATAAACTTTGATTTAAAAGTTGTTATTCTGAGAAAATGATTTTTATTATGAACATGAAACTATATCCAAAAATTATGGTTAAACTCAAAGTGGAAGTATGTTTTCTAAAATGGTCATCTAGACGTCGTTCTTTCGACTGAAATGACTACCTTTACAAAAACGACTTGTAACTTATTTTTCCGACTATAAACCTATACTTTTTTTGTTTAGATTCATAAAATAGAGTTCAATATGAAACCATAGCAATTTGATTCACTCAAAACGGATTTAAAATGAAGAAGTTATGGGTAAAACAAGATTGGATAATTTTTCTCATTTTAGCTACGTGAAAATTGGTAACAAATCTATTCCAACCATAACTTAATCAACTTGTATTATATATTATGTAATCTTGAGATACCATAGACACGTATACAATGTTTCAACCTATCATGTCGACACATCTATATATATTTCGGAACAACCATAGACACTCTATATGTGAATATTGGAGTTAGCTATACAGGGTTGAGGTTGATTCCAAAATATATATAGTTTGAGTTGTGATCAATACTGAGATACGTATACACTGGGTCGTGGATTGATTCAAGATAATATTTATCGATTTATTTCTGTACATCTAACTGTGGACAACTAGTTGTAGGTTACTAACGAGGACAGCTGACTTAATAAACTTAAAACATCAAAATATATTAAAAGTGTTGTAAATATATTTTGAACATACTTTGATATATATGTATATATTGTTATAGGTTCGTGAATCAACCAGTGGCCAAGTCTTACTTCCCGACGAAGTAAAAATCTGTGAAAGTGAGTTATAGTCCCACTTTTAAAATCTAATATTTTTGGGATGAGAATACATGCAGGTTTTATAAATGATTTACAAAATAGACACAAGTACGTGAAACTACATTCTATGGTTGAATTATCGAAATCGAATATGCCCCTTTTTATTAAGTCTGGTAATCTAAGAATTAGGGAACAGACACCCTAATTGACGCGAATCCTAAAGATAGATCTATTGGGCCTAACAAACCCCATCCAAAGTACCGGATGCTTTAGTACTTCGAAATTTATATCATATCCGAAGGGTGTCCCGGAATGATGGGGATATTCTTATATATGCATCTTGTTATTGTCGGTTACCAGGAGTTCACCATATGAATGATTTTTATCTCTATGTATGGGATGTGTATTGAAATATGAAATCTTGTGGTCTATTGTTACGATTTGATATATATAGGTTAAACCTATAACTCACCAACATTTTTGTTGACGTTTTAAGCATGTTTATTCTCAGGTGATTATTAAGAGCTTCCGCTGTCGCATACTTAAATAAGGACAAGATTTGGAGTCCATGCTTGTATGATATTGTGTAAAAACTGCATTCAAGAAACTTATTTTGTTGTAACATATTTGTATTGTAAACCATTATGTAATGGTCGTGTGTAAACAGGATATTTTAGATTATCATTATTTGATAATCTACGTAAAGCTTTTTAAACCTTTATTGATGAAATAAAGGTTATGGTTTGTTTAAAAATGAATGCAGTCTTTGAAAAATGTCTCATATAGAGGTCAAAACCTCGCAACGAAATCAATTAATATGGAACAACCCGTAGTGGATATTGTCCGCTTTGCCCCGACGCACGGTGGCTCACGGTTATGTTTCTCGGGACTCACCCTCAAAACGCGTCCACTAGAGGAGGTATCCACACCCTTTATAAGGGGTGTTTCGTTCTCCTCCCCCACCGATGTGGGATGAGTTCTCACACTCTCCCCCACTCAGGACACTGCGTCCCCGCAGTGCACATCGATGCGGGCCCCAGCTCTGATACCATCTGAAATACTTTCAAGATTGCTAGCTCACTTTCAATCTTGTAAGGTGATCATCCAACCTCAAGAAATCTTTGTTTCTTACAGTAGGTTATCATTCTAATACAAGGTAATAATCAAATTCAAACTTTGGTTCAATTTCTATAACTATAACAATCTTATTTCAAGTGATGATCTTACTTGAACTTGTTTTCGTGTCATGATTTTGCTTCAAGAACTTTGAGCCATCCAAGGATCCATTGAAGCTAGATCCATTTTTCTCTTTTCCAGTAGGTTCATCCAAGGAACTTAAGGTAGTAATGATGTTCATAACATCATTCGATTCATACATATAAAGCTATCTTATTCGAAGGTTTAAACTTGTAATCACTAGAACATAGTTTAGTTAATTCTAAACTTGTTCGCAAACAAAAGTTAATCCGTCTAACTTGACTTTTAAAATCAACTAAACACATGTTCTATATCTATATGATATGCTAACTTAATGATTTAAAACCTGGAAACACGAAAAACACCGTAAAACCGGATTTACTCCGTCGTAGTAACACCGCGGGCTGTTTTGGGTTAGTTAATTAAAAACTATGATAAACTTTGATTTAAAAGTTGTTATTCTGAGAAAATGATTTTTATTATGAACATGAAACTATATCCAAAAATTATGGTTAAACTCAAAGTGGAAGTATGTTTTCTAAAATGGTCATCTAGACGTCGTTCTTTCGACTGAAATGACTACCTTTACAAAAACGACTTGTAACTTATTTTTCCGACTATAAACCTATACTTTTTCTGTTTAGATTCATAAAATAGAGTTCAATATGAAACCATAGCAATTTGATTCACTCAAAACGGATTTAAAATGAAGAAGTTATGGGTAAAACAAGATTGGATAATTTTTCTCATTTTAGCTACGTGAAAATTGGTAACAAATCTATTCCAACCATAACTTAATCAACTTGTATTGTATATTATGTAATCTTGAGATACCATAGACACGTATACAATGTTTCGACCTATCATGTCGACACATCTATATATATTTCGGAACAACCATAGACACTCTATATGTGAATGTTGGAGTTAGCTATACAGGGTTGAGGTTGATTCCAAAATATATATAGTTTGAGTTGTGATCAATACTGAGATACGTATACACTGGGTCGTGGATTGATTCAAGATAATATTTATCGATTTATTTCTGTACATCTAACTGTGGACAACTAGTTGTAGGTTACTAACGAAGACAGCTGACTTAATAAACTTAAAACATCAAAATATATTAAAAGTGTTGTAAATATATTTTGAACATACTTTGATATATATGTATATATTGTTATAGGTTCGTGAATCAACCAGTGGCCAAGTCTTACTTCCCGACGAAGTAAAAATCTGTGAAAGTGAGTTATAGTCCCACTTTTAAAATCTAATATTTTTGGGATGAGAATACATGCAGGTTTTATAAATGATTTACAAAATAGACACAAGTACGTGAAACTACATTCTATGGTTGAATTATCGAAATCGAATATGCCCCTTTTTATTAAGTCTGGTAATCTAAGAATTAGGGAACAGACACCCTAATTGACGCGAATCCTAAAGATAGATCTATTGGGCCTAACAAACCCCATCCAAAGTACCGGATGCTTTAGTACTTCGAAATTTATATCATATCCGAAGGGTGTCCCGGAATGATGGGGATATTCTTATATATGCATCTTGTTATTGTCGGTTACCAGGTGTTCACCATATGAATGATTTTTATCTCTATGTATGGGATGTGTATTGAAACATGAAATCTTGTGGTCTATTGTTACGATTTGATATATATAGGTTAAACCTATAACTCACCAACATTTTTGTTGACGTTTAAAGCATGTTTATTCTCAGGTGAATATTAAGAGCTTCCGCTGTTGCATACTAAAATAAGGACAAGATTTGGAGTCCATGTTTGTATGATATTGTGTAAAAACTGCATTCAAGAAACTGATTTCGATGTAACATATTTGTATTGTAAACCATTATGTAATGGTCGTGTGTAAACAGGATATTTTAGATTATCATTATTTGATAATCTACGTAAAGCTTTTTAAACCTTTATTTATGAAATAAAGGTTATGGTTTGTTTTAAAAATGAATGCAGTCTTTGAAAAACGTCTCATATAGAGGTCAAAACCTCGCAACGAAATCAATTAATATGGAACGTTTTTAATCAATAAGAACAACTGAAAGGACCCGTCCTAATCCATCTGGACGAAGTCGCCAACAACTGGTTCCATTGCGATGATCGACTCCAAATACTGTCTTTAAAATGAGCAAATGCACAGCGGAACGTTTCTTTCATACCTGAGAATAAACATGCTTTCAAGTGTCAACCAAAAGGTTGGTGAGTTCATAAGTTTAACATTAATAATCATTTCATAATTTTAATAGACCACAAGATTTCATACTTCCATTTCTCACAATCATACGTCCCATGCATAGAGACAAAAATATCATTCATATGGATTGAACACCTGGTAACCGACATTCACAATATGTATATAAGAATATCCCCATCATTCCGGGATCCTCCATCGGACATGATATAAATTTCGAATTACTAAAGCATCCGGTACTTTGGATGGGGCTTGTTGGGCCCGATAGATCTATCTTTAGAGTTCGCGTCAATTAGGGTGTCTGTTCCCTAATTCTTAGATTACCAGACTTAATAAAAAGGGGCATATCCGATTTCGATCATTCAACCATATAATGTAGTTTCAATTACTTGTGTCTATTTCGTAAAACAGTTATAAAAACAGCGCATGTATTCTCAGTCCCAAAAATATATATTGCAAAAGCATTTAAAAAGGGATTAATGAAACTCACACATATAAATATTGTAAAACAGTTCATAAAGCATTTTGCATGTATTCTCAGCCCAAAAACGTAAAGAGTAAAAAGGGCAAATGAAACTCACATAATGTATTTTGTAGTAAAAATACATATGACGTCATTTAACAAGTGCAGGGTTGATCTCGGATTCACGAACCTATATTATTCATATATTTGTTAAAGCATATACTTGTAATCGAACAACTAAATTTTAAGTTATATTAATTATTAATCCGAATATATTTATTTTTATATATATTATATTTTACAATGTATTAATGTTTTTATACATAATTATATTAGTATCTTATAATATGTATATTCATAGAAATGTTTATTTGTTATGACAATAATGATATCAGTACTAATATTGTTAATAATAATAATTTTTAACAAAAGTGATAATCTTAATAAAAAAATGATATTTTTCAATAATATGATACTTTTAATAAGTATGAAAATTTTAAATGATACTTTTCGTGATAATAATAATAATAATAATAATAATATTAATAATAATAATAATAATAATAATAATAATAATAGAAATAAAAATATAACTACCTCTAGAGTTTATAAGCTTTCAAAAAGAATTGTCGTAGCCCAGGCTCGAATCCCCGACCCTCCGTTCATCAAACACGCGCTCAACCATCGGACCATTTTGTTTTTCTGAATTTAATTGTATTCCAAATATATTTAACCTATCTATTGAAGTCCTACATAATAAATACTAGAAGCCCAATTACAAGAACCCATTGCAAGTCCAAAATTAGTCCGATTAATATTAAAAAAAAAAAATAATTTCGGGTTTGTTGGTGTCCATGTTCCAAACCAGCAATCATGCAGCAACTTGAGTCTCTTGTTTTTTTTTTTTCTTTTTTTTTTAGACGTAAAAGTGTATGTGTACAAACATATCCTCGTGCTATTTTTTAATTGTATAACATCATTCTTTATTATAAAAAGTATCCATCCTTGGTCCAGGATGTCGGCCATTAGACTTGCTTTTGTTCCACTTGTATAAAAAAATGAATTATATATATATATATCAAATTATACCTAAGTTGATCGAGCTGCATAAAAGTCCTCGTCCTCTTCAACGTTATAATCATCTTCTACATTTCATTATCTATATTTTTCTTCATGTTAACTGTTTTATTATTAGCCATCATCTTCACTATATCTGACATTCGGAAACAGAAAATAAATAGCAAAAACTTCTTGTTTGTGAGCTGTGTTTTGAGTGTCGGCTGTGTTTAAGTGTACACGAGTAACATCAATGGCAAGTAGCAGTAGATGAGTCACAAGTTGCAGAAGAGAGAGAGAGAGACAGAGAAGTTGGTCGAGGGTTATCGATGAAAAAGAAAGAAAAAGCGATAGAGGTGATTGGTTTAAGCAAGTGGGTATCTATCTACAATCTATATATATGAACCTATATCCATCTATATATCTATAATCCAATCATTAATGTTTTAATATTATCTAGCATGTTGAAATAAGTGTGGTTTTTAGAAGAAAAGCAGCCTCGTTCCATTTAGAAGTCAAAAAGCAGAAGTGTACTTTTGTTTTTATTGATCACATAAAGAAGAGATAAAGCAAAGGTGATGGTGGTGTTGAAATCAAGTAGCAAGAAAACAAGGAAAAATAAATGTATATGGGATGATGCATGTATGTGTCGTGTTTGATTGAAGAAAAAGAAAGAAATAGCAACTAGTGGGTCTTCTAGTTTGGATCAAACAAAAGAAGTAGAAGTAACAGTGTAGAAAGATATGAATGTTTAGGTAGTAGATGTCGAGCATGTGGGTGTATATATATCTATAAATTTTATCTTTATTAATACTATATTTATATTTATATATTATATATATATAGCATATGTGAATAAAAAAAATCAACTCAGAACGTAATTGAATTCATTTTGTCGACATTATACCAACTTTGGACAAGTTTCATTGTAGTTACATAAGTGATGTGTAGTTTGATAGAAATCACATTCTGAACATAAAAAGTATATCAGAAAGAAAATATATATATATATATTAATCACCATATTTATAAATTATATCCTTTATATAAAAACCTTATTAATAAACTTTGATATAAAAATATATACATTGAAACAAATAAATTTAAGTATAACATTATACGTTTAATACTTGTTAACGTTTTCAATTAATATAACTAGATCTTATATATACATATCTATACACATAAATGTTCGTGAATCGTCGAGCACAGTCAAAGGGTAATTGATTACATGAATATAGATTTCAAAACTTTCGAGACTCAACATCACAGATTTTTTTTTTTTTTTTTATCGTGTCGGGAACATATTAAGATTAAAGTTTAAATTTGATCGGAAATTCCCGGGTCATCACAGTACCTACCCGTTAAAGAAATTTCGTCCCGAAATTTGAGTGTGGTTGTCATGGTTAACAATAAATATGTTTTCATGACGAATATGAGTTGATAAAATAGAGTTTTATCATTATTGAGTAATATGGATAAAACAATTCGATTATTCAAAGAGTACGAATGAAACTATCATGAGAGAGGTCCCAACGGGCATCGTCCACCTTCGCCCAAAAACTTGCCCAAATTTTTAGCCGCTAGTAAAATAAAAAAAATTCCAACGGCTATCCCAACGGTCACTTTTACTTATAAAAACACCAACCATATACTTCATTTTATACACTCAAACATATATTTCTTTTACATTTCCACCTTTCTCAAAATCAAAATCAAACACTCCCAAGCTGAAAAATGTTAACACTTCCCCCAATGATTGTTTCATTCGATGTTCATTACGGAGGTGATTTCCGTAATCAAATGAAGGAATATAAGTGGTGCGACAGTATTTCGTTTGAAGATATTGACATTCGTGATGTTGGTTTACAAGACTTGCTATCCTTTCTGAAGGAAAAAGTCCCGTGTGAATTCACGTCTGTGTTCTTTTATAAAGACGATTATGATGCGGATTGTAGGGCAAGTTTTCTGTGTACCGATGATCAATGGTACTTTATAAAAGATACCATTGAAGATCGTGGTAAACGTATTTCTTTGTATGCGGTTCTTGAAGATGAAGAGACGTTGGGTTATCGTTATCTCGATGAATCAACTGAAGCAGCAGTTGAGGCATCAAGAGAAATACCGATGTCTCCAGAGTACCTCACGGATGGTGAAATGACTGATGAACGCTACTTTGCAGATGACAATTGACGACGACGAGTAGTTTGATTGTAATCTTTTAATTTTTAATTGTCGTGATGTTTTAATTTTTAATTATTGTAATTTCAGTATTGTTGTCGAGTTTTATATCTTCCTTTATGTTTCGGAGCTCTTCGTCTTTTTAATCTCCTCTCGATCTCTAGTAAAACGAGTAATGGTCTAGAATTTGTAAGTATGGAGTTTCGAATGAATTTAATGTTATAATCAAGAAAGAACGTAATAGCACAATTTGATTAGTCAAATTACCATAATCATTGAGAGTAGAGCTATCAAGAATATATTTTCTTGATATGTTCAGAAGTTAATTAGAATGAAAGAGTTATGTAACATAACACATGATGGTGGTATGATCTACTGTGAACCATCATGTCCCATTAGAACTCAGCATGACTTACTATAATATAATCACGTTGATCAAGTGTCATCATATTATACTAACTCATGCATCAGTTCCCAACACTACTTCCAAAAACATTCATATTTTAAGCTCGAAAGTTTACAGAATATAGAAAATAACATTTTCTATATGATGTAACATTGATAGCACGAATAGATTATTGATTTCAGATAAGAATAATTATGAAAATATCTTCATAAATATGGAGAATATTTATAATGGAAGATACGATGATATCTTGGAATTTCTAATATCGATGGATGATGAAGGAGATTTATCCGTAAGGGTTTAGATTCGGAAGCAAGGTGTTCGCTAAAGATTTCATCAGAAACAGAATCATTTGGATTCTTTGAAGTCAAACTTATTCCTTGTGATTTGTCCACGGTTTCCTTCATAGTTTCGCATGATCCGCTTTTCGGTACTAAATTTTCTATTGAATGTTTCTAATATAATGTTACACAGAAAGCACGAAGAGGTATATAATTTCGGACGAGAATATTTATGAAAATATCCTCAGAAATATCGAAGATATTGATGATGTTATTTTGGAATATCTAAGTTCGATGGTTGATGGAGAAAGATTTTCCGCAAGATTTTAACATGACTTCGGAGCAAGATATTCTCTAAAGATTTCAACGGATCTAGATTTATCTGGGTTCTATGAATTTAGGGTATGTTACTTGTATTTCTCCTTGGTTTCCTTTATGGTTAGCTCAATCCGCTTTCCAGTTCCAACTTTTCTGAGCTTTTCCAACATACTAATTTTTATCATCAAACTTTCGATGATTATGGTCGTTTACGGTTATCTACAGTTTCTGCTGCTTCATTCAGCTTTTTCAACATTCAGAGTATTGATTTGTGACTGAGTGCTTTTCAGAATTTCAGAATGAGAGATCATAATTCTAAGAGATAAATGTCATACATATAACTGTTGATGTAGATATGCTGTGAGTTTTCAAAGTACTGATTGCCGATTCCTCTACATTTACTGCTACCCTATCTGAATCATTTGTTATCGATCCGAGATGATTTCAAGAAAGTTGTGTTTTTAGATGATTAAACGCTGACGGTAATATGGTGGAATATAAAAGGTTCCCGGTAACAATAAATGAACATACATATTAGTCAAGGTGATAATGAGGTTGTTTCGAACGAAAAGTCGAAGTTGATTTGCTGAAGCTGTGACAAAATTTGCTACTTTGGAAAGAGATTACTAAGTTATTTTTGCTAATAAATGTTAAAGGATCTGACGCGGCTAAATGTTAAACTTTTACTCAGTTGCCTAGAGTTTCTCAGGTGCACTACTATATGCATAACTCTTTCCTTCCGTAAATGAAGTGCGGTTGGTTCATCCTCTCGATTGAGGTGTTTTCAAGAATCATGAAAGGTTTGAACGCAGATTGTAATTGTGATGATACGAATGGGGTTTAAAATGAAATCAAGTGGCAAACTTGAAGAATTATTTAGTTTCATATATTATAATCAATATTTTAATTCATTTTAATTGTCCAATGTTATTAGTCCATAGTTGACAGTCCAATAATTCATATATAATTTAATATATACTATTCGAATTAATTAATACGTACCGTGACCCGTGTACATGTCTCAGACTCGATCACAACTCAAAGTATATATATTATTATAGAATCAACCTCAACCCTGTATAGAGAACTCGATCATTACTGCATATAGAGTGTCTATGGTGATTCCAAATAATATATATAGATGTGTCGATATGATATGTCAAAACTTTGTATACGTGTCCCGATATTTAAAGTGCGTAAAGTAAATACAGAAATTAAATGACGATAAATAAAATGCGTAAAGTAAATAACAGAAATTAAATAACGATAAATAAAATTGCGAGAATTAAAATTGCGATAAAATAAATTGCGATAAATAAAATGTAATATGGAATTAACAGTTAGCTAGGAATAGTTAGCTAGGATTTTGTTAGCGTGGTTTCTTAACAAAATTTCATATTGTCAATTAGTCTGTTTCTAATCAATTTTTATTGTGTCCATTATTTCTTCATTATGCCACTTGTTGGATTCTGATAGATCAAAATCCAAATATGAAATTGAATTTGAATGAAAATAGTTATTCTTTGGTGAACGGATACGTAAATTGGTGGTTGTAAATAGGATAGTAAATGATCGTTGAATAAATTCCGAAGAATGTACAGTGTAACTTATTAATGTGATATCTAAATACTCCTCGGGTATTACCTACCCGTTAAAATATTTTCACCATTAACAGTTTGTACAAAAGAATTTTTAATTACAATCTTTATGAAAACATATATACGTATATATTTTCTTTAGATGTAATCATGAAGTTAATGAGTTAATGTGATATTGATCTCATTTGATTTATCATTAGAGCAAGAATATATAATTTCTAAAACATTAGAGATTACATAATCGCCATGTCGAACGAAAATAAAATAGATAGAACGATACGTAGAACGATGATTATACATGAGGTATAGAATGAGATGTCGAAGCTGGTGATGCGGATGTTGTTGTTGGTGGTACTAGTGTTGTTGGTGTTAAGGTTGGTGATGTGACTGGTGTTGGTGATACCGCTGGTGTTTGCAGACTGTGTACCGTGCTCTCTAAAGTTAACACTCGAGCTCGGAGTTCTTTAACTTCTTCTACTAACCCTGGTTGGTTATCAATGTGAGGTAGAGATTGGATATCTTTTCTAGTTCCATTAATGGTAGTCTCAAGACGAAAAATTCTGGCAAAAAGGGTATAAACGGTGTTGCGAACAGGTTCGCCAGTAAGCGGGTCGAGTACTCCAAGGTTAGGTGGTAGATTCGATTCATGATATGGAGTACCTTCTTCCCTTCTCCATAGAGTGAGTATGTCGCGAACCCACCCCCATTTTCTCCAGTAATCACGATAGTTGATTGATTGATGTGCTCCTGTCACGCTGTCTTCGGAGTCAGAGGAATTTGATCGATTCGTAGAGGCCATCTTACGCGATCTCAGGAAAGATTTTTGATATGAAGAGTTTAGTGATAGTAATTGATAGTTGGATGGTATTCTCAATGCATAATTTACATAGATATATATATAGTACCAGGATCCCTTAAATTACGGAGAAATTTACGAAAGATATCAGGCAAGATCTACAGTAACAGATACGCTAAGATATGAATTTTGTCTATACACTATTTATGCAGTCAATGCAGTAAAACGTGTCTAGACTAAGAATGATAAGCAAATGATTCTCTAAGAATGATAAGCAGGTAATTTTTTTTTTTTTGACACAAAATGATAAGCAAAAACTTTTGATATGTAGACACGGTCGAAGTCCAGACTCAATAATGTATCCTAACGACTTATCAGTTAGGCACACTAATGCAGACATGGTTCGCTAAGACCATCGCTCTGATTCGCATATTTCAGTTACTTTTATGCTGTTCATGATATAATACTTTGAGTTTAACCATAGGTTCGCTAAGACCACCGCTCTGATACCATCGCTCTGATACCAACTGAAAGGACCCGTCCTAATCCATCTGGACGAAGTCGCCAACAACTGGTTCCATTGCGATGATCGACTCCAAATACTGTCTTTAAAATGAGCAAATGCACAGCGGAACGTTTCTTTCATACCTGAGAATAAACATGCTTTCAAGTGTCAACCAAAAGGTTGGTGAGTTCATAAGTTTAACATTAATAATCATTTCATAATTTTAATAGACCACAAGATTTTATACTTCCATTTCTCACAATCATACGTCCCATGCATAGAGACAAAAATATCATTCATATGGATTGAACACCTGGTAACCGACATTCACAATATGTATATAAGAATATCCCCATCATTCCGGGATCCTCCATCGGACATGATATAAATTTCGAATTACTAAAGCATCCGGTACTTTGGATGGGGCTTGTTGGGCCCGATAGATCTATCTTTAGAGTTCGCGTCAATTAGGGTGTCTGTTCCCTAATTCTTAGATTACCAGACTTAATAAAAAGGGGCATATCCGATTTCGATCATTCAACCATATAATGTAGTTTCAATTACTTGTGTCTATTTCGTAAAACAGTTATAAAAACAGCGCATGTATTCTCAGTCCCAAAAATATATATTGCAAAAGCATTTAAAAAGGGATTAATGAAACTCACACATATAAATATTGTAAAACAGTTCATAAAGCATTTTGCATGTATTCTCAGCCCAAAAACGTAAAGAGTAAAAAGGGCAAATGAAACTCACATAATGTATTTTGTAGTAAAAATACATATGACGTCATTTAACAAGTGCAGGGTTGATCTCGGATTCACGAACCTATATTATTCATATATTTGTTAAAGCATATACTTGTAATCGAACAACTAAATTTTAAGTTATATTAATTATTAATCCGAATATATTTATTTTTATATATATTATATTTTACAATGTATTAATGTTTTTATACATAATTATATTAGTATCTTATAATATGTATATTCATAGAAATGTTTATTTGTTATGACAATAATGATATCAGTACTAATATTGTTAATAATAATAATTTTTAACAAAAGTGATAATCTTAATAAAAAAATGATATTTTTCAATAATATGATACTTTTAATAAGTATGAAAATTTTAAATGATACTTTTCGTGATAATAATAATAATAATAATAATAATATTAATAATAATAATAATAATAATAATAATAATAATAGAAATAAAAATATAACTACCTCTAGAGTTTATAAGCTTTCAAAAAGAATTGTCGTAGCCCAGGCTCGAATCCCCGACCCTCCGTTCATCAAACACGCGCTCAACCATCGGACCATTTTGTTTTTCTGAATTTAATTGTATTCCAAATATATTTAACCTATCTATTGAAGTCCTACATAATAAATACTAGAAGCCCAATTACAAGAACCCATTGCAAGTCCAAAATTAGTCCGATTAATATTAAAAAAAAAAAATAATTTCGGGTTTGTTGGTGTCCATGTTCCAAACCAGCAATCATGCAGCAACTTGAGTCTCTTGTTTTTTTTTTTTTCTTTTTTTTTTTTTAGACGTAAAAGTGTATGTGTACAAACATATCCTCGTGCTATTTTTTAATTGTATAACATCATTCTTTATTATAAAAAGTATCCATCCTTGGTCCAGGATGTCGGCCATTAGACTTGCTTTTGTTCCACTTGTATAAAAAAATGAATTATATATATATATATCAAATTATACCTAAGTTGATCGAGCTGCATAAAAGTCCTCGTCCTCTTCAACGTTATAATCATCTTCTACATTTCATTATCTATATTTTTCTTCATGTTAACTGTTTTATTATTAGCCATCATCTTCACTATATCTGACATTCGGAAACAGAAAATAAATAGCAAAAACTTCTTGTTTGTGAGCTGTGTTTTGAGTGTCGGCTGTGTTTAAGTGTACACGAGTAACATCAATGGCAAGTAGCAGTAGATGAGTCACAAGTTGCAGAAGAGAGAGAGAGAGACAGAGAAGTTGGTCGAGGGTTATCGATGAAAAAGAAAGAAAAAGCGATAGAGGTGATTGGTTTAAGCAAGTGGGTATCTATCTACAATCTATATATATGAACCTATATCCATCTATATATCTATAATCCAATCATTAATGTTTTAATATTATCTAGCATGTTGAAATAAGTGTGGTTTTTAGAAGAAAAGCAGCCTCGTTCCATTTAGAAGTCAAAAAGCAGAAGTGTACTTTTGTTTTTATTGATCACATAAAGAAGAGATAAAGCAAAGGTGATGGTGGTGTTGAAATCAAGTAGCAAGAAAACAAGGAAAAATAAATGTATATGGGATGATGCATGTATGTGTCGTGTTTGATTGAAGAAAAAGAAAGAAATAGCAACTAGTGGGTCTTCTAGTTTGGATCAAACAAAAGAAGTAGAAGTAACAGTGTAGAAAGATATGAATGTTTAGGTAGTAGATGTCGAGCATGTGGGTGTATATATATCTATAAATTTTATCTTTATTAATACTATATTTATATTTATATATTATATATATATAGCATATGTGAATAAAAAAAATCAACTCAGAACGTAATTGAATTCATTTTGTCGACATTATACCAACTTTGGACAAGTTTCATTGTAGTTACATAAGTGATGTGTAGTTTGATAGAAATCACATTCTGAACATAAAAAGTATATCAGAAAGAAAATATATATATATATATTAATCACCATATTTATAAATTATATCCTTTATATAAAAACCTTATTAATAAACTTTGATATAAAAATATATACATTGAAACAAATAAATTTAAGTATAACATTATACGTTTAATACTTGTTAACGTTTTCAATTAATATAACTAGATCTTATATATACATATCTATACACATAAATGTTCGTGAATCGTCGAGCACAGTCAAAGGGTAATTGATTACATGAATATAGATTTCAAAACTTTCGAGACTCAACATCACAGATTTTTTTTTTTTTTTTTATCGTGTCGGGAACATATTAAGATTAAAGTTTAAATTTGATCGGAAATTCCCGGGTCATCACAGTACCTACCCGTTAAAGAAATTTCGTCCCGAAATTTGAGTGTGGTTGTCATGGTTAACAATAAATATGTTTTCATGACGAATATGAGTTGATAAAATAGAGTTTTATCATTATTGAGTAATATGGATAAAACAATTCGATTATTCAAAGAGTACGAATGAAACTATCATGAGAGAGGTCCCAACGGGCATCGTCCACCTTCGCCCAAAAACTTGCCCAAATTTTTAGCCGCTAGTAAAATAAAAAAAATTCCAACGGCTATCCCAACGGTCACTTTTACTTATAAAAACACCAACCATATACTTCATTTTATACACTCAAACATATATTTCTTTTACATTTCCACCTTTCTCAAAATCAAAATCAAACACTCCCAAGCTGAAAAATGTTAACACTTCCCCCAATGATTGTTTCATTCGATGTTCATTACGGAGGTGATTTCCGTAATCAAATGAAGGAATATAAGTGGTGCGACAGTATTTCGTTTGAAGATATTGACATTCGTGATGTTGGTTTACAAGACTTGCTATCCTTTCTGAAGGAAAAAGTCCCGTGTGAATTCACGTCTGTGTTCTTTTATAAAGACGATTATGATGCGGATTGTAGGGCAAGTTTTCTGTGTACCGATGATCAATGGTACTTTATAAAAGATACCATTGAAGATCGTGGTAAACGTATTTCTTTGTATGCGGTTCTTGAAGATGAAGAGACGTTGGGTTATCGTTATCTCGATGAATCAACTGAAGCAGCAGTTGAGGCATCAAGAGAAATACCGATGTCTCCAGAGTACCTCACGGATGGTGAAATGACTGATGAACGCTACTTTGCAGATGACAATTGACGACGACGAGTAGTTTGATTGTAATCTTTTAATTTTTAATTGTCGTGATGTTTTAATTTTTAATTATTGTAATTTCAGTATTGTTGTCGAGTTTTATATCTTCCTTTATGTTTCGGAGCTCTTCGTCTTTTTAATCTCCTCTCGATCTCTAGTAAAACGAGTAATGGTCTAGAATTTGTAAGTATGGAGTTTCGAATGAATTTAATGTTATAATCAAGAAAGAACGTAATAGCACAATTTGATTAGTCAAATTACCAGAATCATTGAGAGTAGAGCTATCAAGAATATATTTTCTTGATATGTTCAGAAGTTAATTAGAATGAAAGAGTTATGTAACATAACACATGATGGTGGTATGATCTACTGTGAACCATCATGTCCCATTAGAACTCAGCATGACTTACTATAATATAATCACGTTGATCAAGTGTCATCATATTATACTAACTCATGCATCAGTTCCCAACACTACTTCCAAAAACATTCATATTTTAAGCTCGAAAGTTTACAGAATATAGAAACTAACAGTTTCTATATGATGTAACATTGATAGCACGAATAGATTATTGATTTCAGATAAGAATAATTATGAAAATATCTTCATAAATATGGAGAATATTTATAATGGAAGATACGATGATATCTTGGAATTTCTAATATCGATGGATGATGAAGGAGATTTATCCGTAAGGGTTTAGATTCGGAAGCAAGGTGTTCGCTAAAGATTTCATCAGAAACAGAATCATTTGGATTCTTTGAAGTCAAACTTATTCCTTGTGATTTGTCCACGGTTTCCTTCATAGTTTCGCATGATCCGCTTTTCGGTACTAAATTTTCTATTGAATGTTTCTAATATAATGTTACACAGAAAGCACGAAGAGGTATATAATTTCGGACGAGAATATTTATGAAAATATCCTCAGAAATATCGAAGATATTGATGATGTTATTTTGGAATATCTAAGTTCGATGGTTGATGGAGAAAGATTTTCCGCAAGATTTTAACATGACTTCGGAGCAAGATATTCTCTAAAGATTTCAACGGATCTAGATTTATCTGGGTTCTATGAATTTAGGGTATGTTACTTGTATTTCTCCTTGGTTTCCTTTATGGTTAGCTCAATCCGCTTTCCAGTTCCAACTTTTCTGAGCTTTTCCAACATACTAATTTTTATCATCAAACTTTCGATGATTATGGTCGTTTACGGTTATCTACAGTTTCTGCTGCTTCATTCAGCTTTTTCAACATTCAGAGTATTGATTTGTGACTGAGTGCTTTTCAGAATTTCAGAATGAGAGATCATAATTCTAAGAGATAAATGTCATACATATAACTGTTGATGTAGATATGCTGTGAGTTTTCAAAGTACTGATTGCCGATTCCTCTACATTTACTGCTACCCTATCTGAATCATTTGTTATCGATCCGAGATGATTTCAAGAAAGTTGTGTTTTTAGATGATTAAACGCTGACGGTAATATGGTGGAATATAAAAGGTTCCCGGTAACAATAAATGAACATACATATTAGTCAAGGTGATAATGAGGTTGTTTCGAACGAAAAGTCGAAGTTGATTTGCTGAAGCTGTGACAAAATTTGCTACTTTGGAAAGAGATTACTAAGTTATTTTTGCTAATAAATGTTAAAGGATCTGACGCGGCTAAATGTTAAACTTTTACTCAGTTGCCTAGAGTTTCTCAGGTGCACTACTATATGCATAACTCTTTCCTTCCGTAAATGAAGTGCGGTTGGTTCATCCTCTCGATTGAGGTGTTTTCAAGAATCATGAAAGGTTTGAACGCAGATTGTAATTGTGATGATACGAATGGGGTTTAAAATGAAATCAAGTGGCAAACTTGAAGAATTATTTAGTTTCATATATTATAATCAATATTTTAATTCATTTTAATTGTCCAATGTTATTAGTCCATAGTTGACAGTCCAATAATTCATATATAATTTAATATATACTATTCGAATTAATTAATACGTACCGTGACCCGTGTACATGTCTCAGACTCGATCACAACTCAAAGTATATATATTATTATAGAATCAACCTCAACCCTGTATAGAGAACTCGATCATTACTGCATATAGAGTGTCTATGGTGATTCCAAATAATATATATAGATGTGTCGATATGATATGTCAAAACTTTGTATACGTGTCCCGATATTTAAAGTGCGTAAAGTAAATACAGAAATTAAATGACGATAAATAAAATGCGTAAAGTAAATAACAGAAATTAAATAACGATAAATAAAATTGCGAGAATTAAAATTGCGATAAAATAAATTGCGATAAATAAAATGTAATATGGAATTAACAGTTAGCTAGGAATAGTTAGCTAGGATTTTGTTAGCGTGGTTTCTTAACAAAATTTCATATTGTCAATTAGTCTGTTTCTAATCAATTTTTATTGTGTCCATTATTTCTTCATTATGCCACTTGTTGGATTCTGATAGATCAAAATCCAAATATGAAATTGAATTTGAATGAAAATAGTTATTCTTTGGTGAACGGATACGTAAATTGGTGGTTGTAAATAGGATAGTAAATGATCGTTGAATAAATTCCGAAGAATGTACAGTGTAACTTATTAATGTGATATCTAAATACTCCTCGGGTATTACCTACCCGTTAAAATATTTTCACCATTAACAGTTTGTACAAAAGAATTTTTAATTACAATCTTTATGAAAACATATATACGTATATATTTTCTTTAGATGTAATCATGAAGTTAATGAGTTAATGTGATATTGATCTCATTTGATTTATCATTAGAGCAAGAATATATAATTTCTAAAACATTAGAGATTACATAATCGCCATGTCGAACGAAAATAAAATAGATAGAACGATACGTAGAACGATGATTATACATGAGGTATAGAATGAGATGTCGAAGCTGGTGATGCGGATGTTGTTGTTGGTGGTACTAGTGTTGTTGGTGTTAAGGTTGGTGATGTGACTGGTGTTGGTGATACCGCTGGTGTTTGCAGACTGTGTACCGTGCTCTCTAAAGTTAACACTCGAGCTCGGAGTTCTTTAACTTCTTCTACTAACCCTGGTTGGTTATCAATGTGAGGTAGAGATTGGATATCTTTTCTAGTTCCATTAATGGTAGTCTCAAGACGAAAAATTCTGGCAAAAAGGGTATAAACGGTGTTGCGAACAGGTTCGCCAGTAAGCGGGTCGAGTACTCCAAGGTTAGGTGGTAGATTCGATTCATGATATGGAGTACCTTCTTCCCTTCTCCATAGAGTGAGTATGTCGCGAACCCACCCCCATTTTCTCCAGTAATCACGATAGTTGATTGATTGATGTGCTCCTGTCACGCTGTCTTCGGAGTCAGAGGAATTTGATCGATTCGTAGAGGCCATCTTACGCGATCTCAGGAAAGATTTTTGATATGAAGAGTTTAGTGATAGTAATTGATAGTTGGATGGTATTCTCAATGCATAATTTACATAGATATATATATAGTACCAGGATCCCTTAAATTACGGAGAAATTTACGAAAGATATCAGGCAAGATCTACAGTAACAGATACGCTAAGATATAAATTTTGTCTATACACTATTTATGCAGTCAATGCAGTAAAACGTGTCTAGACTAAGAATGATAAGCAAATGATTCTCTAAGAATGATAAGCAGGTAATTTTTTTTTTTTTGACACAAAATGATAAGCAAAAACTTTTGATATGTAGACACGGTCGAAGTCCAGACTCAATAATGTATCCTAACGACTTATCAGTTAGGCACACTAATGCAGACATGGTTCGCTAAGACCATCGCTCTGATACCAGCTACAACAACAGCTACCATTCAAGCATTGAGATGGCGCCGCGCTCCCAGGTGAACTCGGGTCCTCTACGAGCATTCCATCGAACCTTAACAATTGGTATCTTGTTTTGCTTAAGTCTTTTAACCTCACGATCCATTATTTCGACGGGTTCTTCGATGAATTGGAGTTTTTCGTTGATTTGGATTTCATCTAACGGAATAGTGAGATCTTCTTTAGCAAAACATTTCTTCAAATTCGAGACGTGGAAAGTGTTATGTACAGCCGCGAGTTGTTGAGGTAACTCAAGTCGGTAAGCTACTGGTCCGACACGATCAATAATCTTGAATGGTCCAATATACCTTGGATTTAATTTCCCTCGTTTACCAAATCGAACAACGCCTTTCCAAGGTGCAACTTTAAGCATGACCATCTCTCCAATTTCAATACACCATATCATTAAGCAAAACTTTTGACATACAGACACGGTCGAAGTCCAGACTCACTAATGCATCTTAACAACTAACAGTAAGACACACTAATGCAACACCTTTTATTTTTTGAACATACTTTGATATATATGTATATATTGTTATAGGTTCGTGAATCAACCAGTGGCCAAGTCTTACTTCCCGACGAAGTAAAAATCTGTGAAAGTGAGTTATAGTCCCACTTTTAAAATCTAATATTTTTGGGATGAGAATACATGCAGGTTTTATAAATGATTTACAAAATAGACACAAGTACGTGAAACTACATTCTATGGTTGCTAACGGTAGATGTCGATCCCAACTGTTTCCGAAATCAATAACACATGCTCGTAGCATGTCTTCAAGCGTTTGTATCGTCCTTTCGCTCTACCCATCAGTTTGTGGATGATAGGCAGTACTCATGTCTAGACGAGTTCCTAATGCTTGCTGTAATGTCTGCCAGAATCTTGAAATAAATCTGCCATCCCTATCAGAGATAATAGAGATTGGTATTCCATGTCTGGAGATGACTTCCTTCAAATACAGTCGTGCTAACTTCTCCATCTTGTCATCTTCTCTTATTGGCAAGAAGTGTGCTGATTTGGTGAGACGGTCAACTATTACCCAAATAGTATCAAAACCACTTGCAGTCCTTGGCAATTTAGTGATGAAATCCATGGTAATGTTTTCCCATTTCCATTCCGGGATTTCGGGTTGTTGAAGTAGACCTGATGGTTTCTGATGCTCAGCTTTGACCTTAGAACACGTCAAACATTCTCCTACGTATTTAGCAACATCGGCTTTCATACCCGGCCACCAAAAATGTTTCTTGAGATCCTTGTACATCTTCCCCGTTCCAGGATGTATTGAGTATCTGGTTTTATGAGCTTCTCTAAGTACCATTTCTCTCATATCTCCAAATTTTGGTACCCAAATCCTTTCAGCCCTATACCGGGTTCCGTCTTCCCGAATATTAAGATGCTTCTCCGATCCTTTGGGTATTTCATCCTTTAAATTTCCCTCTTTTAAAACTCCTTGTTGCGCCTCCATTATTTGAGTAGTAATGTTATTATGAATCATTATATTCATAGATTTTACTCGAATGGGTTCTCTATCCTTCCTGCTCAAGGCATCGGCTACCACATTTGCCTTCCCCGGGTGGTAACGAATCTCAAAATCGTAATCATTCAATAATTCAATCCACCTACGCTGCCTCATATTCAGTTGTTTCTGATTAAATATGTGTTGAAGACTTTTGTGATCGGTATATATAATACTTTTGACCCCATATAAGTAGTGCCTCCAAGTCTTTAATGCAAAAACAACCGCGCCTAATTCCAAATCATGCGTCGTATAATTTTGTTCGTGAATCTTCAATTGTCTAGACGCATAAGCAATCACCTTCGTTCGTTGCATTAATACACAACCGAGACCTTGCTTTGATGCGTCACAATAAATCACAAAATCATCATTCCCTTCAGGCAATGACAATATAGGTGCCGTAGTTAGCTTTTTCTTCAATAACTGAAACGCTTTCTCTTGTTCATCATTCCATTCAAATTTCTTCCCTTTATGCGTTAATGCAGTCAAGGGTTTTGCTATTCTGGAAAAGTCTTGGATGAACCTTCTGTAGTAACCAGCTAGTCCTAAAAACTGGCGTATGTGTTTCGGAGTTTTCGGGGTTTCCCACTTTTCAACAGTTTCTATCTTTGCCGGATCCACCTTAATACCTTCTTTGTTCACTATGTGACCGAGGAATTGAACTTCTTCCAACCAAAATGCACACTTTGAAAACTTAGCGTACAATTCTTCCTTCCTCAATACTTCTAACACCTTTCTCAAATGTTCACCGTGTTCTTGGTCATTCTTTGAGTAAATAAGTATGTCATCAATGAAAACAATGACAAACTTGTCAAGGTATGGTCCACACACTCGGTTCATAAGGTCCATGAACACAGCTGGTGCATTAGTTAAACCAAACGGCATGACCATAAACTCGTAATGACCGTAACGTGTTCTGAAAGCAGTCTTTGGAATATCATCTTCTTTCACCCGCATTTGATGATACCCGGAACGTAAGTCAATCTTTGAATAAACAGACGAGCCTTGTAGTTGATCAAATAAGTCGTCGATTCTCGGTAGTGGGTAGCGGTTCTTGATGGTAAGTTTATTCAACTCTCGGTAGTCGATACACAACCTGAATGTACCATCTTTCTTCTTGACAAACAAAACAGGAGCTCCCCACGGTGATGTGCTTGGTCGAATGAAACCACGCTCTAAAAGTTCTTGTAATTGGCTTTGCAGTTCTTTCATCTCGCTGGGTGCGAGTCTGTAAGGAGCACGAGCTATTGGTGCAGCTCCTGGTACAAGATCTATTTGAAATTCAACGGATCGATGTGGGGGTAATCCCGGTAATTCTTTCGGAAATACATCGGGAAATTCTTTTGCAATGGGAACATCATTGATGCTCTTTTCTTCAGTTTGTACTTTCTCGACGTGTGCTAGAACAGCATAGCAACCTTTTCTTATTAGTTTTTGTGCCTTCAAATTACTAATAAGATGTAGCTTCGTGTTGCCCTTTTCTCCGTACACCATTAAGGGTTTTCCTTTTTCTCGTATAATGCGAATTGCATTTTTGTAACAAACGATCTCCGCTTTCACTTCTTTCAACCAGTCCATACCGATTATCACATCAAAACTCCCTAACTCTACTGGTATCAAATCAATCTTAAATGTTTCGCTAACCAGTTTAATTTCTCGATTCCGACATATATTATCTGCTGAAATTAATTTACCATTTGCTAATTCGAGTAAAAATTTACTATCCAAAGGCGTCAATGGACAACTTAATTTAGCACAAAAATCTCTACTCATATAGCTTCTATCCGCACCCGAATCAAATAAAACGTAAGCAGATGTATTGTCAATAAGAAACGTACCCGTAACAAGCTCCGGGTCTTCCTGTGCCTCTACCGCATTAATATTGAAAACTCTTCCACGGCCTTGTCCATTCGTGTTCTCCTGGTTCGGGCAATTTCTAATAATGTGGCCTGGTTTTCCACATTTATAACAAACTACATTGGCATAACTTGCTCCGACACTACTTGCTCCGCCATTACTCGTTCCGACACCATTTATTCCTTTCGTTCTATTAACCCCTGGTCCGTAGACCTCACACTTCGCCGCGCTATGACCATTTCTTTTACACTTGTTGCAAAATTTGGTGCAGAACCCCGAATGATTCTTTTCACACCTTTGGCATAGTTGCTTCTGATTATTGTTGTTGTTGCGGTTATTATTGTTGTTGGGATGATTGTTGTAGTTGTTGTTGTTGTTGTTGTTGTTGTTGTTGTTGTTGGGCCGTTTGTTGTAGTTGCGATTGATGTTGCGATTGTTGGGATTATTGTTGCGATTATTGTTGTAATTGCTGTTGTTGTTGTATTGGTGATTCTTATCACCGTTTTCCTCCCACTTTCTTTTGACTTGCTTCACATTGGCCTCTTCAGCAGTCTGTTCTTTAATTCTTTCTTCAATCTGGTTCACTAGTTTGTGAGCCATTCTACATGCCTGTTGTATGGAGGCGGGCTCGTGTGAACTTATATCTTCTTGGATTCTTTCCGGTAATCCTTTCACAAACGCGTCGATCTTCTCTTCCTCATCTTCGAATGCTCCCGGACACAATAGGCACAATTCTGTGAATCGTCTTTCGTACGTGGTAATATCAAATCCTTGGGTTCGTAACCCTCTAAGTTCTGTCTTGAGCTTATTGACCTCGGTTCTGGGACGGTACTTCTCGTTCATCAAGTGCTTGAATGCTGACCACGGTAGTGCGTACGCATCATCTTGTCCCACTTGCTCTAGATAGGTATTCCACCATGTTAACGCAGAACCTGTGAAGGTATGCGTAGCGTACTTCACTTTGTCCTCTTCAGTACACTTACTTATGGCAAACACCGATTCAACCTTCTCGGTCCACCGTTTCAATCCGATCGGTCCTTCGGTTCCATCAAATTCCAAAGGTTTGCAGGCAGTGAATTCTTTGTAGGTGCATCCTACACGATTTCCTGTACTGCTAGATCCAAGGTTATTGTTGGTATGTAGCGCAGCCTGTACTGCGGCTATGTTTGAAGCTAGAAAAGTACGGAATTCCTCTTCATTCATATTCACGGTGTGTCGAGTAGTCGGTGCCATTTCCTTCAAAATAGTTAAATGGAACAAGTTAATCATACAGAATATTAAGAGTAGTTAATAGTATTTCGTAGCATAATATGAACTCATTTATAAAAGCTTTTTCTTCATATTAGCGTTTTATAAGTTTAAATTCGGGTAGTACCTACCCGTTAAGTTCATACTTAGTAGCTAATATACAATTCAACTACTACAATTCTATATGAAAAACTGATTATAATAATATTTCGCGTTCAAACTTTTATACAATATTTTACAAACTTACAATACCGCTTATTTTACATAAAGCATGAAATATAGCACACAATAACTTTGATACAAGATAGTTGTGAAGACAATTCTAGCTAGTACACAAGTCGTTCAGCAAAGGCAATAAAGACACGTAATTCATACGTCCAGAAACAAGTCATGCATTCTGGTTTTACTAGGACTACTTCCCATCCTTGGTCTTGTGCAACATAACCGTTATGGCCGTTGATAAGACAGCGTGTTGTAACGTCATCAAAGGGATGAGGGTTACGTAATGTCCAACAGTCCCGTAATAATCTAAAAACCTCATTTCTTACCCCAATTACCGACTCCGTCACTTGTGGAAACGTTTTGTTTAATAGTTGTAGCCCGATGTTCTTGTTCTCACTTTGGTGAGAAGCGAACATTACTAATCCGTAAGCATAACATGCTTCTTTATGTTGCATGTTAGCCGCTTTTTCTAAATCACGAAGTCCAATATTCGGATATATTGAGTCAAAATAATTTCTTAACCCGTTGCGTAAAATAGCATTTGGGTTCCCCGCAATATATGCGTCAAAGTAAACACATCGTAACTTATGGGTTTCCCAATGTGATATCCCCCATCTTTCAAACGAAAGTCTCTTATAAACCAAGACATTCTTGGAACGTTCTTCGAATGTCTTACAAACTGATCTCGCCTTAAATAGTTGTGCCGAAGAATTCTGGCCGACTCTAGACAAGATTTCATCAATCATGTCTCCGGGTAGGTCTCTTAAAATATTGGGTTGTCTATCCATTTTGTGTTTTTTAAACTGTAAAATAGACAAGAGTTAGATTCATAAAAAAAATACTTATTAATACAAACAATTTTTACATATATCATAAAGCATAAGAACACTATATTCCATATATTACACCACACGAATACAACTATCTTATTCCGACTCGCTCGTTTCTTCTTCTTCGGTTTTGGTTCGTTTTGCCAAGTTTCTAGGGATATATGATGTTCCCCTAATACGAGCCGTCGTTGTCCACATTGGTTTAGAAAAACCTGGTGGTTTAGAGGTTCCCGGGTCATTGTTACAACTTAAGGACTTCGGGGGTTGACGATACATATAAAGTTCATCGGGGTTGGAATTAGATTTCTCTATTTTTATGCCCTTTCCCTTATTATTTTCTTTTGCCTTTTTAAATTCAGTTGGGGTAATTTCTATAACATCATCGGAATTCTCGTCGGAATCCGATTCATCGGAGAATTGGTAATCCTCCCAATATTTTGCTTCCTTGGCGGAAACACCATTGACCATAATTAACTTTGGTCGGTTGGTTGAGGATTTTCTTTTACTTAACCGTTTTATTATTTCCCCCACCGGTTCTATTTCTTCATCCGGTTCCGATTCTTCTTCCGGTTCCGACTCTTCTTCCGGTTCCTCTTCGGGAACTTGTGAATCAGTCCACAAATCATTCCAATTTACATTTGACTCTTCATTATTATTAGGTGAGTCAATGGGACTTGTTCTAGAGGTAGACATCTATCACATAATATCAAACACGTTAAGAGATTAATATATCACATAATATTCATATGTTAAAAATATATAGTTTCCAACAAAAAAGTTAAGCAATCATTTTTAAAGAAAACACGGTCGAAGTCCAGACTCACTAATGCATCCTAACAAACTCGATAAGACACACTAATGCAAATTTTCTGGTTCTCTAAGACCAACGCTCGGATACCAACTGAAATTCATTTTAGATTTCTCTATTATAAGATATGAATTTTTGTCTATACGCTAAGATATGAATTACAAGAACTGTCTTTTGGAACGGATACGTATATTCATAGAAAGTATTAGAATGATAAACCTGCATGTATTTCGATAATTCAACCATAGAATGTAGCTAAACAAGTTCCATTCCGGACGAAGTCCATATAGATTATAAACAATTTCCAACAGTTGATTACATCGCGAGGTACTTGACCTCTATATGATACATTTTACAAACATTGCATTCGTTTTTAAAAGACAAACTTTCATTTACATCGACAGTTGACAGACATGCATACCATTTCATAATATATCCAAATATAATTGACCTAATAATAATCTTGATGAACTCAACGACTCGAATGCAACGTCTTTTGAAATATGTCATGAATGACTCCAAGTAATATCTTTAAAATGAGCAATTATACAGCGGAAGACTTCTTTCATACCTGAGAATAAACATACTTTAAAGTGTCAACCAAAAGGTTGGTGAGTTCATTAGTTTAACATAAATAATTATTTCATAATTTTAATAGACCACAAGATTTCATATTTCCATTTTTCATAAACACCCGTCCCATGCATAGAGACAAAAATATCATTCATATGGATTGAACACCTGGTAACCGACATTAACAAGATGCATATATAAGAATATCCCCATCATTCCGGGACACCCTTCGGATATGATATAAATTTCGAAGTACTAAAGCATCCGGAACTTTGGATGGGGCTTGTTGGGCCCGATAGATCTATCTTTAGGATTCGCGTCAATTAGGGTGTCTGTTCCCTAATTCTTAGATTACCAGACTTAATAAAAAGGGGCATATTCGATTTCGATAATTCAACCATAGAATGTAATTTCACGTACTTGTGTCTATTTTGTAAATCATTTATAAAACCTGCATGTATTCTCATCCCAAAAATATTAGATTTTAAAAGTGGGACTATAACTCACACATATAAATATTGTAAAACAATTGATAAAGCATTTGCATGTATTCGCAGTTCAAAATATATTTCAAAAGCATTTAATAAAGCAATTGTAAAAACAGCGCATGTATTCTCAGTCCCAAAAATGTAAAGAGTAAAAGGGAGCAAATGAACTCACCTAATGTATTTTGTAGTAAAAATACATATGACTATATTGAACAATGCAGGGTTGGCCTCGGATTCACGAACCTATATTATGTATATACATATTAACACATATATTGGTAATCGAGTAAATTTGTATATAATTACTAGTGTTATTATAATATGTTAGTATAAATTATAACCTAATGTTATATATACAATGTATTAATATTTATATGTGTTTATATTGTTATCTATAATATATTAAAATATATATTTATACTATATCTATCTTGATGAATATTTTAGATGATAACATTTTATATAAAAATACAGTATGTAGTATTGTTATGATATTTATAATAAATATATTTTTAAATACCTATCATTTGTCTGTTAAGCTAATAATCACAAATATACTAAAATAGTGATAATAATAATAATAATTAGGTTCAACAATGAAAATAATAATTTTAATGATAATACTAATAATTTTATTTATAATTCATTTAAGATGTAACTAAATTGTAATTTTAACCATTTTCATAATAATATGTGTATCTAAAATCTTTATATTCATAATCATAAAAAATAATAATAATGTTGTTAATGATAATAATAATATTTCTATGAATCTTATTAATACCTCATTTATTAATCTTGCTAAGATAATTATAATAATACTTCCTAAATGATAACCTTAACAATATTAATTAATAATAATAACAATAATAATAAAGATAATAATAATAATTATTATGATTTAAAAACTGCATTCAAGAAGTGGAAGTATGTTTTCTAAAATGGTCATCTAGACGTCGTTCTTTCGACTGAAATGACTACCTTTACAAAAACGACTTGTAACTTATTTTTCCGACTATAAACCTATACTTTTTTTGTTTAGATTCATAAAATAGAGTTCAATATGAAACCATAGCAATTTGATTCACTCAAAACGGATTTAAAATGAAGAAGTTATGGGTAAAACAAGATTGGATAATTTTTCTCATTTTAGCTACGTGAAAATTGGTAACAAATCTATTCCAACCATAACTTAATCAACTTGTATTATATATTATGTAATCTTGAGATACCATAGACACGTATACAATGTTTCAACCTATCATGTCGACACATCTATATATATTTCGGAACAACCATAGACACTCTATATGTGAATATTGGAGTTAGCTATACAGGGTTGAGGTTGATTCCAAAATATATATAGTTTGAGTTGTGATCAATACTGAGATACGTATACACTGGGTCGTGGATTGATTCAAGATAATATTTATCGATTTATTTCTGTACATCTAACTGTGGACAACTAGTTGTAGGTTACTAACGAGGACAGCTGACTTAATAAACTTAAAACATCAAAATATATTAAAAGTGTTGTAAATATATTTTGAACATACTTTGATATATATGTATATATTGTTATAGGTTCGTGAATCAACCAGTGGCCAAGTCTTACTTCCCGACGAAGTAAAAATCTGTGAAAGTGAGTTATAGTCCCACTTTTAAAATCTAATATTTTTGGGATGAGAATACATGCAGGTTTTATAAATGATTTACAAAATAGACACAAGTACGTGAAACTACATTCTATGGTTGAATTATCGAAATCGAATATGCCCCTTTTTATTAAGTCTGGTAATCTAAGAATTAGGGAACAGACACCCTAATTGACGCGAATCCTAAAGATAGATCTATTGGGCCTAACAAACCCCATCCAAAGTACCGGATGCTTTAGTACTTCGAAATTTATATCATATCCGAAGGGTGTCCCGGAATGATGGGGATTCACAACAGTTGATTACATCGCGAGGTACTTGACCTCTATATGATACATTTTACAAACATTGCATTCGTTTTTGAAAAGACAAACTTTCATTACATCGAAAGTTGACAGGCATGCATACCATAATGGGGGTGGGTTCGCGACATACTCACTCTATGGAGAAGGGAAGAAGGTACTCCATATCATGAATCGAATCTACCACCTAACCTTGGAGTACTCGACCCGCTCACTGGCGAACCTGTTCGCAACACCGTTTATACCCTTTTTGCCAGAATTTTTCGTCTTGAGACTACCATTAATGGAACTAGAAAAGATATCCAATCTCTACCTCACATTGATAACCAACCAGGGTTAGTAGAAGAAGTTAAAGAACTCCGAGCTCGAGTGTTAACTTTAGAGAGCACGGTACACAATTTGCAAGCACCAGCAGTATCACCAACACCAGTAACATCACCAGTCTCCGCACCAACAGCACTAGTACCACCAACAACAACATCCGCATCACCAGCTTCGACATCTCATTATGTACCTCGAGTATAATCATCGTTCTACATGACGTTCTACATCACTTATCTTCATTCGACATAACAATTATGTAATCTCTAATGTTTTAGAGATTATATATTCCTGTTATAGCCGTAAATCTAATGAGTTTAATATCACATTGACTCAATAAATCCATGATTACATCTGAAGAAAATATATATGTATAGATGTTTTCATAAAGATTGTAATTAAAAATTCTTTCGTACAAAGTGTTAATTGTGAAAATATTTTAACGGGTAGGTAATACCCGAGGAATATTCAGATTTCACATTAATAGGTTACACTGTACATTCTTCGAAGCTGATTCAACAGTCGTTTACTATCCTACTTACATCCACCGATATACGTATCCGTTCACCACAGAGTAACCATTTTCATTCAATTTCATAATTGGATTTTGACTTATCAGAATCCAACAAGTGGCATAATGAAGAAAATATTGGACAAAATAAAATTGGTTAGAAATAAACAATTTAACTATGAGAAAAATTTTGTTAAAAATCCACGCTAACTGTTCCTAGCTAACTGTTCCTAGCTAACTGGTTACATTTTATTTATCGCAATTTAATTATCGCAATTTACATTCTCGCAATTTACATTCTCGCAATTTTATTTATCGTCATTTAATTTCTGTTATTTATTTTACGCACTTTAAATATCGGGACACGTATACAAGGTTTTGACATATCATATCGACGCATCTATATATATTATTTGGAATCACCATAGACACTCTATATGCAGTAATGATCGAGTTCTCTATACAGGGTTGAGGTTGATTCTCAAATAATATATATACTTTGAGTTGTGATCGAGTCTGAGACATGTACAGGGGTCACGATACGTATTAATCAATTCGAATATTATATATTAAACTATATATGAATTATTGGACTGTTAAATGTGGACTATCAACTGTGGACTACCAACATTGGACAATTAAAATGAATTAAAATATTGATTATAACATATGAAACTAAACAATTCTTCAAGTTTGCCACTTGATTTCATCTTAAACCTCATTTGTATCTTGACGATTACAATCTGCGTTCAAACCTTTCATGATTCTTGAAAACACCTCAATCGAGGGGATGAACCAACCGCATTTCATCTACGGAAGAAAAGATTGATGCATATAGCTATTCACCTGAAAAACTCTCGGAAACTGAGTAAACATTTAACACATAGCTGTGTTAATCCCTTTAGTGTTATTATTACCCAACATAACTTTACAATCCCTTTCCAAATTAGCCAATTTTGTCACAGCTCCAACAAGTCAACTTCGACTTTTCACTCGGATTAGCTTATTATAACCCTGATATATAAGTTGCCTTTCGTCATCGATACCGGAAAACCGTTTATATCTCACTACATTAGCAGTAAACTTACCAGCAACATCATTGATCTTTGACTTTATGAAAAGTTATTATATTCATTGAAATCCTATCATCTACTCATCTGCATTTGATAACGAGAATTGCCGTACCAAACACCGAGAATCAGCAATCAATATTTTGAAATCTCGCAGTATGTCTACATCAACAGTTATATGTAAACATATAACATTTATCTCTTAGAATTATGATCTTCCATTCTGAAATTCTAAAAAGCACCCAGTCTACAAATCAATACCACAAATTCTGAAAAAGCTGAATACAGCGGCAAAAACTGTACACGACTTTAACCGTCAAAAGTTTGATAATAAAGAATGGAATATTGGAAACATTCAATAGAAAATTTATTACCGAAAAGCGGATTATGCGAAACTATGAAGGAAGCCGTGGACACATCACAAAGAATAAGTTTGACTTCAAAGAATCCAAATGATTCAATGCCTGCTAAGGTCTTTAGCGAATATCTTGCTCCTTACTCTAAACCCTTGTGGACATTAGTTTCTATCATCCTCTGATCTTAGATATTCCGAGATATTATCGTATCTTTTATTATAAATATCCTCGATATTTCTGAATATATTTTCATAACTAATCTTATCTGAAATCATTAATCTCTTCGTACTATCAGTGTTACATCATATAGAGACTGTTAGTTTCTATTTTCTGTAAACTTTCGAGCTTAAAATATGAATGTTATTGAAGTAATGTTGGGAACTGATGCATGAGTTAGTGTAATATAATGACACTTGATCAACGTGATTATATTACAGTAAGTCATGCTGAGTTTCTAATGGAACGTGATGATTCACAGACCCTAACGTCATCATGTGCCATGTTACATAACTCTTTCATTATACTTAACTCCAAAACAAATCAAGAAAATATTCTTGATGGTTCTATCTTCCGTGATGTTGATAAATTTGAAAATCAAATCGTGCTATCACGTTCCTTCCTGCTTAGAATATTATAATCATTCTAAACTCTATATATACGAATTATGGACCATTATTCGCTTGACTGGAAGTCGGGAAGAGAAAACAAAAGCATAGAGCTTTGAAATATAAGGGAGAATATAAAGTCCGATAACAACACATAAATTACAAACCGTGTATATCAATGTTTATCGCAACATAAAGACACGGGAGAATTAAAAACATTATAATCCCAAAGGCGAAGTAGAAGAAAGCAGATTCCTCTGGTGGAAGTTGGAAAAGGAGAATGATTGTTGCGGTAGTAAGGATGAGGACAAGGATCAGAACTAGATTAAGCATTTTCAGAATCTTTTGGATGTATGAAACAAGAAGGAAAGTATAGGAATGGTGAGAATAATGAAACGGAAAAGGTTTAATTTATAATGGAAATATCATGCGGAGTAAATCGAGACAGATCACCGTATTTAATTGTAGAAATCTTAATTTCCTTATTCGTCGAAGAATCAAATCTTTTAGATTTCGAGGATTTTCTTTAAATCCCTTGAATTCCGGAATTCAATCCTGTTTATGTCAAAAGCTAAGGGAAATCTTATTTTCTTCAATTCACTCTTTTGCGATAGCTTCATTCGTATTCTTAGAATAATCGAATTATTTTATCATTATTATACAATGATGATAAACCTCTAATTATCAACTTATATTGGTCATGAAAACATTTTTATTATTAGCCATGACCACCACACTCCAATTTCGGGACGAAATTTCTTTAACGAGTAGGTACTGTGACGACCCGGAAATTTCCGACTAAATTTAAACTTAATCTTTATATGATTTCGATACGATAAGCAAAGTATGTAATGTTGAGTCTCGAAAATTTTGAAACTATGTTCATGTATTCAATTACCTTCGACTGCTCTCGACGATTCACGAACAATTAATTGTAAATAGATATGTGTGTATGTATAGATAAATAATAATTCAAAATATAATTTGAAGTGTTGTATGTTGTTGTTATTAAAAATTAATAAAATAAAAATAGGATATTATAATAATTATTATTTAAAATATGTCTCTATATATAAATAAAGTAAATTAAAAATAAATATTAAATGATTGTAATACTCGTTTGATGTTCCGATTGATATTAAGCAAGTTAAAGTCGAACTTATTTAATTTTAAAATAAAAGGTGATCCGAAAATGAGTTATATAAGTTATAGGCTTATTAAAAATATATTTAGGATCTAATTATTTAATTTTAACATTTTTAATATTTTACCCATAAACGAGAGGGACAGTTGATGTAATTTTTATCTAACAAATTAAGGATCGAACTCTATTCTATACCATAATGATCAAAATAAATAAATTTAAAAATATGAAATTTTTCTGAAGACTTTTATCCGCCACTGGTTAACAACGGAGTACGATATATTAGTCCGTGAATTAGTGTCGGTAATAAGAATACAAATGTATGGCTGCTACTGTTTAAATGTTGAAATTCTTGTACTCACTAAATCAACCCGTTATCTATTGGATCATATACAAACAACACATCACACATGTCTTAATTGATTATAATTACTTTTATATATATATATATATATATATATATATATATATATATATATATATATATATATATATATATATATATATATATATATAGCATACAAATACTTATATAGATATAGAGTTGTTATAAATGAGCAAATTGGATTATCATTTCCACATAGCCATAAACCGGCAATCATCACCTGCCATCTCCTGCTACAACCACACGCCACCATCCTTTTTCCTTTTATTCAACCACCATACTTCGCCATCTATATCACTACCACAAAACCCACTCCTAGATGTAGCCACTACCATCGAACACCAATACTATCATCATCAAACATTCATCACCGAACTCAAAAGTTGCAAGCTTCTATGTATATATTTTTTTTTTATTTCGGTTCACTTCAAAACACTCACCAAACAACTCACTTGCAAACCCCAATGGTTTCTGTCCGTTACTATTCTTGTTTGGTTATTGTTCGAATTATAAACGAAATAAAGATGATGATCAACGAAGAATACTCCTGTGTTTCTGTTTGATCACCACGAACAACCATCATAACACCACCAACCGCCATGAACACCCTTGGTCGTCAACTACTGCGTTTGTTTCTGATTATTTTTCGAAAATCTCCAACACAAATAAATATATACGGTTGCTGCTGCTACCTTTCTTTTAATGATTAAATAGACCCAAACACCTCTTTGTTATATTTTTTTGTTGTTGTTGTGGCTATGCTGTTTCTATAATCGAACAACACCCAAACCGTCACCATTTAAATCGTTATATGCTACTGCAAATACGTGAGGTTTTCTGTTTTTGATCCTAATTCGAAACCCAAAGTGTTACCACTATTTTTTGTTGTTGTTTTTCCTGCTCAACTGTCGTGAACCTTCATTAACGTAACCACCAAACCACCTTTAAACACCACCACCTGCAAATACCGTTACCTTATATATTTTTTTTCTCGATCGGACTTCAGAAGCTATCACATGTTTTGGTATCGTTTTAGATCACCACCATTAAACACGGTTTCCTCTTTTGCTTTTAGCCAATGATGATAATAAAAGAAAAGAGAGTAATGATGATTATAATATGGGAGAGTTATATGATGAGCCAAGATTCCACTAATTTTTTTTTGCTGTGCTTCTGTTCGAGGACGACAAATATGTCGATCCCACCTACACTTTATTTATATGATATTATCAATCAAAGTGGGATTTGACTTTTGCTAATATGACCCTTAAAAATTTCAGTAAGATCCAATTATATTTAGGAATGTATCGGTTATATCATATTGCTAGGGTTGGGCCAAGAATTCTTTTTAGTTGGGCCGAGATTTCCTTGCAAGTTGGACTGTCTTTTCTTTTTGTTTTGGGCTGAACTCCAAATTTTCTTACTGTTGGTTTGAGACCCGAAAATTTATACATATAATTGTTCCGTCGACACACATGCATAAACCAAACACAACTTCTTAATGGAAGATGGTGATCGAGTTGGAAAACGAAGATGGTGTAACGAAATAGATTAGATAAATGAAAATGATGTTAGATATTAGGGACGTAATCGGGAGCATTAGAGTAAGTCTACGAATATTGATGATGATGAAATGCAACGAATATGGTGTATGGTGAATGATGAAGACGAGGCTCGTTGATAATGATAATGATTATGATAATCGTATGACAAGGATGATGGTAAGTCGATAAGATGATAACGATGATGATGAATTGTGATTTATTGATAATCACGATATTAAAAATGATGATGTAGTTGAATGATGATGATTAGATGATGATTAGGTGATGATATTATTAATGAGAGGAAGAAGAAAAGGATATATGAAACAGATAGAATGACGGATTTTATATAATTAACTGTCATGTTAAATCAGAAAACAAGATCAGTCAGATTGGTTTAGGGTGTTGGCGGGTGAGCTAGAGGTCACGGGTTTGAGCCCGGGCATAAACACTTCTGTTTTTGGAAGCTTTACATTTAAGGTAGTATTATTATTATTATTATTATTATTATTATTATTATTATTATTATTATTATTATTATTACAACTATATTATTATTATAAATGTTTACTACTAGTATTATTATTGTTGTTACAACAAATTATTATTTAAAAGAATCATTAGTAGAAAAACTATCATTTTATTTAAAAACATCCATTTTAGTAAAATTATCATAAGAACTACTATTATTATTATTATTATAAAACAACTTTTTTATTTATTATTATCAATATTATTTTATCATATAAGTATTAGTTACTTAAAAATATATTTAATACACATAACATAACTATATTAAAATTTTTATTAATTATTCATTTAAAAGTGTATATAAAATAAACATACTTAATTAATTAATAAAACCTATAAATTATTAAATATAACAAGTATATCACCAATAAAATATGTAAACTTATTCGATTACAATTCTATGTGTTAATAAATATATGAATAATATAGGTTCATGAATCCGAGGTCAACCCTACTCTTGTTAAATGACGTCATATGTATTTTTACTACAAAATACAGTATGGTGAGTTTCATTTGATCCCTTTTACTCTTTACATTTTTGGGACTGAGAATACATGCGCTGTTTTTACAACTGCTTTATTAAATACTTTTGAAATATATTTTGAACTGCGAATACATGAAATGCTTTTATAAATGTTTGACGAGATAGACACAAGCAAAACATTCCTCGAATGAATTATTATGCAGACAGATGTTCTGCGGATTATTATTGAATTATGTGGACATGATAATTGCCACCATTGAATTATGTGGACATGATAATTGCCACCATTGAATTATGTGGACATGATAATTGCCAACATTTAATTATGTGGACATGATAATTGCCACCGGTTGATGTGAATATTATATATCGAGAGAATGATTTTATACACAGGTTATGTGTATGTTATTTTTGTGCACAAGATATGTGTACGGTTACTATGATTTATGAAAATGGTTTCGTACACGAGAAAGATGTACTGTATTTAAAAGATATAGCATGTACATTACAGGTGGGTATAGGATTCGGGCCCATTTGTACCATGCAGCATTTAAATCTTGTGGTCTATCAAAATCACTGAAATTTTATTGTTTACAATAAACCTATGAACTCACCAACATTTTGGTTGACACTTTTCAAACATGTTTATTCTCAGGTCTGAAAGAAGTCTTCCGCTGTATAATTGCTCATTTTAAAGATATTACTTGGAGTCATTCATGACATATTTCAAAAGACGTTGCATTCGAGTCGTTGAGTTCATCAAGATTATTATTAGGTCAATTATATTTGGATATATTATGAAATGGTATGCATGTCTGTCAACTGTCGATGTAAATGAAAGTTTGTCTTTTAAAAACGAATGCAATGTTTGTAAAATGTATCATATAGAGGTCAAGTACCTCGCGATGTAATCAACTGTTGGAAATTGTTTATAATCTATATGGACTTCGTCCGGATGGATTAGGACGGGTCCTTTCAGTTGTTTGAAAGTTATGACCTCGCGAAAACAGTCCTTCAAAACACTAAATGCTGAGTTTTGCTGTTGTTAACAGCATTGGATCAGCTCTGATGTTCTATTTTCGTACTCGTTTTAGACCAGTTTAGTCTCTACAAAATCATACATATAACATATCGTTTTAAAGCTTGTCGTAAATACTTTCAATATCAATTAATGGTTTTTATCCAAACTTAACCAATTTCAACTTATGAGTCCGCAAAGTAGGCTCGAGAGTCATTTTTGACACTTTTGTTAAAAATGCTAAAACTTTCGGTTAACGATCCAAATTTGAATCCGGCTGACCTGAGTTAACCAAATTTGTATCACAGCTCAAAAATGACATTTTAGATGTGTTGGTGACTTCCGTTTTCCAAAATTATGCATATGTGTCAATTTATTCACGTTTGACCCGAATAGGTCATAAATCTCTCTTTAAACCAAAATAGACCCAAAACTCATTTTTAAAGCACCAAAACTTGCAGGCATACTTAAATCAACATATAGAATTTACATGATTGAAGAAGTTATGGGTAAAACAAGATTGGATAATTTTTCTCATTTTAGCTACGTGAAAATTGGTAACGTTCCATATTAATTGATTTCGTTGCGAGGTTTTGACCTCTATATGAGACATTTTTTCAAAGACTGCATTCATTTTTAAAACAAACCATAACCTTCATTTCATAGATAAAGGTTTTAAAAAAGCTTTACGTAGATTATCAAATAATGATAATCTAAAATATCCTGTTTACACACGACCATTACATAATGGTTTACAATACAAATATGTTACAACAAAATAAGTTTCTTGAATGCAGTTTTTACACAATATCATACAAGCATGGACTCCAAATCTCGTCCTTATTTAAGTATGCGACAGCGGAAGCTCTTAATAATCACCTGAGAATAAACATGCTTAAAACGTCAACAAAAATGTTGGTGAGTTATAGGTTTAACCTATATATATCAAATCATAATAATAGACCACAAGATTTCATATTTCAATACACATCCCATACATAGAGATAAAAATCATTCATATGGTGAACACCTGGTAACCGACATTAACAAGATGCATATATAAGAATATCCCCATCATTCCGGGACACCCTTCGGATATGATATAAATTTCGAAGTACTAAAGCATCCGGTACTTTGGATGGGGTTTGTTAAGCCCAATAGATCTATCTTTAGGATTCGCGTCAATTAGGGTGTCTGTTCCCAAATTCTTAGATTACCAGACTTAATAAAAAGGGGCATATTCGATTTCGATAATTCAACCATAGAATGTAGTTTCACGTACTTGTGTCTATTTTGTAAATCATTTATAAAACCTGCATGTATTCTCATCCCAAAAATATTAGATTTTAAAAGTGGGACTATAACTCACTTTCACAGATTTTTACTTCGTCGGGAAGTAAGACTTGGCCACTGGTTGATTCACGAACCTATAACAATATATACATATATATCAAAGTATGTTCAAAATATATTTACAACACTTTTAATATATTTTACTGTTTTAAGTTTATTAAGTCAGCTGTCCTCGTTAGTAACCTACAACTAGTTGTCCACAGTTAGATGTACAGAAATAAATCGATAAATATTATCTTGAATCAATCCACGACCCAGTGTATACGTATCTCAGTATTGATCACAACTCAAACTATATATATTTTGGAATCAACCTCAACCCTGTATAGCTAACTCCAACATTCACATATAGAGTGTCTATGGTTGTTCCGAAATATATATAGATGTGTCGACATGATAGGTCGAAACATTGTATACGTGTCTATGGTATCTCAAGATTACATAATATACAATACAAGTTGATTAAGTTATGGTTGGAATAGATTTGTTACCAATTTTCACGTAGCTAAAATGAGAAAAATTATCCAATCTTGTTTTACCCATAACTTCTTCATTTTAAATCCGTTTTGAGTGAATCAAATTGCTATGGTTTCATATTGAACTATATTTTATGAATCTAAACAGAAAAAGTATAGGTTTATAGTCGGAAAAATAAGTTACAAGTCGTTTTTGTAAAGGTAGTCATTTCAGTCTAAAGAACGACGTCTAGATGACCATTTTAGAAAACATACTTCCACTTTGAGTTTAACCATAAATTTTGGATATAGTTTCATGTTTATAATAAAAATCATTTTCTCATAATAACAACTTTTAAATCAAAGTTTATCATAGTTTTTAATTAACTAACCCAAAACAGCCCGCGGTGTTACTACGACGGCGTAAATCCGGTTTTACGGTGTTTTTCGTGTTTCCAGGTTTTAAATCATTAAGTTAGCATATCATATAGATATAGAACATGTGTTTAGTTGATTTTAAAAGTCAAGTTAGAAGGATTAACTTTTGTTTGCGAACAAGTTTAGAATTAACTAAACTATGTTCTAGTGATTACAAGTTAAAACCTTCGAATAAGATAGCTTTATATGTATGAATCGAATGATGTTATGAACATCATTACTACCTTAATTTCCTTGGATAAACCTACTGGAAGAGAGAAAAATGGATCTAGCTTCAATGGATCCTTGGATGGCTCGAAGTTCTTGAAGCAGAATCATGACACGAAAACAAGTTCAAGTAAGATCATCACTTGAAATAAGATTGTTATAGTTATAGAAATTGAACCAAAGTTTGAATATGATTATTACCTTGTATTAGAATGATAACCTACTGTAAGAAACAAAGATTTCTTGAGGTTGGATGATCACCTTACAAGATTGGAAGTGAGCTAGCAAACTTGAAAGTATTCTTGATTTTATGAAACTAGAACTTTTGGAATTTATGAAGAACACTTAGAACTTGAAGATAGAACTTGAGAGAGATCAATTAGATGAAGAAAATTGAAGAATGAAAGTGTTTGTAGGTGTTTTTGGTCGTTGGTGTATGGATTAGATATAAAGGATATGTAATTTTGTTTTCATGTAAATAAGTCATGAATGATTACTCATATTTTTGTAATTTTATGAGATATTTCATGCTAGTTGCCAAATGATGGTTCCCACATGTGTTAGGTGACTCACATGGGCTGCTAAGAGCTGATCATTGGAGTGTATATACCAATAGTACATACATCTAAAAGCTGTGTATTGTACGAGTACGAATACGGGTGCATACGAGTAGAATTGTTGATGAAACTGAACGAGGATGTAATTGTAAGCATTTTTGTTAAGTAGAAGTATTTTGATAAGTGTATTGAAGTCTTTCAAAAGTGTATAAATACATATTAAAACACTACATGTATATACATTTTAACTGAGTCGTTAAGTCATCGTTAGTCGTTACATGTAAATGTTGTTTTGAAACCTTTAGGTTAATGATCTTGTTGAATGTTGTTAACCCATTGTTTATTATAACAAATGAGATGTTAAATTGTTATATTATCATGATATTATGATATATAATATATCTCAGTATGATGTATATACAGTTAAATGTCGTTACAACGATAATCGTTACATATATGTCTCGTTTCGAAATCATTAAGTTAGTAGTCTTATTTTTACATATGTATTTCATTGTTAATACACTTAATAATATATTTACTTATCATTTAACATAATTAACCAAGTGTATCAATATCTTAATATGATTCATATGTACCTAGTAAGACGTTGTTATAACGATAATCGTTATATATATCGTTTTCGAGTTTCTTAAATTAATAGTCTCATTTTTATGTATATAACTCATTGTTAAAATACCTAATGAGATACATACTTATAATAAAAACATGTTAACTATATATATAACCATATATATGTCATCGTATAGTTTTTACAAGTTTTAACGTTCGTGAATCACCGGTCAACTTGGGTGGTCAATTGTCTATATGAAACATATTTCAATTAATCAAGTCTTAACAAGTTTGATTGCTTAACATGTTGGAAACATTTAATCATGTAAATATCAATCTCAATTAATATATATAAACATGGAAAAGTTCGGGTCACTACAGTACCTACCCGTTAAATAAATTTCGTCCCGAAATTTTAAGCTGTTGAAGGTGTTGACGAATCTTCTGGAAATAGATGCGTGTATTTCTTCTTCATCTGATCTTCACGCTCCCAGGTGAACTCGGGTCCTCTACGAGCATTCCATCGAACCTTAACAATTGGTATCTTGTTTTGCTTAAGTCTTTTAACCTCACGATCCATTATTTCGACGGGTTCTTCGATGAATTGAAGTTTTTCGTTGATTTGGATTTCATCTAACGGAATAGTGAGATCTTCTTTAGCAAAACATTTCTTCAAATTCGAGACGTGGAAAGTGTTATGTACAGCCGCGAGTTGTTGAGGTAACTCTAGTCGGTAAGCTACTGGTCCGACACGATCAATAATCTTGAATGGTCCAATATACCTTGGATTTAATTTCCCTCGTTTACCAAATCGAACAACGCCTTTCCAAGGTGCAACTTTAAGCATGACCATCTCTCCAATTTCAAATTCTATATCTTTTCTTTTAATGTCAGCGTAGCTCTTTTGTCGACTTTGGGTGGTTTTCAACCGTTGTTGAATTTGGATGATCTTCTCGGTAGTTTCTTGTATAATCTCCGGACCCGTAATCTGTCTATCCCCCACTTCACTCCAACAAATCGGAGACCTGCACTTTCTACCATAAAGTGCTTCAAACGGCGCCATCTCAATGCTTGAATGGTAGCTGTTGTTGTAGGAAAATTCTGCTAACGGTAGATGTCGATCCCAACTGTTTCCGAAATCAATAACACATGCTCGTAGCATGTCTTCAAGCGTTTGTATCGTCCTTTCGCTCTGCCCATCAGTTTGTGGATGATAGGCAGTACTCATGTCTAGACGAGTTCCTAATGCTTGCTGTAATGTCTGCCAGAATCTTGAAATAAATCTGCCATCCCTATCAGAGATAATAGAGATTGGTATTCCATGTCTGGAGACGACTTCCTTCAAATACAGTCGTGCTAACTTCTCCATCTTGTCATCTTCTCTTATTGGTAGGAAGTGTGCTGATTTGGTGAGACGATCAACTATTACCCAAATAGTATCAAAACCACTTGCAGTCCTTGGCAATTTAGTGATGAAATCCATGGTAATGTTTTCCCATTTCCATTCCGGGATTTCGGGTTGTTGAAGTAGACCTGATGGTTTCTGATGCTCAGCTTTGACCTTAGAACACGTCAAACATTCTCCTACGTATTTAGCAACATCGGCTTTCATACCTGGCCACCAAAAATGTTTCTTGAGATCCTTGTACATCTTCCCCGTTCCAGGATGTATTGAGTATCTGGTTTTATGAGCTTCTCTAAGTACCATTTCTCTCATATCTCCAAATTTTGGTACCCAAATCCTTTCAGCCATATACCGGGTTCCGTCTTCCCGAATATTAAGATGCTTCTCCGATCCTTTGGGTATTTCATCCTTTAAATTTCCCTCTTTTAAAACTCCTTGTTGCGCCTCCTTTATTTGAGTAGTAATGTTATTATGAATCATTATATTCATAGATTTTACTCGAATGGGTTCTCTGTCCTTCCTGCTCAAGGCATCGGCTACCACATTTGCCTTCCCCGGGTGGTAACGAATCTCAAAGTCGTAATCATTCAATAATTCAATCCACCTACGCTGCCTCATATTCAGTTGTTTCTGATTAAATATGTGTTGAAGACTTTTGTGGTCGGTATATATAATACTTTTGACCCCATATAAGTAGTGCCTCCAAGTCTTTAATGCAAAAACAACCGCGCCTAATTCCAAATCATGCGTCGTATAATTTTGTTCGTGAATCTTCAATTGTCTAGACGCATAAGCAATCACCTTCATTCGTTGCATTAATACACAACCGAGACCTTGCTTTGATGCGTCACAATAAATCACAAAATCATCATTCCCTTCAGGCAATGACAGTATAGGTGCCGTAGTTAGCTTTTTCTTCAATAACTGAAACGCTTTCTCTTGTTCATTATTCCATTCAAATTTCTTCCCTTTATGCGTTAATGCAGTCAAGGGTTTTGCTATTCTGGAAAAGTCTTGGATGAACCTTCTGTAGTAACCAGCTAGTCCTAAAAACTGGCGTATGTGTTTCGGAGTTTTCGGGGTTTCCCACTTTTCAACAGTTTCTATCTTTGCCGGATCCACCTTAATACCTTCTTTGTTCACTATGTGACCGAGGAATTGAACTTCTTCCAACCAAAATGCACACTTTGAAAACTTAGCGTACAATTCTTCCTTCCTCAATACTTCTAACACCTTTCTCAAATGTTCACCGTGTTCTTGGTCATTCTTTGAGTAAATAAGTATGTCATCAATGAAAACAATGACAAACTTGTCAAGGTATGGTCCACACACTCGGTTCATAAGGTCCATGAACACAGCTGGTGCATTAGTTAAACCAAACGGCATGACCATAAACTCGTAATGACCGTAACGTGTTCTGAAAGCAGTGTTTGGAATATCATCTTCTTTCACCCGCATTTGATGATACCCGGAACGTAAGTCAATCTTTGAATAAACAGACGAGCCTTGTAGTTGATCAAATAAGTCATCGATTCTCGGTAGTGGGTAGCGGTTCTTGATGGTAAGTTTGTTCAACTCTCGGTAGTCGATACACAACCTGAATGTACCATCTTTCTTCTTGACAAACAAAACAGGAGCTCCCCACGGTGATGTGCTTGGTCGAATGAAACCACGCTCTAAAAGTTCTTGTAATTGGCTTTGTAGTTCTTTCATCTCGCTGGGTGCGAGTCTGTAAGGAGCACGAGCTATTGGTGCAGCTCCTGGTACAAGATCTATTTGAAATTCAACGGATTGATGTGGGGGTAATCCCGGTAATTCTTTCGGAAATACATCAGGAAATTCTTTTGCGACGGGAACATCATTGATGCTCTTTTCTTCAGTTTGTACTTTCTCGACGTGTGCTAGAACAGCATAGCAACCTTTTCTTATTAGTTTTTGTGCCTTCAAATTACTAATAAGATGTAGCTTCGTGTTGCCCTTTTCTCCGTACACCATTAAGGGTTTTCCTTTTTCTCGTATAATGCGAATTGCATTTTTGTAACAAACGATCTCCGCTTTCACTTCTTTCAACCAGTCCATACCCATTATCACATCAAAACTCCCTAACTCTACTGGTATCAAATCAATTTTAAATGTTTCGCTAACCAGTTTAATTTCTCGATTCCGACATATATTATCTGCTGAAATTAATTTACCATTTGCTAATTCGAGTAAAAATTTACTATCCAAAGGCGTCAATGGACAACTTAATTTAGCACAAAAATCTCTACTCATATAGCTTCTATCCGCACCCGAATCAAATAAAACGTAAGCAGATTTATTGTCAATAAGAAACGTACCCGTAACAAGCTCCGGGTCTTCCTGTGCCTCTGCCGCATTAATATTGAAAACTCTTCCACGGCCTTGTCCATTCGTGTTCTCCTGGTTCGGGCAATTTCTAATAATGTGGCCCGGTTTTCCACATTTATAACAAACTACATTGGCATAACTTGCTCCGACACTACTTGCTCCGCCATTACTCGTTCCGACACCATTTGTTCCTTTCGTTCTATTAACCCCTGGTCCGTAGACCTCACACTTCACCGCGCTATGACCATTTCTTTTACACTTGTTGCAAAATTTGGTGCAGAACCCCGAGTGATTCTTTTCACACCTTTGGCATAGCTGCTTCTGATTGTTGTTGTTGTTGCGGTTATTATTATTGTTGGGATGATTGTTGTAGTTGCTGTTGTTATTATTGTTGTTGTTGTTGGGCCGTTTGTTGTAGTTGCGATTGATGTTGCGATTGTTGGGATAATTGTTGCGATTATTGTTGTAATTGCTGTTGTTGTTGTATTGGTGATTCTTATCACCGTTTTCCTCCCACTTTCTTTTGACTTGCTTCACATTGGCCTCTTCAGCAGTCTGTTCTTTAATTCTTTCTTCAATCTGGTTCACGAGTTTGTGAGCCATTCTACATGCCTGTTGTATGGAGGCGGGCTCGTGTGAACTTATATCTTCTTGGATTCTTTCCGGTAATCCTTTCACAAATGCGTCGATCTTCTCTTCCTCATCTTCGAATGCTCCCGGACACAATAGGCACAATTCTGTGAATCGTCTTTCGTACGTGGTAATATCAAATCCTTGGGTTCGTAACCCTCTAAGTTCTGTCTTGAGCTTATTGACCTCGGTTCTCGGACGGTACTTCTCGTTCATCAAGTGCTTGAATGCTGACCACGGTAGTGCGTACGCATCGTCTTGTCCCACTTGCTCTAGATAGGTATTCCACCATGTTAACGCAGAACCTGTGAAGGTATGCGTAGCGTACTTCACTTTGTCCTCTTCAGTACACTTACTTATGGCAAACACCGATTCGACCTTCTCGGTCCACCGTTTCAATCCGATCGGTCCTTCGGTTCCATCAAATTCCAAAGGTTTACAGGCAGTGAATTCTTTGTAGGTGCATCCTACACGATTTCCTGTACTGCTAGATCCAAGGTTATTGTTGGTATGTAGCGCAGCCTGTACTGCGGCTATGTTTGAAGCTAGAAAAGTACGGAATTCCTCTTCATTCATATTCACGGTGTGTCGAGTAGTCGGTGCCATTTCCTTCAAAATAGTTAAATGGAACAAGTTAATCATACAGAATATTAAGAGTAGTTAATAGTATTTCGTAGCATAATATGAACTCATTTATAAAAGCTTTTTCTTCATATTAGCGTTTTATAAGTTTAAATTCGGGTAGTACCTACCCGTTAAGTTCATACTTAGTAGCTAATATACAATTCAACTACTACAATTCTATATGAAAAACTGATTATAATAATATTTCGCGTTCAAACTTTTATACAATATTTTACAAACTTACAATACCGCTTATTTTACATAAAGCATGAAATATAGCACACAATAACTTTGATACAAGATAGTTGTGAAGACAATTCTAGCTAGTACACAAGTCGTTCAGCAAAGGCAATAAAGACACGTAATTCATACGTCCAGAAACAAGTCATGCATTCTGGTTTTACTAGGACTACTTCCCATCCTTGGTCTTGTGCAACATAACCGTTATGGCCGTTGATAAGACAGCGTGTTGTAACGTCATCAAAGGGACGAGGGTTACGTAATGTCCAACAGTCCCGTAATAATCTAAAAACCTCATTTCTTACCCCAATTACCGACTCCGTCACTTGTGGAAACGTTTTGTTTAATAGTTGTAGCCCGATGTTCTTGTTCTCACTTTGGTGAGAAGCGAACATTACTAATCCGTAAGCATAACATGCTTCTTTATGTTGCATGTTAGCCGCTTTTTCTAAATCACGAAGTCCAATATTCGGATATATTGAGTCAAAATAATTTCTTAACCCGTTGCGTAAAATAGCATTTGGGTTCCCCGCAATATATGCGTCAAAGTAAACACATCGTAACTTATGGGTTTCCCAATGTGATATCCCCCATCTTTCAAACGAAAGTCTCTTATAAACCAAGACATTCTTGGAACGTTCTTCGAATGTCTTACAAACTGATCTCGCCTTAAATAGTTGTGCCGAAGAATTCTGGCCAACTCTAGACAAGATTTCATCAATCATGTCTCCGGGTAGGTCTCTTAAAATATTGGGTTGTCTATCCATTTTGTGTTTTTAAACTGTAAAATAGACAAGAGTTAGATTCATAAAAAAATACTTATTAATACAAGCAATTTTTACATATATCATAAAGCATAAGAACACTATATTCCATATATTACACCACACGAATACAACTATCTTATTCCGACTCGCTCGTTTCTTCTTCTTCGGTTTTGGTTCGTTTTGCCAAGTTTCTAGGGATATATGATGTTCCCCTAATACGAGCCGTCGTTGTCCACATTGGTTTAGAAAAACCTGGTGGTTTAGAGGTTCCCGGGTCATTGTTACAACTTAAGGACTTCGGCGGTTGACGATACATATAAAGTTCATCGGGGTTGGAATTAGATTTCTCTATTTTTATGCCCTTTCCCTTATTATTTTCTTTTGCCTTTTTAAATTCAGTTGGGGTAATTTCTATAACATCATCGGAATTCTCGTCGGAATCCGATTCATCGGAGAATTGGTAATCCTCCCAATATTTTGCTTCCTTGGCGGAAACACCATTGACCATAATTAACTTTGGTCGGTTGGTTGAGGATTTTCTTTTACTTAACCGTTTTATTATTTCCCCCACCGGTTCTATTTCTTCATCCGGTTCCGATTCTTCTTCCGGTTCCGATTCTTCTTCCGGTTCCGACTCTTCTTCCGGTTCCTCTTCGGGAACTTGTGAATCAGTCCACAAATCATTCCAATTTACATTTGACTCTTCATTATTATTAGGTGAGTCAATGGGACTTGTTCTAGAGGTAGACATCTATCACATAATATCAAACACGTTAAGAGATTAATATATCACATAATATTCATATGTTAAAAATATATAGTTTCCAACAAAAATGTTAAGCAATCATTTTTAAAGAAAACACGGTCGAAGTCCAGACTCACTAATGCATCCTAACAAACTCGATAAGACACACTAATGCAAATTTTCTGGTTCTCTAAGACCAACGCTCTGATACTATATGCGTAGGTGGACCATACCTTGACAAGTTTGTCATTGTTTTCATTGATGACATACTTATTTACTCAAAGAATGACCAAGAACACGGTGAACATTTGAGAAAGGTGTTAGAAGTATTGAGGAAAGAAGAATTGTACGCTAAGTTTTCAAAGTGTGCATTTTGGTTGGAAGAAGTTCAATTCCTCGGTCACATAGTGAACAAAGAAGGTATTAAGGTGGATCCGGCAAAGATAGAAACTGTTGAAAAGTGGGAAACCCCGAAAACTCCGAAACACATACGCCAGTTTTTAGGACTAGCTGGTTACTACAGAAGGTTCATCCAAGATTTTTCCAGAATAGCAAAACCCTTGACTGCATTAACGCATAAAGGGAAGAAATTTGAATGGAATGATGAACAAGAGAAAGCGTTTCAGTTATTGAAGAAAAAGCTAACTACGGCACCTATATTGTCATTGCCTGAAGGGAATGATGATTTTGTGATTTATTGTGACGCATCAAAGCAAGGTCTCGGTTGTGTATTAATGCAACGAACGAAGGTGATTGCTTATGCGTCTAGACAATTGAAGATTCACGAACAAAATTATACGACGCATGATATGGAATTAGGCGCGGTTGTTTTTGCATTAAAGACTTGGAGGCACTACTTATATGGGGTCAAAAGTATTATATATACCGACCACAAAAGTCTGCAACACATATTTAATCAGAAACAACTGAATATGAGGCAGCGTAGGTGGATTGAATTGTTGAATGATTACGACTTTGAGATTCGTTACCACCCAGGGAAGGCAAATGTAGTAGCCGATGCCTTGAGCAGGAAGGACAGAGAACCCATTCGAGTAAAATCTATGAATATAATGATTCATAATAACCTTACTACTCAAATAAAGGAGGCGCAACAAGGAGTTTTAAAAGAGGGAAATTTAAAGGATGAAATACCCAAAGGATCGGAGAAGCATCTTAATATTCGGGAAGACGGAACCCGGTATAGGGCTGAAAGGATTTGGGTACCAAAATTTGGAGATATGAGAGAAATGGTACTTAGAGAAGCTCATAAAACCAGATACTCAATACATCCTGGAACGGGGAAGATGTACAAGGATCTCAAGAAACATTTTTGGTGGCCGGGTATGAAAGCCGATGTTGCTAAATACGTAGGAGAATGTTTGACGTGTTCTAAGGTCAAAGCTGAGCATCAGAAACCATCAGGTCTACTTCAACAACCTGAAATCCCGGAATGGAAATGGGAAAACATTACCATGGATTTCATCACTAAATTGCCAAGGACTGCAAGTGGTTTTGATACTATTTGGGTAATAGTTGATCGTCTCACCAAATCAGCACACTTCTTGCCAATAAGAGAAGATGACAAGATGGAGAAGTTAGCACGACTGTATTTGAAGGAAGTCATCTCCAGACATGGAATACCAATCTCTATTATCTCTGATAGGGATGGCAGATTTATTTCAAGATTCTGGCAGACATTACAGCAAGCATTAGGAACTCGTCTAGACATGAGTACTGCCTATCATCCACAAACTGATGGGCAGAGCGAAAGGACGATACAAACGCTTGAAGACATGCTACGAGCATGTGTTATTGATTTCGGAAACAGTTGGGATCGACATCTACCATTAGCAGAATTTTCCTACAACAACAGCTACCATTCAAGCATTGAGATGGCGCCGTTTGAAGCACTTTATGGTAGAAAGTGCAGGTCTCCGATTTGTTGGAGTGAAGTGGGGGATAGACAGATTACGGGTCCGGAGATTATACAAGAAACTACCGAGAAGATCATCCAAATTCAACAACGGTTGAAAACCGCCCAAAGTCGACAAAAGAGCTACGCTGACATTAAAAGAAAAGATATAGAATTTGAAATTGGAGAGATGGTCATGCTTAAAGTTGCACCTTGGAAAGGCGTTGTTCGATTTGGTAAACGAGGGAAATTAAATCCAAGGTATATTGGACCATTCAAGATTATTGATCGTGTCGGACCAGTAGCTTACCGACTTGAGTTACCTCAACAACTCGCGGCTGTACATAACACTTTCCACGTCTCGAATTTGAAGAAATGTTTTGCTAAAGAAGATCTCACTATTCCGTTAGATGAAATCCAAATCAACGGAAAACTTCAATTCATCGAAGAACCCGTCGAAATAATGGATCGTGAGGTTAAAAGACTTAAGCAAAACAAGATACCAATTGTTAAGGTTCGATGGAATGCTCGTAGAGGACCCGAGTTCACCTGGGAGCGTGAAGATCAGATGAAGAAGAAATACCCGCATCTATTTCCAGAAGATTCGTCAACACCTTCAACAGCTTAAAATTTCGGGACGAAATTTATTTAACGGGTAGGTACTGTAGTGACCCGAACTTTTCCATGTTTATATATATTAATTGAGATTGATATTTACATGATTAAATGTTTCCAACATGTTAAGCAATCAAACTTGTTAAGACTTGATTAATTGAAATAGGTTTCATATAGACAATTGACCACCCAAGTTGACCGGTGATTCACGAACGTTAAAACTTGTAAAAACTATATGATGACATATATATGATTATATATATAGTTAACATGATATTAGGATATGTAAACATATCATTAAGTATATTAACAATGAACTACATATGTAAAAACAAGACTACTAACTTAATGATTTTGAAACGAGACATATATGTAACGATTATCGTTGTAACGACATTTAATGTATATATATCATATTAAGAGATATTCGTACATCATAATATCATGATAATATAATAATTTAAAATCTCTTTTGATATTATAAACATTGGGTTAACAACATTTAACAAGATCGTTAACCTAAAGGTTTCAAAACAACATTTACATGTAACGACTAACGATGACTTAACGACTCAGTTAAAATGTATATACATGTAGTGTTTTAATATGTATTCATACACTTTTGAAAGACTTCAAGACACTTATCAAAATACTTCTACTTAACAAAAATGCTTACAATTACATCCTCGTTCAGTTTCATCAACAATTCTACTCGTATGCACCCGTATTCGTACTCGTACAATACACAGCTTTTAGATGTATGTACTATTGGTATATACACTCCAATGATCAGCTCTTAGCAGCCCATGTGAGTCACCTAACACATGTGGGAACCATCATTTGGCAACTAGCATGAAATATCTCATAAAATTACAAAAATATGAGTAATCATTCATGACTTATTTACATGAAAACAAAATTACATATCCTTTATATCTAATCCATACACCAACGACCAAAAACACCTACAAACACTTTCATTCTTCAATTTTCTTCATCTAATTGATCTCTCTCAAGTTCTATCTTCAAGTTCTAAGTGTTCTTCATAAATTCCAAAAGTTCTAGTTTCATAAAATCAAGAATACTTTCAAGATTGCTAGCTCACTTTCAATCTTGTAAGGTGATCATCCAACCTCAAGAAATCTTTGTTTCTTACAGTAGGTTATCATTCTAATACAAGGTAATAATCAAATTCAAACTTTGGTTCAATTTCTATAACTATAACAATCTTATTTCAAGTGATGATCTTACTTGAACTTGTTTTCGTGTCATGATTTTGCTTCAAGAACTTTGAGCCATCCAAGGATCCATTGAAGCTAGATCCATTTTTCTCTTTTCCAGTAGGTTCATCCAAGGAACTTAAGGTAGTAATGATGTTCATAACATCATTCGATTCATACATATAAAGCTATCTTATTCGAAGGTTTAAACTTGTAATCACTAGAACATAGTTTAGTTAATTCTAAACTTGTTCGCAAACAAAAGTTAATCCGTCTAACTTGACTTTTAAAATCAACTAAACACATGTTCTATATCTATATGATATGCTAACTTAATGATTTAAAACCTGGAAACACGAAAAACACCGTAAAACCGGATTTACTCCGTCGTAGTAACACCGCGGGCTGTTTTGGGTTAGTTAATTAAAAACTATGATAAACTTTGATTTAAAAGTTGTTATTCTGAGAAAATGATTTTTATTATGAACATGAAACTATATCCAAAAATTATGGTTAAACTCAAAGTGGAAGTATGTTTTCTAAAATGGTCATCTAGACGTCGTTCTTTCGACTGAAATGACTACCTTTACAAAAACGACTTGTAACTTATTTTTCCGACTATAAACCTATACTTTTTCTGTTTAGATTCATAAAATAGAGTTCAATATGAAACCATAGCAATTTGATTCACTCAAAACGGATTTAAAATGAAGAAGTTATGGGTAAAACAAGATTGGATAATTTTTCTCATTTTAGCTACGTGAAAATTGGTAACAAATCTATTCCAACCATAACTTAATCAACTTGTATTGTATATTATGTAATCTTGAGATACCATAGACACGTATACAATGTTTCGACCTATCATGTCGACACATCTATATATATTTCGGAACAACCATAGACACTCTATATGTGAATGTTGGAGTTAGCTATACAGGGTTGAGGTTGATTCCAAAATATATATAGTTTGAGTTGTGATCAATACTGAGATACGTATACACTGGGTCGTGGATTGATTCAAGATAATATTTATCGATTTATTTCTGTACATCTAACTGTGGACAACTAGTTGTAGGTTACTAACGAAGACAGCTGACTTAATAAACTTAAAACATCAAAATATATTAAAAGTGTTGTAAATATATTTTGAACATACTTTGATATATATGTATATATTGTTATAGGTTCGTGAATCAACCAGTGGCCAAGTCTTACTTCCCGACGAAGTAAAAATCTGTGAAAGTGAGTTATAGTCCCACTTTTAAAATCTAATATTTTTGGGATGAGAATACATGCAGGTTTTATAAATGATTTACAAAATAGACACAAGTACGTGAAACTACATTCTATGGTTGAATTATCGAAATCGAATATGCCCCTTTTTATTAAGTCTGGTAATCTAAGAATTAGGGAACAGACACCCTAATTGACGCGAATCCTAAAGATAGATCTATTGGGCCTAACAAACCCCATCCAAAGTACCGGATGCTTTAGTACTTCGAAATTTATATCATATCCGAAGGGTGTCCCGGAATGATGGGGATATTCTTATATATGCATCTTGTTATTGTCGGTTACCAGGTGTTCACCATATGAATGATTTTTATCTCTATGTATGGGATGTGTATTGAAACATGAAATCTTGTGGTCTATTGTTACGATTTGATATATATAGGTTAAACCTATAACTCACCAACATTTTTGTTGACGTTTAAAGCATGTTTATTCTCAGGTGAATATTAAGAGCTTCCGCTGTTGCATACTAAAATAAGGACAAGATTTGGAGTCCATGTTTGTATGATATTGTGTAAAAACTGCATTCAAGAAACTGATTTCGATGTAACATATTTGTATTGTAAACCATTATGTAATGGTCGTGTGTAAACAGGATATTTTAGATTATCATTATTTGATAATCTACGTAAAGCTTTTTAAACCTTTATTTATGAAATAAAGGTTATGGTTTGTTTTAAAAATGAATGCAGTCTTTGAAAAACGTCTCATATAGAGGTCAAAACCTCGCAACGAAATCAATTAATATGGAACGTTTTTAATCAATAAGAACGGGACATTTCAGTTATCATTATTTGATAATCTACGTAAAGCTTTTTTAAAACCTTTATCTATGAAATGAAGGTTATGGTTTGTTTTAAAAATGAATGCAGTCTTTGAAAAAATGTCTCATATAGAACTGAAATGTCCCGTTCTTATTGATTAAAAACGTTCCATATTAATTGATTTCGTTGCGAGGTTTTGACCTCTATATGAGACATTTTTTCAAAGACTGCATTCATTTTTAAAACAAACCATAACCTTCATTTCATAGATAAAGGTTTTAAAAAAGCTTTACGTAGATTATCAAATAATGATAATCTAAAATATCCTGTTTACACACGACCATTACATAATGGTTTACAATACAAATATGTTACAACAAAATAAGTTTCTTGAATGCAGTTTTTACACAATATCATACAAGCATGGACTCCAAATCTCGTCCTTATTTAAGTATGCGACAGCGGAAGCTCTTAATAATCACCTGAGAATAAACATGCTTAAAACGTCAACAAAAATGTTGGTGAGTTATAGGTTTAACCTATATATATCAAATCATAATAATAGACCACAAGATTTCATATTTCAATACACATCCCATACATAGAGATAAAAATCATTCATATGGTGAACACCTGGTAACCGACATTAACAAGATGCATATATAAGAATATCCCCATCATTCCGGGACACCCTTCGGATATGATATAAATTTCGAAGTACTAAAGCATCCGGTACTTTGGATGGGGTTTGTTAAGCCCAATAGATCTATCTTTAGGATTCGCGTCAATTAGGGTGTCTGTTCCCAAATTCTTAGATTACCAGACTTAATAAAAAGGGGCATATTCGATTTCGATAATTCAACCATAGAATGTAGTTTCACGTACTTGTGTCTATTTTGTAAATCATTTATAAAACCTGCATGTATTCTCATCCCAAAAATATTAGATTTTAAAAGTGGGACTATAACTCACTTTCACAGATTTTTACTTCGTCGGGAAGTAAGACTTGGCCACTGGTTGATTCACGAACCTATAACAATATATACATATATATCAAAGTATGTTCAAAATATATTTACAACACTTTTAATATATTTTACTGTTTTAAGTTTATTAAGTCAGCTGTCCTCGTTAGTAACCTACAACTAGTTGTCCACAGTTAGATGTACAGAAATAAATCGATAAATATTATCTTGAATCAATCCACGACCCAGTGTATACGTATCTCAGTATTGATCACAACTCAAACTATATATATTTTGGAATCAACCTCAACCCTGTATAGCTAACTCCAACATTCACATATAGAGTGTCTATGGTTGTTCCGAAATATATATAGATGTGTCGACATGATAGGTCGAAACATTGTATACGTGTCTATGGTATCTCAAGATTACATAATATACAATACAAGTTGATTAAGTTATGGTTGGAATAGATTTGTTACCAATTTTCACGTAGCTAAAATGAGAAAAATTATCCAATCTTGTTTTACCCATAACTTCTTCATTTTAAATCCGTTTTGAGTGAATCAAATTGCTATGGTTTCATATTGAACTATATTTTATGAATCTAAACAGAAAAAGTATAGGTTTATAGTCGGAAAAATAAGTTACAAGTCGTTTTTGTAAAGGTAGTCATTTCAGTCTAAAGAACGACGTCTAGATGACCATTTTAGAAAACATACTTCCACTTTGAGTTTAACCATAAATTTTGGATATAGTTTCATGTTTATAATAAAAATCATTTTCTCATAATAACAACTTTTAAATCAAAGTTTATCATAGTTTTTAATTAACTAACCCAAAACAGCCCGCGGTGTTACTACGACGGCGTAAATCCGGTTTTACGGTGTTTTTCGTGTTTCCAGGTTTTAAATCATTAAGTTAGCATATCATATAGATATAGAACATGTGTTTAGTTGATTTTAAAAGTCAAGTTAGAAGGATTAACTTTTGTTTGCGAACAAGTTTAGAATTAACTAAACTATGTTCTAGTGATTACAAGTTAAAACCTTCGAATAAGATAGCTTTATATGTATGAATCGAATGATGTTATGAACATCATTACTACCTTAATTTCCTTGGATAAACCTACTGGAAGAGAGAAAAATGGATCTAGCTTCAATGGATCCTTGGATGGCTCGAAGTTCTTGAAGCAGAATCATGACACGAAAACAAGTTCAAGTAAGATCATCACTTGAAATAAGATTGTTATAGTTATAGAAATTGAACCAAAGTTTGAATATGATTATTACCTTGTATTAGAATGATAACCTACTGTAAGAAACAAAGATTTCTTGAGGTTGGATGATCACCTTACAAGATTGGAAGTGAGCTAGCAAACTTGAAAGTATTCTTGATTTTATGAAACTAGAACTTTTGGAATTTATGAAGAACACTTAGAACTTGAAGATAGAACTTGAGAGAGATCAATTAGATGAAGAAAATTGAAGAATGAAAGTGTTTGTAGGTGTTTTTGGTCGTTGGTGTATGGATTAGATATAAAGGATATGTAATTTTGTTTTCATGTAAATAAGTCATGAATGATTACTCATATTTTTGTAATTTTATGAGATATTTCATGCTAGTTGCCAAATGATGGTTCCCACATGTGTTAGGTGACTCACATGGGCTGCTAAGAGCTGATCATTGGAGTGTATATACCAATAGTACATACATCTAAAAGCTGTGTATTGTACGAGTACGAATACGGGTGCATACGAGTAGAATTGTTGATGAAACTGAACGAGGATGTAATTGTAAGCATTTTTGTTAAGTAGAAGTATTTTGATAAGTGTATTGAAGTCTTTCAAAAGTGTATAAATACATATTAAAACACTACATGTATATACATTTTAACTGAGTCGTTAAGTCATCGTTAGTCGTTACATGTAAATGTTGTTTTGAAACCTTTAGGTTAATGATCTTGTTGAATGTTGTTAACCCATTGTTTATTATAACAAATGAGATGTTAAATTGTTATATTATCATGATATTATGATATATAATATATCTCAGTATGATGTATATACAGTTAAATGTCGTTACAACGATAATCGTTACATATATGTCTCGTTTCGAAATCATTAAGTTAGTAGTCTTATTTTTACATATGTATTTCATTGTTAATACACTTAATAATATATTTACTTATCATTTAACATAATTAACCAAGTGTATCAATATCTTAATATGATTCATATGTACCTAGTAAGACGTTGTTATAACGATAATCGTTATATATATCGTTTTCGAGTTTCTTAAATTAATAGTCTCATTTTTATGTATATAACTCATTGTTAAAATACCTAATGAGATACATACTTATAATAAAAACATGTTAACTATATATATAACCATATATATGTCATCGTATAGTTTTTACAAGTTTTAACGTTCGTGAATCACCGGTCAACTTGGGTGGTCAATTGTCTATATGAAACATATTTCAATTAATCAAGTCTTAACAAGTTTGATTGCTTAACATGTTGGAAACATTTAATCATGTAAATATCAATCTCAATTAATATATATAAACATGGAAAAGTTCGGGTCACTACAGTACCTACCCGTTAAATAAATTTCGTCCCGAAATTTTAAGCTGTTGAAGGTGTTGACGAATCTTCTGGAAATAGATGCGTGTATTTCTTCTTCATCTGATCTTCACGCTCCCAGGTGAACTCGGGTCCTCTACGAGCATTCCATCGAACCTTAACAATTGGTATCTTGTTTTGCTTAAGTCTTTTAACCTCACGATCCATTATTTCGACGGGTTCTTCGATGAATTGAAGTTTTTCGTTGATTTGGATTTCATCTAACGGAATAGTGAGATCTTCTTTAGCAAAACATTTCTTCAAATTCGAGACGTGGAAAGTGTTATGTACAGCCGCGAGTTGTTGAGGTAACTCTAGTCGGTAAGCTACTGGTCCGACACGATCAATAATCTTGAATGGTCCAATATACCTTGGATTTAATTTCCCTCGTTTACCAAATCGAACAACGCCTTTCCAAGGTGCAACTTTAAGCATGACCAAGGATGGATCATTTTAATAATAAAGAATGATGTTATACAATTAAAAAATAGCACGAGGATATGTTTGTACACATACACTTTTACGTCTAAAAAAAAAAAAGAAAAAAAAAAAACAAGAGACTCAAGTTGCTGCATGATTGCTGGTTTGGAACATGGACACCAACAAACCCGAAATTATTTTTTTTTTTTAATATTAATCGGACTAATTTTGGACTTGCAATGGGTTCTTGTAATTGGGCTTCTAGTATTTATTATGTAGGACTTCAATAGATAGGTTAAATATATTTGGAATACAATTAAATTCAGAAAAACAAAATGGTCCGATGGTTGAGCGCGTGTTTGATGAACGGAGGGTCGGGGATTCGAGCCTGGGCTACGACAATTCTTTTTGAAAGCTTATAAACTCTAGAGGTAGTTATATTTTTATTTCTATTATTATTATTATTATTATTATTATTATTATTATTATTAATATTATTATTATTATTATTATTATTATCACGAAAAGTATCATTTAAAATTTTCATACTTATTAAAAGTATCATATTATTGAAAAATATCATTTTTTTATTAAGATTATCACTTTTGTTAAAAATTATTATTATTAACAATATTAGTACTGATATCATTATTGTCATAACAAATAAACATTTCTATGAATATACATAAGATACTAATATAATTATGTATAAAAACATTAATACATTGTAAAATATAATATATATAAAAATAAATATATTCGGATTAATAATTAATATAACTTAAAATTTAGTTGTTCGATTACAAGTATATGCTTTAACAAATATATGAATAATATAGGTTCGTGAATCCGAGATCAACCCTGCACTTGTTAAATGACGTCATATGTATTTTTACTACAAAATACATTATGTGAGTTTCATTTGCCCTTTTTACTCTTTACGTTTTTGGGCTGAGAATACATGCAAAATGCTTTATGAACTGTTTTACAATATTTATATGTGTGAGTTTCATTAATCCCTTTTTAAATGCTTTTGCAATATATATTTTTGGGACTGAGAATACATGCATAGAGACAAAAATATCATTCATATGGATTGAACACCTGGTAACCGACATTCACAATATACATATAAGAATATCCCCATCATTCCGGGATCCTCCTTCGGACATGATATAAATTTCGAAGTACTAAAGCATCCGGTACTTTGGATGGGGCTTGTTGGGCCCGATAGATCTATCTTAAGAGTTCGCGTCAATTAGGGTGTCTGTTCCCTAATTCTTAGATTACCAGACTTAATAAAAAGGGCATATTCGATTTCAATCATTCAACCATAAAATGTAATTTTCGAGTACTTGTGTCTATTTCGTAAAACAGTTATAAAAAAAACAGCGCATGTATTCTCAGTCCCAAAAATATATATTGCAAAAGCATTTAAAAAGGGAATAATGAAACTCACGCATATAAATATTGTAAAACAGTTAATAAAGCATTTGTGTGTATTCTCAGCCCAAAAATGTAAAGAGTAAAAGGGAGCAAATGAAACTCACACATATAAATATTGTAAAACAGTTAATAAAGCATTTGCATGTATTCTCAGCCCAAAAATGTAATGAGTAAAAAGGGAGCAAATGAAACTCACCTAATGTATTTTGTAGTAAAAATACATATGACAACACATGTTCTATATCTATATGATATGCTAACTTAATGATTTAAAACCTGGAAACACGAAAAACACCGTAAAACCGGATTTACGCCGTCGTAGTAACACCGCGGGCTGTTTTGGGTTAGTTAATTAAAAACTATGATAAACTTTGATTTAAAAGTTGTTATTCTGAGAAAATGATTTTTATTATGAACATGAAACTATATCCAAAAATTATGGTTAAACTCAAAGTGGAAGTATGTTTTCTAAAATGGTCATCTAGACGTCGTTCTTTCGACTGAAATGACTACCTTTACAAAAACGACTTGTAACTTATTTTTCCGACTATAAACCTATACTTTTTTTGTTTAGATTCATAAAATAGAGTTCAATATGAAACCATAGCAATTTGATTCACTCAAAACGGATTTAAAATGAAGAAGTTATGGGTAAAACAAGATTGGATAATTTTTCTCATTTTAGCTACGTGAAAATTGGTAACAAATCTATTCCAACCATAACTTAATCAACTTGTATTATATATTATGTAATCTTGAGATACCATAGACACGTATACAATGTTTCAACCTATCATGTCGACACATCTATATATATTTCGGAACAACCATAGACACTCTATATGTGAATATTGGAGTTAGCTATACAGGGTTGAGGTTGATTCCAAAATATATATAGTTTGAGTTGTGATCAATACTGAGATACGTATACACTGGGTCGTGGATTGATTCAAGATAATATTTATCGATTTATTTCTGTACATCTAACTGTGGACAACTAGTTGTAGGTTACTAACGAGGACAGCTGACTTAATAAACTTAAAACATCAAAATATATTAAAAGTGTTGTAAATATATTTTGAACATACTTTGATATATATGTATATATTGTTATAGGTTCGTGAATCAACCAGTGGCCAAGTCTTACTTCCCGACGAAGTAAAAATCTGTGAAAGTGAGTTATAGTCCCACTTTTAAAATCTAATATTTTTGGGATGAGAATACATGCAGGTTTTATAAATGATTTACAAAATAGACACAAGTACGTGAAACTACATTCTATGGTTGAATTATCGAAATCGAATATGCCCCTTTTTATTAAGTCTGGTAATCTAAGAATTAGGGAACAGACACCCTAATTGACGCGAATCCTAAAGATAGATCTATTGGGCCTAACAAACCCCATCCAAAGTACCGGATGCTTTAGTACTTCGAAATTTATATCATATCCGAAGGGTGTCCCGGAATGATGGGGATATTCTTATATATGCATCTTGTTATTGTCGGTTACCAGGAGTTCACCATATGAATGATTTTTATCTCTATGTATGGGATGTGTATTGAAATATGAAATCTTGTGGTCTATTGTTACGATTTGATATATATAGGTTAAACCTATAACTCACCAACATTTTTGTTGACGTTTTAAGCATGTTTATTCTCAGGTGATTATTAAGAGCTTCCGCTGTCGCATACTTAAATAAGGACAATACATATAGACAATTGACCACCCAAGTTGACCGGTGATTCACGAACGTTAAAACTTGTAAAAAAACTATATGATGACATATATATGGTTATATATATAGTTAACATGATATTATGATAAGTAAACATATCATTAATTATATTAACAATGAACTACATATGTAAAAACAAGACTACTAACTTAATGATTTTGAAACGAGACATATATGTAACGTTTATCGTTGTAACGACATTTAATGTATATATATCATATTAAGAGATATTCGTACATCATAATATCATGATAATATAATAATTTAAAATCTCTTTTGATATTATAAACATTGGGTTAACAACATTTAACAAGATCGTTAACCTAAAGGTTTCAAAACAACACTTACATGTAACGACTAACGATGACTTACCGACTCAGTTAAAATGTATATACATGTAGTGTTTTAATATGTATTTATACACTTTTGAAAGACTTCAATACACTTATCAAAATACTTCTACTTAACAAAAATGCTTACAATTACATTCTCGTTCAGTTTCATCAACAATTCTACTCGTATGCACCCGTATTCGTACTCGTACAATACACAGCTTTTAGATGTATGTACTATTGGTATATACACTCCAATGATCAGCTCTTAGCAGCCCATGTGAGTCACCTAACACATGTGGGAACCATCATTTGGCAACTAGCATGAAATATCTCATAAGATTACAAAAATATGAGTAATCATTCATGACTTATTTACATGAAAACAAAATTACATATCCTTTATATCTAATCCATACACCAACGACAAAAAACACCTACAAACACTTTAATTCTTCAATTTTCTTCATCTAATTGAACTCTCTCAAGTTCTATCTTCAAGTTCTAAGTGTTCTTCATAAATTCCAAAAGTTCTAGTTTCATAAAATCAAGAATACTTTCAAGTTTGCTAGCTCACTTCCAATCTTGTAAGGTGATCATCCAACCTCAAGAAATCTTTGTTTCTTACAGTAGGTTATCATTCTAATACAAGGTAATAATCATATTCAAACTTTGGTTCAATTTCTATAACTATAACAATCTTATTTCAAGTGATGATCTTACTTGAACTTGTTTTCGTGTCATGATTTTGCTTCAAGAACTTTGAGCCATCCAAGGATCCATTGAAGCTAGATCCATTTTTCTCTTTTCCAGTAGGTTCATCCAAGGAACTTAAGGTAGTAATGATGTTCATAACATCATTCAATTCATACATATAAAGCTATCTTATTCGAAGGTTTAAACTTGTAATCACTAGAACATAGTTTAGTTAATTCTAAACTTGTTCGCAAACAAAAGTTAATCCTTCTAACTTGACTTTTAAAATCAACTAAACACATGTTCTATATCTATATGATATGCTAACTTAATGATTTAAAACCTGGAAACACGAAAAACACCGTAAAACCGGATTTACGCCGTCGTAGTAACACCGCGGGCTGTTTTGGGTTAGTTAATTAAAAACTATGATAAACTTTGATTTAAAAGTTGTTATTCTGAGAAAATGATTTTTATTATGAACATGAAACTATATCCAAAAATTATGGTTAAACTCAAAGTGGAAGTATGTTTTCTAAAATGGTCATCTAGACGTCGTTCTTTCGACTGAAATGACTACCTTTACAAAAACGACTTGTAACTTATTTTTCCGACTATAAACCTATACTTTTTTTGTTTAGATTCATAAAATAGAGTTCAATATGAAACCATAGCAATTTGATTCACTCAAAACGGATTTAAAATGAAGAAGTTATGGGTAAAACAAGATTGGATAATTTTTCTCATTTTAGCTACGTGAAAATTGGTAACAAATCTATTCCAACCATAACTTAATCAACTTGTATTATATATTATGTAATCTTGAGATACCATAGACACGTATACAATGTTTCAACCTATCATGTCGACACATCTATATATATTTCGGAACAACCATAGACACTCTATATGTGAATATTGGAGTTAGCTATACAGGGTTGAGGTTGATTCCAAAATATATATAGTTTGAGTTGTGATCAATACTGAGATACGTATACACTGGGTCGTGGATTGATTCAAGATAATATTTATCGATTTATTTCTGTACATCTAACTGTGGACAACTAGTTGTAGGTTACTAACGAGGACAGCTGACTTAATAAACTTAAAACATCAAAATATATTAAAAGTGTTGTAAATATATTTTGAACATACTTTGATATATATGTATATATTGTTATAGGTTCGTGAATCAACCAGTGGCCAAGTCTTACTTCCCGACGAAGTAAAAATCTGTGAAAGTGAGTTATAGTCCCACTTTTAAAATCTAATATTTTTGGGATGAGAATACATGCAGGTTTTATAAATGATTTACAAAATAGACACAAGTACGTGAAACTACATTCTATGGTTGAATTATCGAAATCGAATATGCCCCTTTTTATTAAGTCTGGTAATCTAAGAATTAGGGAACAGACACCCTAATTGACGCGAATCCTAAAGATAGATCTATTGGGCCTAACAAACCCCATCCAAAGTACCGGATGCTTTAGTACTTCGAAATTTATATCATATCCGAAGGGTGTCCCGGAATGATGGGGATATTCTTATATATGCATCTTGTTATTGTCGGTTACCAGGAGTTCACCATATGAATGATTTTTATCTCTATGTATGGGATGTGTATTGAAATATGAAATCTTGTGGTCTATTGTTACGATTTGATATATATAGGTTAAACCTATAACTCACCAACATTTTTGTTGACGTTTTAAGCATGTTTATTCTCAGGTGATTATTAAGAGCTTCCGCTGTCGCATACTTAAATAAGGACAAGATTTGGAGTCCATGCTTGTATGATATTGTGTAAAAACTGCATTCAAGAAACTTATTTTGTTGTAACATATTTGTATTGTAAACCATTATGTAATGGTCGTGTGTAAACAGGATATTTTAGATTATCATTATTTGATAATCTACGTAAAGCTTTTTAAACCTTTATTGATGAAATAAAGGTTATGGTTTGTTTAAAAATGAATGCAGTCTTTGAAAAATGTCTCATATAGAGGTCAAAACCTCGCAACGAAATCAATTAATATGGAACGTTTTTAATCAATAAGAACGGGACATTTCAGTTCTGGACGAAGTCGCCAACAACTGGTTCCATTGCGATGATCGACTCCAAATACTGTCTTTAAAATGAGCAAATGCACAGCGGAACGTTTCTTTCATACCTGAGAATAAACATGCTTTCAAGTGTCAACCAAAAGGTTGGTGAGTTCATAAGTTTAACATTAATAATCATTTCATAATTTTAATAGACCACAAGATTTCATACTTCCATTTCTCACAATCATACGTCCCATGCATAGAGACAAAAATATCATTCATATGGATTGAACACCTGGTAACCGACATTCACAATATGTATATAAGAATATCCCCATCATTCCGGGATCCTCCATCGGACATGATATAAATTTCGAATTACTAAAGCATCCGGTACTTTGGATGGGGCTTGTTGGGCCCGATAGATCTATCTTTAGAGTTCGCGTCAATTAGGGTGTCTGTTCCCTAATTCTTAGATTACCAGACTTAATAAAAAGGGGCATATCCGATTTCGATCATTCAACCATATAATGTAGTTTCAATTACTTGTGTCTATTTCGTAAAACAGTTATAAAAACAGCGCATGTATTCTCAGTCCCAAAAATATATATTGCAAAAGCATTTAAAAAGGGATTAATGAAACTCACACATATAAATATTGTAAAACAGTTCATAAAGCATTTTGCATGTATTCTCAGCCCAAAAACGTAAAGAGTAAAAAGGGCAAATGAAACTCACATAATGTATTTTGTAGTAAAAATACATATGACGTCATTTAACAAGTGCAGGGTTGATCTCGGATTCACGAACCTATATTATTCATATATTTGTTAAAGCATATACTTGTAATCGAACAACTAAATTTTAAGTTATATTAATTATTAATCCGAATATATTTATTTTTATATATATTATATTTTACAATGTATTAATGTTTTTATACATAATTATATTAGTATCTTATAATATGTATATTCATAGAAATGTTTATTTGTTATGACAATAATGATATCAGTACTAATATTGTTAATAATAATAATTTTTAACAAAAGTGATAATCTTAATAAAAAAATGATATTTTTCAATAATATGATACTTTTAATAAGTATGAAAATTTTAAATGATACTTTTCGTGATAATAATAATAATAATAATAATAATATTAATAATAATAATAATAATAATAATAATAATAATAATAGAAATAAAAATATAACTACCTCTAGAGTTTATAAGCTTTCAAAAAGAATTGTCGTAGCCCAGGCTCGAATCCCCGACCCTCCGTTCATCAAACACGCGCTCAACCATCGGACCATTTTGTTTTTCTGAATTTAATTGTATTCCAAATATATTTAACCTATCTATTGAAGTCCTACATAATAAATACTAGAAGCCCAATTACAAGAACCCATTGCAAGTCCAAAATTAGTCCGATTAATATTAAAAAAAAAAAAATAATTTCGGGTTTGTTGGTGTCCATGTTCCAAACCAGCAATCATGCAGCAACTTGAGTCTCTTGTTTTTTTTTTCTTTTTTTTTTTTTTAGACGTAAAAGTGTATGTGTACAAACATATCCTCGTGCTATTTTTTAATTGTATAACATCATTCTTTATTATAAAAAGTATCCATCCTTGGTCCAGGATGTCGGCCATTAGACTTGCTTTTGTTCCACTTGTATAAAAAAATGAATTATATATATATATATATCAAATTATACCTAAGTTGATCGAGCTGCATAAAAGTCCTCGTCCTCTTCAACGTTATAATCATCTTCTACATTTCATTATCTATATTTTTCTTCATGTTAACTGTTTTATTATTAGCCATCATCTTCACTATATCTGACATTCGGAAACAGAAAATAAATAGCAAAAACTTCTTGTTTGTGAGCTGTGTTTTGAGTGTCGGCTGTGTTTAAGTGTACACGAGTAACATCAATGGCAAGTAGCAGTAGATGAGTCACAAGTTGCAGAAGAGAGAGAGAGAGACAGAGAAGTTGGTCGAGGGTTATCGATGAAAAAGAAAGAAAAAGCGATAGAGGTGATTGGTTTAAGCAAGTGGGTATCTATCTACAATCTATATATATGAACCTATATCCATCTATATATCTATAATCCAATCATTAATGTTTTAATATTATCTAGCATGTTGAAATAAGTGTGGTTTTTAGAAGAAAAGCAGCCTCGTTCCATTTAGAAGTCAAAAAGCAGAAGTGTACTTTTGTTTTTATTGATCACATAAAGAAGAGATAAAGCAAAGGTGATGGTGGTGTTGAAATCAAGTAGCAAGAAAACAAGGAAAAATAAATGTATATGGGATGATGCATGTATGTGTCGTGTTTGATTGAAGAAAAAGAAAGAAATAGCAACTAGTGGGTCTTCTAGTTTGGATCAAACAAAAGAAGTAGAAGTAACAGTGTAGAAAGATATGAATGTTTAGGTAGTAGATGTCGAGCATGTGGGTGTATATATATCTATAAATTTTATCTTTATTAATACTATATTTATATTTATATATTATATATATATAGCATATGTGAATAAAAAAAAATCAACTCAGAACGTAATTGAATTCATTTTGTCGACATTATACCAACTTTGGACAAGTTTCATTGTAGTTACATAAGTGATGTGTAGTTTGATAGAAATCACATTCTGAACATAAAAAGTATATCAGAAAGAAAATATATATATATATATATTAATCACCATATTTATAAATTATATCCTTTATATAAAAACCTTATTAATAAACTTTGATATAAAAATATATACATTGAAACAAATAAATTTAAGTATAACATTATACGTTTAATACTTGTTAACGTTTTCAATTAATATAACTAGATCTTATATATACATATCTATACACATAAATGTTCGTGAATCGTCGAGCACAGTCAAAGGGTAATTGATTACATGAATATAGATTTCAAAACTTTCGAGACTCAACATCACAGATTTTTTTTTTTTTTTTTTTTTATCGTGTCGGGAACATATTAAGATTAAAGTTTAAATTTGATCGGAAATTCCCGGGTCATCACAGTACCTACCCGTTAAAGAAATTTCGTCCCGAAATTTGAGTGTGGTTGTCATGGTTAACAATAAATATGTTTTCATGACGAATATGAGTTGATAAAATAGAGTTTTATCATTATTGAGTAATATGGATAAAACAATTCGATTATTCAAAGAGTACGAATGAAACTATCATGAGAGAGGTCCCAACGGGCATCGTCCACCTTCGCCCAAAAACTTGCCCAAATTTTTAGCCGCTAGTAAAATAAAAAAAATTCCAACGGCTATCCCAACGGTCACTTTTACTTATAAAAACACCAACCATATACTTCATTTTATACACTCAAACATATATTTCTTTTACATTTCCACCTTTCTCAAAATCAAAATCAAACACTCCCAAGCTGAAAAATGTTAACACTTCCCCCAATGATTGTTTCATTCGATGTTCATTACGGAGGTGATTTCCGTAATCAAATGAAGGAATATAAGTGGTGCGACAGTATTTCGTTTGAAGATATTGACATTCGTGATGTTGGTTTACAAGACTTGCTATCCTTTCTGAAGGAAAAAGTCCCGTGTGAATTCACGTCTGTGTTCTTTTATAAAGACGATTATGATGCGGATTGTAGGGCAAGTTTTCTGTGTACCGATGATCAATGGTACTTTATAAAAGATACCATTGAAGATCGTGGTAAACGTATTTCTTTGTATGCGGTTCTTGAAGATGAAGAGACGTTGGGTTATCGTTATCTCGATGAATCAACTGAAGCAGCAGTTGAGGCATCAAGAGAAATACCGATGTCTCCAGAGTACCTCACGGATGGTGAAATGACTGATGAACGCTACTTTGCAGATGACAATTGACGACGACGAGTAGTTTGATTGTAATCTTTTAATTTTTAATTGTCGTGATGTTTTAATTTTTAATTATTGTAATTTCAGTATTGTTGTCGAGTTTTATATCTTCCTTTATGTTTCGGAGCTCTTCGTCTTTTTAATCTCCTCTCGATCTCTAGTAAAACGAGTAATGGTCTAGAATTTGTAAGTATGGAGTTTCGAATGAATTTAATGTTATAATCAAGAAAGAACGTAATAGCACAATTTGATTAGTCAAATTACCAGAATCATTGAGAGTAGAGCTATCAAGAATATATTTTCTTGATATGTTCAGAAGTTAATTAGAATGAAAGAGTTATGTAACATAACACATGATGGTGGTATGATCTACTGTGAACCATCATGTCCCATTAGAACTCAGCATGACTTACTATAATATAATCACGTTGATCAAGTGTCATCATATTATACTAACTCATGCATCAGTTCCCAACACTACTTCCAAAAACATTCATATTTTAAGCTCGAAAGTTTACAGAATATAGAAACTAACAGTTTCTATATGATGTAACATTGATAGCACGAATAGATTATTGATTTCAGATAAGAATAATTATGAAAATATCTTCATAAATATGGAGAATATTTATAATGGAAGATACGATGATATCTTGGAATTTCTAATATCGATGGATGATGAAGGAGATTTATCCGTAAGGGTTTAGATTCGGAAGCAAGGTGTTCGCTAAAGATTTCATCAGAAACAGAATCATTTGGATTCTTTGAAGTCAAACTTATTCCTTGTGATTTGTCCACGGTTTCCTTCATAGTTTCGCATGATCCGCTTTTCGGTACTAAATTTTCTATTGAATGTTTCTAATATAATGTTACACAGAAAGCACGAAGAGGTATATAATTTCGGACGAGAATATTTATGAAAATATCCTCAGAAATATCGAAGATATTGATGATGTTATTTTGGAATATCTAAGTTCGATGGTTGATGGAGAAAGATTTTCCGCAAGATTTTAACATGACTTCGGAGCAAGATATTCTCTAAAGATTTCAACGGATCTAGATTTATCTGGGTTCTATGAATTTAGGGTATGTTACTTGTATTTCTCCTTGGTTTCCTTTATGGTTAGCTCAATCCGCTTTCCAGTTCCAACTTTTCTGAGCTTTTCCAACATACTAATTTTTATCATCAAACTTTCGATGATTATGGTCGTTTACGGTTATCTACAGTTTCTGCTGCTTCATTCAGCTTTTTCAACATTCAGAGTATTGATTTGTGACTGAGTGCTTTTCAGAATTTCAGAATGAGAGATCATAATTCTAAGAGATAAATGTCATACATATAACTGTTGATGTAGATATGCTGTGAGTTTTCAAAGTACTGATTGCCGATTCCTCTACATTTACTGCTACCCTATCTGAATCATTTGTTATCGATCCGAGATGATTTCAAGAAAGTTGTGTTTTTAGATGATTAAACGCTGACGGTAATATGGTGGAATATAAAAGGTTCCCGGTAACAATAAATGAACATACATATTAGTCAAGGTGATAATGAGGTTGTTTCGAACGAAAAGTCGAAGTTATTTGCTGAAGCTGTGACAAAATTTGCTACTTTGGAAAGAGATTACTAAGTTATTTTTGCTAATAAATGTTAAAAGATCTGACGCGGCTAAATGTTAAACTTTTACTCAGTTGCCTAGAGTTTCTCAGGTGCACTACTATATGCATAACTCTTTCCTTCCGTAAATGAAGTGCGGTTGGTTCATCCTCTCGATTGAGGTGTTTTCAAGAATCATGAAAGGTTTGAACGCAGATTGTAATTGTGATGATACGAATGGGGTTTAAAATGAAATCAAGTGGCAAACTTGAAGAATTATTTAGTTTCATATATTATAATCAATATTTTAATTCATTTTAATTGTCCAATGTTATTAGTCCATAGTTGACAGTCCAATAATTCATATATAATTTAATATATACTATTCGAATTAATTAATACGTACCGTGACCCGTGTACATGTCTCAGACTCGATCACAACTCAAAGTATATATATTATTATAGAATCAACCTCAACCCTGTATAGAGAACTCGATCATTACTGCATATAGAGTGTCTATGGTGATTCCAAATAATATATATAGATGTGTCGATATGATATGTCAAAACTTTGTATACGTGTCCCGATATTTAAAGTGCGTAAAGTAAATACAGAAATTAAATGACGATAAATAAAATGCGTAAAGTAAATAACAGAAATTAAATAACGATAAATAAAATTGCGAGAATTAAAATTGCGATAAAATAAATTGCGATAAATAAAATGTAATATGGAATTAACAGTTAGCTAGGAATAGTTAGCTAGGATTTTGTTAGCGTGGTTTCTTAACAAAATTTCATATTGTCAATTAGTCTGTTTCTAATCAATTTTTATTGTGTCCATTATTTCTTCATTATGCCACTTGTTGGATTCTGATAGATCAAAATCCAAATATGAAATTGAATTTGAATGAAAATAGTTATTCTTTGGTGAACGGATACGTAAATTGGTGGTTGTAAATAGGATAGTAAATGATCGTTGAATAAATTCCGAAGAATGTACAGTGTAACTTATTAATGTGATATCTAAATACTCCTCGGGTATTACCTACCCGTTAAAATATTTTCACCATTAACAGTTTGTACAAAAGAATTTTTAATTACAATCTTTATGAAAACATATATACGTATATATTTTCTTTAGATGTAATCATGAAGTTAATGAGTTAATGTGATATTGATCTCATTTGATTTATCATTAGAGCAAGAATATATAATTTCTAAAACATTAGAGATTACATAATCGCCATGTCGAACGAAAATAAAATAGATAGAACGATACGTAGAACGATGATTATACATGAGGTATAGAATGAGATGTCGAAGCTGGTGATGCGGATGTTGTTGTTGGTGGTACTAGTGTTGTTGGTGTTAAGGTTGGTGATGTGACTGGTGTTGGTGATAGTGGTACGGATTATGCTGCTGGTGCTGCTGCTGGTGTTTGTAACCTTCGCACCATATTCTCCAAAGCCGTCACGCGAGCGCGAAGTTCGTTAACTTCTGCTAGTACACCGGGATGATTGGTGTTGGAGTGAGCGAATGAACAAGATCTGAAATATGGGATAGTATATAATCGTGACGAGATACTCTAGAAATGAGAGAGAAAATAGTTTTTCGAACAGGTTCGCCGGTAAGTGCTTCAGGTTCATCGCCAAGAGAGCAATTTGGTGGATGGAAGGGATCACCCTCTTCATGTCTCCAGTGACTTAGTATATTACGAACCCACCCCCAATTCATCCAGAATAGATGATGGGAGATTGGTTGATCCATTCCGGTGATGCTGCCTTCGGAGCTTGAATGAAAATCCATATCGGCATAGCCGTCATAATCTGAGGAATTCGAACTAGATGCGGAATCCATCTTGTATAATCGGAAAAATGTATTTTTGGTATGAAATAGATTATAGAAGTTAGATTTGGTATTCTTCTATACATACTTTACATATGTATATATAATACCAAAATCCCGTAAATTACGGAGAATCTTTGAAAAGATGTCAACTAAAGTCCAAAGTAACAGATATGCTAAGATATGAATTTTGTCTATACACTATCGATGCACTAAATGCAGTAAGACGTGTCTAGACTTATGAATGATAAGCAGGCAATTCCCTAAGGATAATAAGCAAATAATTTACGATTAGAAATGATAAGCAAAACTTTTTGACATATTTGTAATTATATAAAAATATGTGAATGTTGCCTGCTTAGCGTACAATCCCAGATAAGACACACTATATGTGGTATCATAGTTGTATCATCATTGATTTTAAATGTAATTATATAAAAATTTTAATACGCTCTGATAGAGGTGATTCGGAACTTTTGGAATACTCCGAAACACATACGCCAGTTTTTAGGACTAGCTGGTTACTACAGAAGGTTCATCCAAGACTTTTCCAGAATAGCAAAACCCTTGACTGCATTAACGCATAAAGGGAAGAAATTTGAATGGAATGATGAACAAGAGAAAGCGTTTCAGTTATTGAAGAAAAAGCTAACTACGGCACCTATATTGTCATTGCCTGAAGGGAATGATGATTTTGTGATTTATTGTGACGCATCAAAGCAAGGTCTCGGTTGTGTATTAATGCAACGAACGAAGGTGATTGCTTATGCGTCTAGACAATTGAAGATTCACGAACAAAATTATACGACGCATGATTTGGAATTAGGCGCGGTTGTTTTTGCATTAAAGACTTGGAGGCACTACTTATATGGGGTCAAAAGTATTATATATACCGACCACAAAAGTCTTCAACACATATTTAATCAGAAACAACTGAATATGAGGCAGCGTAGGTGGATTGAATTATTGAATGATTACGATTTTGAGATTCGTTACCACCCGGGGAAGGCAAATGTGGTAGCCGATGCCTTGAGCAGGAAGGATAGAGAACCCATTCGAGTAAAATCTATGAATATAATGATTCATAATAACATTACTACTCAAATAATGGAGGCGCAACAAGGAGTTTTAAAAGAGGGAAATTTAAAGGATGAAATACCCAAAGGATCGGAGAAGCATCTTAATATTCGGGAAGACGGAACCCGGTATAGGGCTGAAAGGATTTGGGTACCAAAATTTGGAGATATGAGAGAAATGGTACTTAGAGAAGCTCATAAAACCAGATACTCAATACATCCTGGAACGGGGAAGATGTACAAGGATCTCAAGAAACATTTTTGGTGGCCGGGTATGAAAGCCGATGTTGCTAAATACGTAGGAGAATGTTTGACGTGTTCTAAGGTCAAAGCTGAGCATCAGAAACCATCAGGTCTACTTCAACAACCCGAAATCCCGGAATGGAAATGGGAAAACATTACCATGGATTTCATCACTAAATTGCCAAGGACTGCAAGTGGTTTTGATACTATTTGGGTAATAGTTGACCGTCTCACCAAATCAGCACACTTCTTGCCAATAAGAGAAGATGACAAGATGGAGAAGTTAGCACGACTGTATTTGAAGGAAGTCATCTCCAGACATGGAATACCAATCTCTATTATCTCTGATAGGGATGGCAGATTTATTTCAAGATTCTGGCAGACATTACAGCAAGCATTAGGAACTCGTCTAGACATGAGTACTGCCTATCATCCACAAACTGATGGGCAGAGCGAAAGGACGATACAAACGCTTGAAGACATGCTACGAGCATGTGTTATTGATTTCGGAAACAGTTGGGATCGACATCTACCGTTAGCAGAATTTTCCTACAACAACAGCTACCATTCAAGCATTGAGATGGCGCCGTTTGAAGCACTTTATGGTAGAAAGTGCAGGTCTCCGATTTGTTGGAGTGAAGTGGGGGATAGACAGATTACGGGTCCGGAGATTATACAAGAAACTACCGAGAAGATCATCTAAATTCAACAACGGTTGAAAACCGCCCAAAGTCGACAAAAGAGCTACGCTGACATTAAAAGAAAAGATATAGAATTTGAAATTGGAGAGATGGTCATGCTTAAAGTTGCACCTTGGAAAGGCGTTGTTCGATTTGGTAAACGAGGGAAATTAAATCCAAGGTATATTGGACCATTCAAGATTATTGATCGTGTCGGACCAGTAGCTTACCGACTTGAGTTACCTCAACAACTCGCGGCTGTACATAACACTTTCCACGTCTCGAATTTGAAGAAATGTTTTGCTAAAGAAGATCTCACTATTCCGTTAGATGAAATCCAAATCAACGAAAAACTCCAATTCATCGAAGAACCCGTCGAAATAATGGATCGTGAGGTTAAAAGACTTAAGCAAAACAAGATACCAATTGTTAAGGTTCGATGGAATGCTCGTAGAGGACCCGAGTTCACCTGGGAGCGTGAAGATCAGATGAAGAAGAAATACCCGCATCTATTTCCAGAAGATTCGTCAACACCTTCAACAGCTTAAAATTTCGGGACGAAATTTATTTAACGGGTAGGTACTGTAGTGACCTGAACTTTTCCATGTTTATATATATTAATTGAGATTGATATTTACATGATTAAATGTTTCCAACATGTTAAGAAATCAAACTTGTTAAGACTTGATTAATTGAAATATGTTTCATATAGACAATTGACCACCCAAGTTGACCGGTGATTCACGAACGTTAAAACTTGTAAAAACTATATGATGACATATATATGGATATATATATAGTTAACATGATACTATGATAAGTAAACATATCATTAAGTATATTAACAATGAACTACATATGTAAAAACAAGACTACTAACTTAATGATTTTTAAACGAGACATATATGTAACGATTATCGTTGTAAAGACATTTAATGTATATATATATCATATTAAGAGATATTCATACATGATAATATCATGATAATATAATAATTTAAAATCTCATTTGATATTATAAACATTGGGTTAACAACATTTAACAAGATCGTTAACCTAAAGGTTTCAAAACAACACTTACATGTAACGACTAACGATGACTTAACGACTCAGTTAAAATGTATATACATGTAGTGTTTTAATATGCATTTATACACTTTTGAAAGACTTCAATACACTTATCAAAATACTTCTACTTAACAAAAATGCTTACAATTACATTCTCGTTCAGTTTCATCAACAATTCTACTCGTATGCACCCGTATTAGTACTCGTACAATACACAGCTTTTAGATGTATGTACTATTGGTATATACACTCCAATGATCAGCTCTTAGCAGCCCATGTGAGTCACCTAACACATGTGGGAACCATCATTTGGCAACTAGCATGAAATATCTCATAAGATTACAAAAATATGAGTAATCATTCATGACTTATTTACATGAAAACAAAATTACATATCCTTTATATCTAATCCATACACCAACGACCAAAAACACCTAAAAACACTTTCATTCTTCAATTTTCTTCATCTAATTGAACTCTCTCAAGTTCTATCTTCAAGTTCTAAGTGTTCTTCATAAATTCCAAAAGTTCTAGTTTCATAAAATCAAGAATACTTTCAAGTTTGCTAGCTCACTTCCAATCTTGTAAGGTGATCATCCAACCTCAAGAAATCTTTGTTTCTTACAGTAGGTTATCATTCTAATACAAGGTAATAATCATATTCAAACTTTGGTTCAATTTCTATAACTATAACAATCTTATTTCAAGTGATGATCTTACTTGAACTTGTTTTCGTGTCATGATTCTGCTTCAAGAACTTCGAGCCATCCAAGGATCCATTGAAGCTAGATCCATTTTTCTCTCTTCCAGTAGGTTTATCCAAGGAAATTAAGGTAGTAATGATGTTCATAACATCATTCGATTCATACATATAAAGCTATCTTATTCGAAGGTTTTAACTTGTAATCACTAGAACATAGTTTAGTTAATTCTAAACTTGTTCGCAAACAAAAGTTAATCCTTCTAACTTGACTTTTAAAATCAACTAAACACATGTTCTATATCTATATGATATGCTAACTTAATGATTTAAAACCTGGAAACACGAAAAACACCGTAAAACCGGATTTACGCCGTCGTAGTAACACCGCGGGCTGTTTTGGGTTAGTTAATTAAAAACTATGATAAACTTTGATTTAAAAGTTGTTATTATGAGAAAATGATTTTTATTATAAACATGAAACTATATCCAAAATTTATGGTTAAACTCAAAGTGGAAGTATGTTTTCTAAAATGGTCATCTAGACGTCGTTCTTTAGACTGAAATGACTACCTTTACAAAAATGACTTGTAACTTATTTTTCCGACTATAAACCTATACTTTTTCTGTTTAGATTCATAAAATATAGTTCAATATGAAACCATAGCAATTTGATTCACTCAAAACGGATTTAAAATGAAGAAGTTATGGGTAAAACAAGATTGGATAATTTTTCTCATTTTAGCTACGTGAAAATTGGTAACAAATCTATTCCAACCATAACTTAATCAACTTGTATTGTATATTATGTAATCTTGAGATACCATAGACACGTATACAATGTTTCGACCTATCATGTCGACACATCTATATATATTTCGAAACAACCATAGACACTCTATATGTGAATGTTGGAGTTAGCTATACAGGGTTGAGGTTGAATCAGGTCTTGCATTAGTGTAAAAACAAATTATTATTATTATTATTATTACAACTATATTATTATTATAAATGTTTACTACTAGTATTATTATTGTTGTTACAACAAATTATTATTTAAAAGAATCATTAGTAGAAAAACTATCGTTCTTATTGATTAAAAACGTTCCATATTAATTGATTTCGTTGCGAGGTTTTGACCTCTATATGAGACGTTTTTCAAAGACTGCATTCATTTTTAAACAAACCATAACCTTTATTTCATCAATAAAGGTTTAAAAAGCTTTACGTAGATTATCAAATAATGATAATCTAAAATATCCTGTTTACACACGACCATTACATAATGGTTTACAATACAAATATGTTACAACAAAATAAGTTTCTTGAATGCAGTTTTTACACAATATCATACAAGCATGGACTCCAAATCTTGTCCTTATTTAAGTATGCGACAGCGGAAGCTCTTAATAATCACCTGAGAATAAACATGCTTAAAACGTCAACAAAAATGTTGGTGAGTTATAGGTTTAACCTATATATATCAAATCGTAACAATAGACCACAAGATTTCATATTTCAATACACATCCCATACATAGAGATAAAAATCATTCATATGGTGAACACCTGGTAACCGACAATAACAAGATGCATATATAAGAATATCCCCATCATTCCGGGACACCCTTCGGATATGATATAAATTTCGAAGTACTAAAGCATCCGGTACTTTGGATGGGGTTTGTTAGGCCCAATAGATCTATCTTTAGGATTCGCGTCAATTAGGGTGTCTGTTCCCTAATTCTTAGATTACCAGACTTAATAAAAAGGGGCATATTCGATTTCGATAATTCAACCATAGAATGTAGTTTCACGTACTTGTGTCTATTTTGTAAATCATTTATAAAACCTGCATGTATTCTCATCCCAAAAATATTAGATTTTAAGAGTGGGACTATAACTCACTTTCACAGATTTTTACTTCGTCGGGAAGTAAGACTTGGCCACTGGTTGATTCACGAACCTATAACAATATATACATATATATCAAAGTATGTTCAAAATATATTTACAACACTTTTAATATATTTTGATGTTTTAAGTTTATTAAGTCAGCTGTCCTCGTTAGTAACCTACAACTAGTTGTCCACAGTTAGATGTACAGAAATAAATCGATAAATATTATCTTGAATCAATCCACGACCCAGTGTATACGTATCTCAGTATTGATCACAACTCAAACTATATATATTTTGGAATCAACCTCAACCCTGTATAGCTAACTCCAACATTCACATATAGAGTGTCTATGGTTGTTCCGAAATATATATAGATGTGTCGACATGATAGGTCGAAACATTGTATACGTGTCTATGGTATCTCAAGATTACATAATATATAATACAAGTTGATTAAGTTATGGTTGGAATAGATTTGTTACCAATTTTCACGTAGCTAAAATGAGAAAAATTATCCAATCTTGTTTTACCCATAACTTCTTCATTTTAAATCCGTTTTGAGTGAATCAAATTGCTATGGTTTCATATTGAACTTTATTTTATGAATCTAAACAAAAAAAGTATAGGTTTCTAGTCGGAAAAATAAGTTACAAGTCGTTTTTGTAAAGGTAGTCATTTCAGTCGAAAGAACGACGTCTAGATGACCATTTTAGAAAACATACTTCCACTTTGAGTTTAACCATAATTTTTGGATATAGTTTCATGTTCATAATAAAAATCATTTTCTCAGAATAACAACTTTTAAATCAAAGTTTATCATAGTTTTTAATTAACTAACCCAAAACAGCCCGCGATGTTACTACGACGGCGTAAATCCGGTTTTACGGTGTTTTTCGTGTTTCCAGGTTTTAAATCATTAAGTTAGCATATCATATAGATATAGAACATGTGTTTAGTTGATTTTAAAAGTCAAGTTAGAAGGATTAACTTTTGTTTGCGAACAAGTTTAGAATTAACTAAACTATGTTCTAGTGATTACAAGTTTAAACCTTCGAATAAGATAGCTTTATATGTATGAATCGAATGATGTTATGAACATCATTACTACCTTAAGTTCCTTGGATGAACCTACTGGAAAAGAGAAAAATGGATCTAGCTTCAATGGATCCTTGGATGGCTCAAAGTTCTTGAAGTAAAATCATGACACGAAAACAAGTTCAAGTAAGATCATCACTTGAAATAAGATTGTTATAGTTATAGAAATTGAACCAAAGTTTGAATATGATTATTACCTTGTATTAGAATGATAACCTACTGTAAGAAACAAAGATTTCTTGAGGTTGGATGATCACCTTACAAGATTGGAAGTGAGCTAGCAAACTTGAAAGTATTCTTGATTTTATGAAACTAGAACTTTTGGAATTTATGAAGAACACTTAGAACTTGAAGATAGAACTTGAGAGAGTTCAATTAGATGAAGAAAATTGAAGAATGAAAGTGTTTGTAGGTGTTTTTGGTCGTTGGTGTATGGATTAGATATAAAGGATATGTAATTTTGTTTTCATGTAAATAAGTCATGAATGATTACTCATATTTTTGTAATCTTATGAGATATTTCATGCTAGTTGCCAAATGATGGTTCCCACATGTGTTAGGTGACTCACATGGGCTGCTAAGAGCTGATCATTGGAGTGTATATACCAATAGTACATACATCTAAAAGCTGTGTATTGTACGAGTACTAATACGGGTGCATACGAGTAGAATTGTTGATGAAACTGAACGAGAATGTAATTGTAAGCATTTTTGTTAAGTAGAAGTATTTTGATAAGTGTATTGAAGTCTTTCAAAAGTGTATAAATACATATTAAAACACTACATGTATATACATTTTAACTGAGTCGTTAAGTCATCGTTAGTCGTTACATGTAAGTGTTGTTTTGAAACCTTTAGGTTAACGATCTTGTTAAATGTTGTTAACCCAATGTTTATAATATCAAATGAGATTTTAAATTATTATATTATCATGATATTATCATGTATGAATATCTCTTAATATGATATATATATACATTAAATGTCTTTACAACGATAATCGTTACATATATGTCTCGTTTAAAAATCATTAAGTTAGTAGTCTTGTTTTTACATATGTAGTTCATTGTTAATATACTTAATGATATGTTTACTTATCATAGTATCATGTTAACTATATATATATCCATATATATGTCATCATATAGTTTTTACAAGTTTTAACGTTCGTGAATCACCGGTCAACTTGGGTGGTCAATTGTCTATATGAAACATATTTCAATTAATCAAGTCTTAACAAGTTTGATTTCTTAACATGTTGGAAACATTTAATCATGTAAATATCAATCTCAATTAATATATATAAACATGGAAAAGTTCAGGTCACTACAGTACCTACCCGTTAAATAAATTTCGTCCCGAAATTTTAAGCTGTTGAAGGTGTTGACGAATCTTCTGGAAATAGATGCGGGTATTTCTTCTTCATCTGATCTTCACGCTCCCAGGTGAACTCGGGTCCTCTACGAGCATTCCATCGAACCTTAACAATTGGTATCTTGTTTTGCTTAAGTCTTTTAACCTCACGATCCATTATTTCGACGGGTTCTTCGATGAATTGGAGTTTTTCGTTGATTTGGATTTCATCTAACGGAATAGTGAGATCTTCTTTAGCAAAACATTTCTTCAAATTCGAGACGTGGAAAGTGTTATGTACAGCCGCGAGTTGTTGAGGTAACTCAAGTCGGTAAGCTACTGGTCCGACACGATCAATAATCTTGAATGGTCCAATATACCTTGGATTTAATTTCCCTCGTTTACCAAATCGAACAACGCCTTTCCAAGGTGCAACTTTAAGCATGACCATCTCTCCAATTTCAAATTCTATATCTTTTCTTTTAATGTCAGCGTAGCTCTTTTGTCGACTTTGGGCGGTTTTCAACCGTTGTTGAATTTGGATGATCTTCTCGGTAGTTTCTTGTATAATCTCCGGACCCGTAATCTGTCTATCCCCCACTTCACTCCAACAAATCGGAGACCTGCACTTTCTACCATAAAGTGCTTCAAACGGCGCCATCTCAATGCTTGAATGGTAGCTGTTGTTGTAGGAAAATTCTGCTAACGGTAGATGTCGATCCCAACTGTTTCCGAAATCAATAACACATGCTCGTAGCATGTCTTCAAGCGTTTGTATCGTCCTTTCGCTCTGCCCATCAGTTTGTGGATGATAGGCAGTACTCATGTCTAGACGAGTTCCTAATGCTTGCTGTAATGTCTGCCAGAATCTTGAAATAAATCTGCCATCCCTATCAGAGATAATAGAGATTGGTATTCCATGTCTGGAGATGACTTCCTTCAAATACAGTCGTGCTAACTTCTCCATCTTGTCATCTTCTCTTATTGGCAAGAAGTGTGCTGATTTGGTGAGACGGTCAACTATTACCCAAATAGTATCAAAACCACTTGCAGTCCTTGGCAATTTAGTGATGAAATCCATGGTAATGTTTTCCCATTTCCATTCCGGGATTTCGGGTTGTTGAAGTAGACCTGATGGTTTCTGATGCTCAGCTTTGACCTTAGAACACGTCAAACATTCTCCTACGTATTTAGCAACATCGGCTTTCATACCCGGCCACCAAAAATGTTTCTTGAGATCCTTGTACATCTTCCCCGTTCCAGGATGTATTGAGTATCTGGTTTTATGAGCTTCTCTAAGTACCATTTCTCTCATATCTCCAAATTTTGGTACCCAAATCCTTTCAGCCCTATACCGGGTTCCGTCTTCCCGAATATTAAGATGCTTCTCCGATCCTTTGGGTATTTCATCCTTTAAATTTCCCTCTTTTAAAACTCCTTGTTGCGCCTCCATTATTTGAGTAGTAATGTTATTATGAATCATTATATTCATAGATTTTACTCGAATGGGTTCTCTATCCTTCCTGCTCAAGGCATCGGCTACCACATTTGCCTTCCCCGGGTGGTAACGAATCTCAAAATCGTAATCATTCAATAATTCAATCCACCTACGCTGCCTCATATTCAGTTGTTTCTGATTAAATATGTGTTGAAGACTTTTGTGGTCGGTATATATAATACTTTTGACCCCATATAAGTAGTGCCTCCAAGTCTTTAATGCAAAAACAACCGCGCCTAATTCCAAATCATGCGTCGTATAATTTTGTTCGTGAATCTTCAATTGTCTAGACGCATAAGCAATCACCTTCGTTCGTTGCATTAATACACAACCGAGACCTTGCTTTGATGCGTCACAATAAATCACAAAATCATCATTCCCTTCAGGCAATGACAATATAGGTGCCGTAGTTAGCTTTTTCTTCAATAACTGAAACGCTTTCTCTTGTTCATCATTCCATTCAAATTTCTTCCCTTTATGCGTTAATGCAGTCAAGGGTTTTGCTATTCTGGAAAAGTCTTGGATGAACCTTCTGTAGTAACCAGCTAGTCCTAAAAACTGGCGTATGTGTTTCGGAGTTTTCGGGGTTTCCCACTTTTCAACAGTTTCTATCTTTGCCGGATCCACCTTAATACCTTCTTTGTTCACTATGTGACCGAGGAATTGAACTTCTTCCAACCAAAATGCACACTTTGAAAACTTAGCGTACAATTCTTCCTTCCTCAATACTTCTAACACCTTTCTCAAATGTTCACCGTGTTCTTGGTCATTCTTTGAGTAAATAAGTATGTCATCAATGAAAACAATGACAAACTTGTCAAGGTATGGTCCACACACTCGGTTCATAAGGTCCATGAACACAGCTGGTGCATTAGTTAAACCAAACGGCATGACCATAAACTCGTAATGACCGTAACGTGTTCTGAAAGCAGTCTTTGGAATATCATCTTCTTTCACCCGCATTTGATGATACCCGGAACGTAAGTCAATCTTTGAATAAACAGACGAGCCTTGTAGTTGATCAAATAAGTCGTCGATTCTCGGTAGTGGGTAGCGGTTCTTGATGGTAAGTTTGTTCAACTCTCGGTAGTCGATACACAACCTGAATGTACCATCTTTCTTCTTGACAAACAAAACAGGAGCTCCCCACGGTGATGTGCTTGGTCGAATGAAACCACGCTCTAAAAGTTCTTGTAATTGGCTTTGCAGTTCTTTCATCTCGCTGGGTGCGAGTCTGTAAGGAGCACGAGCTATTGGTGCAGCTCCTGGTACAAGATCTATTTGAAATTCAACGGATCGATGTGGGGGTAATCCCGGTAATTCTTTCGGAAATACATCGGGAAATTCTTTTGCAATGGGAACATCATTGATGCTCTTTTCTTCAGTTTGTACTTTCTCGACGTGTGCTAGAACAGCATAGCAACCTTTTCTTATTAGTTTTTGTGCCTTCAAATTACTAATAAGATGTAGCTTCGTGTTGCCCTTTTCTCCGTACACCATTAAGGGTTTTCCTTTTTCTCGTATAATGCGAATTGCATTTTTGTAACAAACGATCTCCGCTTTCACTTCTTTCAACCAGTCCATACCGATTATCACATCAAAACTCCCTAACTCTACTGGTATCAAATCAATCTTAAATGTTTCGCTAACCAGTTTAATTTCTCGATTCCGACATATATTATCTGCTGAAATTAATTTACCATTTGCTAATTCGAGTAAAAATTTACTATCCAAAGGCGTCAATGGACAACTTAATTTAGCACAAAAATCTCTACTCATATAGCTTCTATCCGCACCCGAATCAAATAAAACGTAAGCAGATGTATTGTCAATAAGAAACGTACCCGTAACAAGCTCCGGGTCTTCCTGTGCCTCTACCGCATTAATATTGAAAACTCTTCCACGGCCTTGTCCATTCGTGTTCTCCTGGTTCGGGCAATTTCTAATAATGTGGCCTGGTTTTCCACATTTATAACAAACTACATTGGCATAACTTGCTCCGACACTACTTGCTCCGCCATTACTCGTTCCGACACCATTTATTCCTTTCGTTCTATTAACCCCTGGTCCGTAGACCTCACACTTCGCCGCGCTATGACCATTTCTTTTACACTTGTTGCAAAATTTGGTGCAGAACCCCGAATGATTCTTTTCACACCTTTGGCATAGTTGCTTCTGATTATTGTTGTTGTTGCGGTTATTATTGTTGTTGGGATGATTGTTGTAGTTGTTGTTGTTGTTGTTGTTGTTGTTGTTGTTGTTGGGCCGTTTGTTGTAGTTGCGATTGATGTTGCGATTGTTGGGATTATTGTTGCGATTATTGTTGTAATTGCTGTTGTTGTTGTATTGGTGATTCTTATCACCGTTTTCCTCCCACTTTCTTTTGACTTGCTTCACATTGGCCTCTTCAGCAGTCTGTTCTTTAATTCTTTCTTCAATCTGGTTCACTAGTTTGTGAGCCATTCTACATGCCTGTTGTATGGAGGCGGGCTCGTGTGAACTTATATCTTCTTGGATTCTTTCCGGTAATCCTTTCACAAACGCGTCGATCTTCTCTTCCTCATCTTCGAATGCTCCCGGACACAATAGGTATAATGGATCGTGATTAACTTGTTTTATAAGGTTAGCGTTCAAATGTTACGAATTTTTATAAATAGGTAAAAAGATCATTTATATTTATATACTTTTACAATTCAGTGATTTCCATTGCAAAAGAATTTCCCGATGTATTTCCGAAAGAATTACCGGGATTACCCCCACATCGATCCGTTGAATTTCAAATAGATCTTGTACCAGGAGCTGCACCAATAGCTCGTGCTCCTTACAGACTCGCACCCAGCGAGATGAAAGAACTGCAAAGCCAATTACAAGAACTTTTAGAGCGTGGTTTCATTCGACCAAGCACATCACCGTGGGGAGCTCCTGTTTTGTTTGTCAAGAAGAAAGATGGTACATTCAGGTTGTGTATCGACTACCGAGAGTTGAACAAACTTACCATCAAGAACCGCTACCCACTACCGAGAATCGACGACTTATTTGATCAACTACAAGGCTCGTCTGTTTATTCAAAGATTGACTTACGTTCCGGGTACCATCAAATGCGGGTGAAAGAAGATGATATTCCAAAGACTGCTTTCAGAACACGTTACGGTCATTACGAGTTTATGGTCATGCCGTTTGGTTTAACTAATGCACCAGCTGTGTTCATGGACCTTATGAACCGAGTGTGTGGACCATACCTTGACAAGTTTGTCATTGTTTTCATTGATGACATACTTATTTACTCAAAGAATGACCAAGAACACGGTGAACATTTGAGAAAGGTGTTAGAAGTATTGAGGAAAGAAGAATTGTACGCTAAGTTTTCAAAGTGTGCATTTTGGTTGGAAGAAGTTCAATTCCTCGGTCACATAGTGAACAAAGAAGGTATTAAGGTGGATCCGGCAAAGATAGAAACTGTTGAAAAGTGGGAAACACCGAAAACTCCGAAACACATACGCCAGTTTTTAGGACTAGCTGGTTACTACAGAAGGTTCATCCAAGATTTTTCCAGAATAGCAAAACCCTTGACTGCATTAACGCATAAAGGGAAGAAATTTGAATGGAATGATGAACAAGAGAAAGCGTTTCAGTTATTGAAGAAAAAGCTAACTACGGCACCTATATTGTCATTGCCTGAAGGGAATGATGATTTTGTGATTTATTGTGACGCATCAAAGCAAGGTCTCGGTTGTGTATTAATGCAACGAACGAAGGTGATTGCTTATGCGTCTAGACAATTGAAGATTCACGAACAAAATTATACGACGCATGATATGGAATTAGGCGCGGTTGTTTTTGCATTAAAGACTTGGAGGCACTACTTATATGGGGTCAAAAGTATTATATATACCGACCACAAAAGTCTGCAACACATATTTAATCAGAAACAACTGAATATGAGGCAGCGTAGGTGGATTGAATTGTTGAATGATTACGACTTTGAGATTCGTTACCACCCAGGGAAGGCAAATGTAGTAGCCGATGCCTTGAGCAGGAAGGACAGAGAACCCATTCGAGTAAAATCTATGAATATAATGATTCATAATAACCTTACTACTCAAATAAAGGAGGCGCAACAAGGAGTTTTAAAAGAGGGAAATTTAAAGGATGAAATACCCAAAGGATCGGAGAAGCATCTTAATATTCGGGAAGACGGAACCCGGTATAGGGCTGAAAGGATTTGGGTACCAAAATTTGGAGATATGAGAGAAATGGTACTTAGAGAAGCTCATAAAACCAGATACTCAATACATCCTGGAACGGGGAAGATGTACAAGGATCTCAAGAAACATTTTTGGTGGCCGGGTATGAAAGCCGATGTTGCTAAATACGTAGGAGAATGTTTGACGTGTTCTAAGGTCAAAGCTGAGCATCAGAAACCATCAGGTCTACTTCAACAACCTGAAATCCCGGAATGGAAATGGGAAAACATTACCATGGATTTCATCACTAAATTGCCAAGGACTGCAAGTGGTTTTGATACTATTTGGGTAATAGTTGATCGTCTCACCAAATCAGCACACTTCTTGCCAATAAGAGAAGATGACAAGATGGAGAAGTTAGCACGACTGTATTTGAAGGAAGTCATCTCCAGACATGGAATACCAATCTCTATTATCTCTGATAGGGATGGCAGATTTATTTCAAGATTCTGGCAGACATTACAGCAAGCATTAGGAACTCGTCTAGACATGAGTACTGCCTATCATCCACAAACTGATGGGCAGAGCGAAAGGACGATACAAACGCTTGAAGACATGCTACGAGCATGTGTTATTGATTTCGGAAACAGTTGGGATCGACATCTACCATTAGCAGAATTTTCCTACAACAACAGCTACCATTCAAGCATTGAGATGGCGCCGTTTGAAGCACTTTATGGTAGAAAGTGCAGGTCTCCGATTTGTTGGAGTGAAGTGGGGGATAGACAGATTACGGGTCCGGAGATTATACAAGAAACTACCGAGAAGATCATCCAAATTCAACAACGGTTGAAAACCGCCCAAAGTCGACAAAAGAGCTACGCTGACATTAAAAGAAAAGATATAGAATTTGAAATTGGAGAGATGGTCATGCTTAAAGTTGCACCTTGGAAAGGCGTTGTTCGATTTGGTAAACGAGGGAAATTAAATCCAAGGTATATTGGACCATTCAAGATTATTGATCGTGTCGGACCAGTAGCTTACCGACTTGAGTTACCTCAACAACTCGCGGCTGTACATAACACTTTCCACGTCTCGAATTTGAAGAAATGTTTTGCTAAAGAAGATCTCACTATTCCGTTAGATGAAATCCAAATCAACGGAAAACTTCAATTCATCGAAGAACCCGTCGAAATAATGGATCGTGAGGTTAAAAGACTTAAGCAAAACAAGATACCAATTGTTAAGGTTCGATGGAATGCTCGTAGAGGACCCGAGTTCACCTGGGAGCGTGAAGATCAGATGAAGAAGAAATACCCGCATCTATTTCCAGAAGATTCGTCAACACCTTCAACAGCTTAAAATTTCGGGACGAAATTTATTTAACGGGTAGGTACTGTAGTGACCCGAACTTTTCCATGTTTATATATATTAATTGAGATTGATATTTACATGATTAAATGTTTCCAACATGTTAAGCAATCAAACTTGTTAAGACTTGATTAATTGAAATAGGTTTCATATAGACAATTGACCACCCAAGTTGACCGGTGATTCACGAACGTTAAAACTTGTAAAAACTATATGATGACATATATATGATTATATATATAGTTAACATGATATTAGGATATGTAAACATATCATTAAGTATATTAACAATGAACTACATATGTAAAAACAAGACTACTAACTTAATGATTTTGAAACGAGACATATATGTAACGATTATCGTTGTAACGACATTTAATGTATATATATCATATTAAGAGATATTCGTACATCATAATATCATGATAATATAATAATTTAAAATCTCTTTTGATATTATAAACATTGGGTTAACAACATTTAACAAGATCGTTAACCTAAAGGTTTCAAAACAACATTTACATGTAACGACTAACGATGACTTAACGACTCAGTTAAAATGTATATACATGTAGTGTTTTAATATGTATTCATACACTTTTGAAAGACTTCAAGACACTTATCAAAATACTTCTACTTAACAAAAATGCTTACAATTACATCCTCGTTCAGTTTCATCAACAATTCTACTCGTATGCACCCGTATTCGTACTCGTACAATACACAGCTTTTAGATGTATGTACTATTGGTATATACACTCCAATGATCAGCTCTTAGCAGCCCATGTGAGTCACCTAACACATGTGGGAACCATCATTTGGCAACTAGCATGAAATATCTCATAAAATTACAAAAATATGAGTAATCATTCATGACTTATTTACATGAAAACAAAATTACATATCCTTTATATCTAATCCATACACCAACGACCAAAAACACCTACAAACACTTTCATTCTTCAATTTTCTTCATCTAATTGATCTCTCTCAAGTTCTATCTTCAAGTTCTAAGTGTTCTTCATAAATTCCAAAAGTTCTAGTTTCATAAAATCAAGAATACTTTCAAGATTGCTAGCTCACTTTCAATCTTGTAAGGTGATCATCCAACCTCAAGAAATCTTTGTTTCTTACAGTAGGTTATCATTCTAATACAAGGTAATAATCAAATTCAAACTTTGGTTCAATTTCTATAACTATAACAATCTTATTTCAAGTGATGATCTTACTTGAACTTGTTTTCGTGTCATGATTTTGCTTCAAGAACTTTGAGCCATCCAAGGATCCATTGAAGCTAGATCCATTTTTCTCTTTTCCAGTAGGTTCATCCAAGGAACTTAAGGTAGTAATGATGTTCATAACATCATTCGATTCATACATATAAAGCTATCTTATTCGAAGGTTTAAACTTGTAATCACTAGAACATAGTTTAGTTAATTCTAAACTTGTTCGCAAACAAAAGTTAATCCGTCTAACTTGACTTTTAAAATCAACTAAACACATGTTCTATATCTATATGATATGCTAACTTAATGATTTAAAACCTGGAAACACGAAAAACACCGTAAAACCGGATTTACTCCGTCGTAGTAACACCGCGGGCTGTTTTGGGTTAGTTAATTAAAAACTATGATAAACTTTGATTTAAAAGTTGTTATTCTGAGAAAATGATTTTTATTATGAACATGAAACTATATCCAAAAATTATGGTTAAACTCAAAGTGGAAGTATGTTTTCTAAAATGGTCATCTAGACGTCGTTCTTTCGACTGAAATGACTACCTTTACAAAAACGACTTGTAACTTATTTTTCCGACTATAAACCTATACTTTTTCTGTTTAGATTCATAAAATAGAGTTCAATATGAAACCATAGCAATTTGATTCACTCAAAACGGATTTAAAATGAAGAAGTTATGGGTAAAACAAGATTGGATAATTTTTCTCATTTTAGCTACGTGAAAATTGGTAACAAATCTATTCCAACCATAACTTAATCAACTTGTATTGTATATTATGTAATCTTGAGATACCATAGACACGTATACAATGTTTCGACCTATCATGTCGACACATCTATATATATTTCGGAACAACCATAGACACTCTATATGTGAATGTTGGAGTTAGCTATACAGGGTTGAGGTTGATTCCAAAATATATATAGTTTGAGTTGTGATCAATACTGAGATACGTATACACTGGGTCGTGGATTGATTCAAGATAATATTTATCGATTTATTTCTGTACATCTAACTGTGGACAACTAGTTGTAGGTTACTAACGAAGACAGCTGACTTAATAAACTTAAAACATCAAAATATATTAAAAGTGTTGTAAATATATTTTGAACATACTTTGATATATATGTATATATTGTTATAGGTTCGTGAATCAACCAGTGGCCAAGTCTTACTTCCCGACGAAGTAAAAATCTGTGAAAGTGAGTTATAGTCCCACTTTTAAAATCTAATATTTTTGGGATGAGAATACATGCAGGTTTTATAAATGATTTACAAAATAGACACAAGTACGTGAAACTACATTCTATGGTTGAATTATCGAAATCGAATATGCCCCTTTTTATTAAGTCTGGTAATCTAAGAATTAGGGAACAGACACCCTAATTGACGCGAATCCTAAAGATAGATCTATTGGGCCTAACAAACCCCATCCAAAGTACCGGATGCTTTAGTACTTCGAAATTTATATCATATCCGAAGGGTGTCCCGGAATGATGGGGATATTCTTATATATGCATCTTGTTATTGTCGGTTACCAGGTGTTCACCATATGAATGATTTTTATCTCTATGTATGGGATGTGTATTGAAACATGAAATCTTGTGGTCTATTGTTACGATTTGATATATATAGGTTAAACCTATAACTCACCAACATTTTTGTTGACGTTTAAAGCATGTTTATTCTCAGGTGAATATTAAGAGCTTCCGCTGTTGCATACTAAAATAAGGACAAGATTTGGAGTCCATGTTTGTATGATATTGTGTAAAAACTGCATTCAAGAAACTGATTTCGATGTAACATATTTGTATTGTAAACCATTATGTAATGGTCGTGTGTAAACAGGATATTTTAGATTATCATTATTTGATAATCTACGTAAAGCTTTTTAAACCTTTATTTATGAAATAAAGGTTATGGTTTGTTTTAAAAATGAATGCAGTCTTTGAAAAACGTCTCATATAGAGGTCAAAACCTCGCAACGAAATCAATTAATATGGAACGTTTTTAATCAATAAGAACGGGACATTTCAGTTCCTGCTGTGGTTTGCTAGCTCACTTCCAATCTTGATAAAACTTCAATTCATCGAAGGACCCGTCCTAATCCATCTGGACGAAGTCGCCAACAACTGGTTCCATTGCGATGATCGACTCCAAATACTGTCTTTAAAATGAGCAAATGCACAGCGGAACGTTTCTTTCATACCTGAGAATAAACTTGCTTTCAAGTGTCAACCAAAAGGTTGGTGAGTTCATAAGTTTAACATTAATAATCATTTCATAATTTTAATAGACCACAAGATTTCATACTTCCATTTCTCACAATCATACGTCCCATGCATAGAGACAAAAATATCATTCATATGGATTGAACACCTGGTAACCGACATTCACAATATGTATATAAGAATATCCCCATCATTCCGGGATCCTCCATCGGACATGATATAAATTTCGAATTACTAAAGCATCCGGTACTTTGGATGGGGCTTGTTGGGCCCGATAGATCTATCTTTAGAGTTCGCGTCAATTAGGGTGTCTGTTCCCTAATTCTTAGATTACCAGACTTAATAAAAAGGGGCATATCCGATTTCGATCATTCAACCATATAATGTAGTTTCAATTACTTGTGTCTATTTCGTAAAACAGTTATAAAAACAGCGCATGTATTCTCAGTCCCAAAAATATATATTGCAAAAGCATTTAAAAAGGGATTAATGAAACTCACACATATAAATATTGTAAAACAGTTCATAAAGCATTTTGCATGTATTCTCAGCCCAAAAACGTAAAGAGTAAAAAGGGCAAATAAAACTCACATAATGTATTTTGTAGTAAAAATACATATGACGTCATTTAACAAGTGCAGGGTTGATCTCGGATTCACGAACCTATATTATTCATATATTTGTTAAAGCATATACTTGTAATCGAACAACTAAATTTTAAGTTATATTAATTATTAATCCGAATATATTTATTTTTATATATATTATATTTTACAATGTATTAATGTTTTTATACATAATTATATTAGTATCTTATAATATGTATATTCATAGAAATGTTTATTTGTTATGACAATAATGATATCAGTACTAATATTGTTAATAATAATAATTTTTAACAAAAGTGATAATCTTAATAAAAAAATGATATTTTTCAATAATATGATACTTTTAATAAGTATGAAAATTTTAAATGATACTTTTCGTGATAATAATAATAATAATAATAATAATATTAATAATAATAATAATAATAATAATAATAATAATAATAATAGAAATAAAAATATAACTACCTCTAGAGTTTATAAGCTTTCAAAAAGAATTGTCGTAGCCCAGGCTCGAATCCCCGACCCTCCGTTCATCAAACACGCGCTCAACCATCGGACCATTTTGTTTTTCTGAATTTAATTGTATTCCAAATATATTTAACCTATCTATTGAAGTCCTACATAATAAATACTAGAAGCCCAATTACAAGAACCCATTGCAAGTCCAAAATTAGTCCGATTAATATTAAAAAAAAAAATAATTTCGGGTTTGTTGGTGTCCATGTTCCAAACCAGCAATCATGCAGCAACTTGAGTCTCTTGTTTTTTTTTTTCTTTTTTTTTTTTTAGACGTAAAAGTGTATGTGTACAAACATATCCTCGTGCTATTTTTTAATTGTATAACATCATTCTTTATTATAAAAAGTATCCATCCTTGGTCCAGGATGTCGGCCATTAGACTTGCTTTTGTTCCACTTGTATAAAAAAATGAATTATATATATATATATATCAAATTATACCTAAGTTGATCGAGCTGCATAAAAGTCCTCGTCCTCTTCAACGTTATAATCATCTTCTACATTTCATTATCTATATTTTTCTTCATGTTAACTGTTTTATTATTAGCCATCATCTTCACTATATCTGACATTCGGAAACAGAAAATAAATAGCAAAAACTTCTTGTTTGTGAGCTGTGTTTTGAGTGTCGGCTGTGTTTAAGTGTACACGAGTAACATCAATGGCAAGTAGCAGTAGATGAGTCACAAGTTGCAGAAGAGAGAGAGAGAGACAGAGAAGTTGGTCGAGGGTTATCGATGAAAAAGAAAGAAAAAGCGATAGAGGTGATTGGTTTAAGCAAGTGGGTATCTATCTACAATCTATATATATGAACCTATATCCATCTATATATCTATAATCCAATCATTAATGTTTTAATATTATCTAGCATGTTGAAATAAGTGTGGTTTTTAGAAGAAAAGCAGCCTCGTTCCATTTAGAAGTCAAAAAGCAGAAGTGTACTTTTGTTTTTATTGATCACATAAAGAAGAGATAAAGCAAAGGTGATGGTGGTGTTGAAATCAAGTAGCAAGAAAACAAGGAAAAATAAATGTATATGGGATGATGCATGTATGTGTCGTATTTGATTGAAGAAAAAGAAAGAAATAGCAACTAGTGGGTCTTCTAGTTTGGATCAAACAAAAGAAGTAGAAGTAACAGTGTAGAAAGATATGAATGTTTAGGTAGTAGATGTCGAGCATGTGGGTGTATATATATCTATAAATTTTATCTTTATTAATACTATATTTATATTTATATATTATATATATATAGCATATGTGAATAAAAAAAAATCAACTCAGAACGTAATTGAATTCATTTTGTCGACATTATACCAACTTTGGACAAGTTTCATTGTAGTTACATAAGTGATGTGTAGTTTGATAGAAATCACATTCTGAACATAAAAAGTATATCAGAAAGAAAATATATATATATATATTAATCACCATATTTATAAATTATATCCTTTATATAAAAACCTTATTAATAAACTTTGATATAAAAATATATACATTGAAACAAATAAATTTAAGTATAACATTATACGTTTAATACTTGTTAACGTTTTCAATTAATATAACTAGATCTTATATATACATATCTATACACATAAATGTTCGTGAATCGTCGAGCACAGTCAAAGGGTAATTGATTACATGAATATAGATTTCAAAACTTTCGAGACTCAACATCACAGATTTTTTTTTTTTTTTTTATCGTGTCGGGAACATATTAAGATTAAAGTTTAAATTTGATCGGAAATTCCCGGGTCATCACAGTACCTACCCGTTAAAGAAATTTCGTCCCGAAATTTGAGTGTGGTTGTCATGGTTAACAATAAATATGTTTTCATGACGAATATGAGTTGATAAAATAGAGTTTTATCATTATTGAGTCGAAACGAGTTTATTTTTTGTAAACTGAAATAGACGGAAAACTTCAATTCATCGAAGAACCCGTCGAAATAATGGATCGTGAGGTTAAAAGACTTAAGCAAAACAAGATACCAATTGTTAAGGTTCGATGGAATGCTCGTAGAGGACCCGAGTTCACCTGGGAGCGTGAAGATCAGATAAAGAAGAAATACCCGCATCTATTTCCAGAAGATTCGTCAACACCTTCAACAGCTTAAAATTTCGGGACGAAATTTATTTAACGGGTAGGTACTGTAGTGACCCGAACTTTTCCATGTTTATATATATTAATTGAGATTGATATTTACATGATTAAATGTTTCCAACATGTTAAGCAATCAAACTTGTTAAGACTTGATTAATTGAAATAGGTTTCATATAGACAATTGACCACCCAAGTTGACCGGTGATTCACGAACGTTAAAACTTGTAAAAACTATATGATGACATATATATGATTATATATATAGTTAACATGATATTAGGATATGTAAACATATCATTAAGTATATTAACAATGAACTACATATGTAAAAACAAGACTACTAACTTAATGATTTTGAAACGAGACATATATGTAACGATTATCGTTGTAACGACATTTAATGTATATATATCATATTAAGAGATATTCGTACATCATAATATCATGATAATATAATAATTTAAAATCTCTTTTGATATTATAAACATTGGGTTAACAACATTTAACAAGATCGTTAACCTAAAGGTTTCAAAACAACATTTACATGTAACGACTAACGATGACTTAACGACTCAGTTAAAATGTATATACATGTAGTGTTTTAATATGTATTCATACACTTTTGAAAGACTTCAAGACACTTATCAAAATACTTCTACTTAACAAAAATGCTTACAATTACATCCTCGTTCAGTTTCATCAACAATTCTACTCGTATGCACCCGTATTCGTACTCGTACAATACACAGCTTTTAGATGTATGTACTATTGGTATATACACTCCAATGATCAGCTCTTAGCAGCCCATGTGAGTCACCTAACACATGTGGGAACCATCATTTGGCAACTAGCATGAAATATCTCATAAAATTACAAAAATATGAGTAATCATTCATGACTTATTTACATGAAAACAAAATTACATATCCTTTATATCTAATCCATACACCAACGACCAAAAACACCTACAAACACTTTCATTCTTCAATTTTCTTCATCTAATTGATCTCTCTCAAGTTCTATCTTCAAGTTCTAAGTGTTCTTCATAAATTCCAAAAGTTCTAGTTTCATAAAATCAAGAATACTTTCAAGATTGCTAGCTCACTTTCAATCTTGTAAGGTGATCATCCAACCTCAAGAAATCTTTGTTTCTTACAGTAGGTTATCATTCTAATACAAGGTAATAATCAAATTCAAACTTTGGTTCAATTTCTATAACTATAACAATCTTATTTCAAGTGATGATCTTACTTGAACTTGTTTTCGTGTCATGATTTTGCTTCAAGAACTTTGAGCCATCCAAGGATCCATTGAAGCTAGATCCATTTTTCTCTTTTCCAGTAGGTTCATCCAAGGAACTTAAGGTAGTAATGATGTTCATAACATCATTCGATTCATACATATAAAGCTATCTTATTCGAAGGTTTAAACTTGTAATCACTAGAACATAGTTTAGTTAATTCTAAACTTGTTCGCAAACAAAAGTTAATCCGTCTAACTTGACTTTTAAAATCAACTAAACACATGTTCTATATCTATATGATATGCTAACTTAATGATTTAAAACCTGGAAACACGAAAAACACCGTAAAACCGGATTTACTCCGTCGTAGTAACACCGCGGGCTGTTTTGGGTTAGTTAATTAAAAACTATGATAAACTTTGATTTAAAAGTTGTTATTCTGAGAAAATGATTTTTATTATGAACATGAAACTATATCCAAAAATTATGGTTAAACTCAAAGTGGAAGTATGTTTTCTAAAATGGTCATCTAGACGTCGTTCTTTCGACTGAAATGACTACCTTTACAAAAACGACTTGTAACTTATTTTTCCGACTATAAACCTATACTTTTTCTGTTTAGATTCATAAAATAGAGTTCAATATGAAACCATAGCAATTTGATTCACTCAAAACGGATTTAAAATGAAGAAGTTATGGGTAAAACAAGATTGGATAATTTTTCTCATTTTAGCTACGTGAAAATTGGTAACAAATCTATTCCAACCATAACTTAATCAACTTGTATTGTATATTATGTAATCTTGAGATACCATAGACACGTATACAATGTTTCGACCTATCATGTCGACACATCTATATATATTTCGGAACAACCATAGACACTCTATATGTGAATGTTGGAGTTAGCTATACAGGGTTGAGGTTGATTCCAAAATATATATAGTTTGAGTTGTGATCAATACTGAGATACGTATACACTGGGTCGTGGATTGATTCAAGATAATATTTATCGATTTATTTCTGTACATCTAACTGTGGACAACTAGTTGTAGGTTACTAACGAAGACAGCTGACTTAATAAACTTAAAACATCAAAATATATTAAAAGTGTTGTAAATATATTTTGAACATACTTTGATATATATGTATATATTGTTATAGGTTCGTGAATCAACCAGTGGCCAAGTCTTACTTCCCGACGAAGTAAAAATCTGTGAAAGTGAGTTATAGTCCCACTTTTAAAATCTAATATTTTTGGGATGAGAATACATGCAGGTTTTATAAATGATTTACAAAATAGACACAAGTACGTGAAACTACATTCTATGGTTGAATTATCGAAATCGAATATGCCCCTTTTTATTAAGTCTGGTAATCTAAGAATTAGAGAACAGACACCCTAATTGACGCGAATCCTAAAGATAGATCTATTGGGCCTAACAAACCCCATCCAAAGTACCGGATGCTTTAGTACTTCGAAATTTATATCATATCCGAAGGGTGTCCCGGAATGATGGGGATATTCTTATATATGCATCTTGTTATTGTCGGTTACCAGGTGTTCACCATATGAATGATTTTTATCTCTATGTATGGGATGTGTATTGAAACATGAAATCTTGTGGTCTATTGTTACGATTTGATATATATAGGTTAAACCTATAACTCACCAACATTTTTGTTGACGTTTAAAGCATGTTTATTCTCAGGTGAATATTAAGAGCTTCCGCTGTTGCATACTAAAATAAGGACAAGATTTGGAGTCCATGTTTGTATGATATTGTGTAAAAACTGCATTCAAGAAACTGATTTCGATGTAACATATTTGTATTGTAAACCATTATGTAATGGTCGTGTGTAAACAGGATATTTTAGATTATCATTATTTGATAATCTACGTAAAGCTTTTTAAACCTTTATTTATGAAATAAAGGTTATGGTTTGTTTTAAAAATGAATGCAGTCTTTGAAAAACGTCTCATATAGAGGTCAAAACCTCGCAACGAAATCACGACCCAGTGTATACGTATCTCAGTATTGATCACAACTCAAACTATATATATTTTGGAATCAACCTCAACCCTGTATAGCTAACTCCAACATTCACATATAGAGTGTCTATGGTTGTTCCGAAATATATATAGATGTGTCGACATGATAGGTCGAAACATTGTATACGTGTCTATGGTATCTCAAGATTACATAATATACAATACAAGTTGATTAAGTTATGATTGTATCAGATGGATCATGCGAAACTATGAAGGAAGCCGTGGACAAATCACAAGGAATAAGTTTGACTTCAAAGAATCCAAATGATTCTGTTTCTGATGAAATCTTTAGCGAACACCTTGCTTCCGAATCTAAACCCTTACGGATAAATCTCCTTCATCATCCATCGATATTAGAAATTCCAAGATATCATCGTATCTTCCATTATAAATATTCTCCATATTTATGAAGATATTTTCATAATTATTCTTATCTGAAATCAATAATCTATTCGTGCTATCAACGTTACATCATATAGAAACTGTTAGTTTCTATATTCTGTAAACTTTCGAGCTTAAAATATGAATGTTTTTGGAAGTAGTGTTGGGAACTGATGCATGAGTTAGTATAATATAATGACACTTGATCAACGTGATTATATTACAGTAAGTCATGCTGAGTTTCTAATGAAACCTGATGATGGTTCACAGTAGATTATACCATCATCATGTGTCATGTTACATAACTCTTTCATTCTACATAACCTCCGAACATATCAAGAAGAATGTATTATTGATAGTTCTATCATCGGTATTTTTGATAAATTTGAAAATCAAATCGTGCTATCACGTTCCACCCTGCTTAGAACATTTTAATCATTTAGAACTCTATATCTACAAATTCTGGACCATTATTCGCTTGATTTAAAGTCGGGAAGAGAAAACAAGAGCATGAAGCTCCGATATATAAGAAAAATATAAAGCCCAACAACACCACCGAAATTACAAACTGTGGATATCAGTGCGTATAGCAATATAAAGACACGGGAGAATTATAAATACAATAATCCCTAGACCATAGTAGAAATAAACAGATTCTTCCGTTGGGAGTTGGAAAAGAAGAATGATCATTGCGATAGTCAGAATAAGAACAAGAATTAGAACCGGATTAAGCATTATTATAATCTTTTAGATTTATGAACTGAGAAAGAAGGTATAAAAGTGGTGGAAACTAAGGGAATGGAAAAGATAAATTTATAGTGGAAATATCAGACAGAGCAATCAAGGAAGATCATCGCATTTAATTAAAGAGATCCTAACTTCCTCATTTACCGAAGAATCATATCTTTTAGATTTCGAAGATTTTCTTTGAAATCCCTTGAATTCCGGAATTCAACCAAGGCAATGTTGAAAGTTAAGACGCGCCTTATTTTCTAAATTCAAACCTGTCTACGTCAAAAGTTAAAAACAAATCTTTGTTTCTCATTTCATTCTTTTGTGAATAGCTTCATTCGTACTCTTCGAATAATCGAATTGTTTTATCCATATTACTCAATGATGATAAAACTCTTTTGATCAGCTCATATTTCTCAGGAAAACATATTTATTGTTAGCCATGACGACCTCACTCAAATTTCGGGACGAAATTTCTTTAACGGGTAGGTACTGTGATGACCCGAGAATTTCCGACCAAATTTAAACTTAATCTTTATATGATTTCGATACGATAAGCAAAGTATGTAATGTTGAGTCTAGAAAACATTGAAACAATGTTCATATATTCAATTGACCTTCGACTGCTCTCGACGATTCACGAACAATTATTTGTAAATAGATATGTGTGTATGTATATATAAATAATAATTTGAAATATAATATAAACGATTATAACACTCGATGATTATTTAATCAAATTAAGAAATGGTAGTTATATTAATTTCTTTAAAATAAATATTAATATTAATATCAGTATTAATAATACTATTAAAATTATAATGCATAGATATATAATTTGATACATGTAAATTGAAACATTATTATTATTATTAATTAGTATTATTATTATTAATATAATTATAATTATAATATAATTATTATTATTACTTATTAAAATATATTAAATATAAAATATATTAGACAGATGAAATCCAAATCACTTAAGATCAATTTTTTTAATATTTTGTGTCTTGTCTGAATCTATTAGCTTTCAATATCAACTCTTACATCCCCTTAATTTCCTGATTTCATGAGATTTAGTGTCGCCCCACTAACACAATCGATCGATTCATATTACTGTACCTGATTGATAATACTGTGCTATTTTTTTTTTTAATATTGATTTCTCTTCCTTATATGTATACTCTTACATATTATGTTCTTAAAATTCAGTTTTAGTCAGTGAAGTTCCATTACACACGATCATCAAACCTTGCAAACTATCTCTACCTCCATCAACACATTAAGAACCATCACCTTTTTCCACTCATCCACCGTCGACTACAAATACATATGTTTCTATTCTGTTTCGAGTTGTCACCACCATAAAGATTTCGCCACTCTTGCCATCACCTTTATTAAACCATCTTTCCGTTTACTTTCAAATTAGAACCAAGAACCAAAACACATCACCTTCATCATCTCTCTTTCACTTTCTCGCTCTCTACAAAATTGCTGCAACTCCTCAAAGGTTTTTGCTACAAATCCTCTTCTGTTTTTCGCTGTATAAATTAATACACTTCAATTTGTTTGATGTCTGCTAGTCATTGTTATTTTATGGAGCAATCTAACAAAAAGAATGAGGAGAATATGCCCATAAATATAGTGGCCAACTTGGATATAGGATTTAGGAATATGCAGCGTTTTTTTTAATATACATGTGGGATTAGGTGGAAATTATGGCCGACACATTCAAGCATGTATCCATTGGAATGATTAAAAGTAATTGAAGGTTAGGTTGCCGACAGGTATCACTTCTTTAGCACTAGTGGAGCGATTTTTTTTTTATTTGAAGGGCCAATAAACGATTTAATTGCTACAAGAATTCCATAATGGGAAGCAACACATAATATAATTTTTCGATTAGTATATTAATTAGAGTGTCGATTGATCAATTGATTATGATTGCCACGATAAAGATAAATGATATTTATAATAATGAGTTTGAGTTGTAAAGTAGATGTGATAGAGAAGGTAATCTGGTTCCTAAGCTAACGTAAATGAATCGGACCACAGGAGTATTAGTCGGGCTGTAAAAATTAGTTGGGCTTAGTTAACAACTCGGGTCACTATTTAATCATTAAGTGGGCTGCCTTTTATATAACGAACTATTACGGATTATATATGTATTATGGCATGCTCTACCAGAAAGAAGACAGTCTGAAGGGTGGCTAGGTATGATTGTAAGGGAACTTAAGGTCGCTGGTTCAAGCCTTGGTTGAGTCTTTTTTTTTTTCTGTTAAAGAAGAACATGGAACTCAGGAGAGTGTGGGTTAAAAAGATTAGGATATGAAACAATATAGAAAAATTGAAGATAGATGGATGGGTTAAGGGATGTTTTGGGTTTACAAGAGGTCGCGGGTTCGAGTCCCGTCTTGGGCAGTTTAATTTTTGTAGCCTATTTTGAGGTAATTACTTATCATAATAATTATTATTATTATCTTTATTATTATTGTTATTATTATTAATTAATATTGTTAAGGTTATCATTTAGGAAGTATTATTATAATTATCTTAGCAAGATTAATAAATGAGGTATTAATAAGATTCATAGAAATATTATTATTATCATTAACAACATTATTATTATTTTTTATGATTATGAATATAAAGATTTTAGATACACATATTATTATGAAAATGGTTAAAATTACAATTTAGTTACATCTTAAATGAATTATAAATAAAATTATTAGTATTATCATTAAAATTATTATTTTCATTGTTGAACCTAATTATTATTATTATTATCACTATTTTAGTATATTTGTGATTATTAGCTTAACAGACAAATGATAGGTATTTAAAAATATATTTATTATAAATATCATAACAATACTACATACTGTATTTTTATATAAAATGTTATCATCTAAAATATTCATCAAGATAGATATAGTATAAATATATATTTTAATATATTATAGATAACAATATAAACACATATAAATATTAATACATTGTATATATAACATTAGGTTATAATTTATACTAACATATTATAATAACACTAGTAATTATATACAAATTTACTCGATTACCAATATATGTGTTAATATGTATATACATAATATAGGTTCGTGAATCCGAGGCCAACCCTGCATTGTTCAATATAGTCATATGTATTTTTACTACAAAATACATTAGGTGAGTTCATTTGCTCCCTTTTACTCTTTACATTTTTGGGACTGAGAATACATGCGCTGTTTTTACAATTGCTTTATTAAATGCTTTTGAAATATATTTTGAACTGCGAATACATGCAAATGCTTTATCAATTGTTTTACAATATTTATATGTGTGAGTTATAGTCCCACTTTTAAAATCTAATATTTTTGGGATGAGAATACATGCAGGTTTTATAAATGATTTACAAAATAGACACAAGTACGTGAAATTACATTCTATGGTTGAATTATCGAAATCGAATATGCCCCTTTTTATTAAGTCTGGTAATCTAAGAATTAGGGAACAGACACCCTAATTGACGCGAATCCTAAAGATAGATCTATCGGGCCCAACAAGCCCCATCCAAAGTTCCGGATGCTTTAGTACTTCGAAATTTATATCATATCCGAAGGGTGTCCCGGAATGATGGGGATATTCTTATATATGCATCTTGTTAATGTCGGTTACCAGGTGTTCAATCCATATGAATGATATTTTTGTCTCTATGCATGGGACGGGTGTTTATGAAAAATGGAAATATGAAATCTTGTGGTCTATTAAAATTATGAAATAATTATTTATGTTAAACTAATGAACTCACCAACCTTTTGGTTGACACTTTAAAGTATGTTTATTCTCAGGTATGAAAGAAGTCTTCCGCTGTATAATTGCTCATTTTAAAGATATTACTTGGAGTCATTCATGACATATTTCAAAAGACGTTGCATTCGAGTCGTTGAGTTCATCAAGATTATTATTAGGTCAATTATATTTGGATATATTATGAAATGGTATGCATGTCTGTCAACTGTCGATGTAAATGAAAGTTTGTCTTTTAAAAACGAATGCAATGTTTGTAAAATGTATCATATAGAGGTCAAGTACCTCGCGATGTAATCAACTGTTGGAAATTGTTTATAATCTATATGGACTTCGTCCGGATGGATTAGGACGGATACCACATGAGACGACCCGACCCAATCCATAGGGACGAATACAATAACATATGATTACATCGCGAGGTACTTGACCTCTAAATGATACATTTTACAAACATTGCATTCATTTTTAAAAGACAATCTTTCATTACATCGAAAGTTGACATGTATGCATACCATTTCATAATATCCAAACTATAAATGACCTAATCTGTCATTTACTTAATAATAATCTTTAATGAACTTCAACGACTCGAATGCAACGTCTTTTGAAATATGTCATGAATGACTCCAAGTAATATCTTTAAAATGAGCTAATGCACAGCGGAAGATCTCTTTCAAACCTGAGAATAAACATGCTTTCAAGTGTCAACCAAAAGGTTGGTGAGTTCATTAGTTTAACTTAAACAATCGTTTCCATCATTTTAATAGACCACAAGATTTCAGATTTCCATTTCTCATAAATATACGTCCCATGCATAGAGACAAAAATATCATTCATATGGATTGAACACCTGGTAACCGACATTAACAATATGCATATATAAGAATATCCCCATCATTCCGGGATCCTCCTTCGGACATGATATAAATTTCGAAGTACTAAAACATCCGGTACTTTGGATGGGGCTTGTTGGGCCCGATAGATCTATCTTTAGGATTCGCGTCAATTAGGGTGTCTGTTCCCTAATTCTTAGATTACCAGACTTAATAAAAAGGGCATATTCGATTTCGATAATTCAACCATATAATGTAGTTTTGATTACTTGTGTCTATTTCGTAAAACATTTATAAAAATTGCGCATGTATTCTCAGCCCAAAAATATAAAGGGTAAAAAGGCAAATGAAACTCACGCATATAAGTATTGTAAAACAGTTAATAAAGCATTTGCATGTATTCTCAGCCCAAAAATATATATAAAAAGGGAATATGAAACTCACCATACTGTATTTTGTAGTAAAAATACATATAACATCATTGAACAAGTGTAAGGTTGGCCTCGGATTCACGAACCTATATTAATTATATATATTTATATGACGGTCAATATTTGTCTAACAATTTAGGCCAAGTCAAAGTGTACCACAATCCTAATGCTCGAGTCTGACTCAACAGTATAGTAACATGTTATATTACCCATGCTTAGTTAGGTCAAAAGTCAAAGGTTAAAGTAAAAACGAGGTCGCACGCAAAAATACAATAACTTATACAAAAATGATTTTTCGGTCAAACATGACTAAACGGCCACTTCAGCGATTTTTAGAAAAATTATCGGAACTCCGATTGATAAACGGCCAAAGATAAAAGTTACACATTACCAAAAAGATTAAGCATAAATTTTACAGAAATAAACTAAACCTAGACAACTCGTAGTTGCCAACGCGGTTTCGGCGTTTCAAAGTTAATTTTTCAGTTTTAATAAATTTACAAAAGTGACCGAGTAGCCTACTTTGGAGATTTTTAGAAAATTCCTCGAAACTCGGATTGACAAACGGTCAAAGCCTTCAAATTCTCGTTACCACAAAGATATAACATGATTTTTGGCAAAAGTAAACACACATCAGGCCGACCATGACACTGATACAAAACTGACATTTTTAATAAAAAGTTTCAACTCTTTTTAGAATTTTAAAATGTGACCAAACAGTCAACTTTGACGATTTTTAGAAAAATCGTCGAGACTCGAATTGACAAACGGCCAGAGTCGTTTGTTAGACCTTACAACAAAGAATTCAGTGGTATTTTTGTTTTAATCTGAAACAACGCAGATCAGCGAGAATTTCAGTTTCCGTTTCAACATTTCATCAACATTTACAAAACTTCTTCTGTCCATAACTTGACAACCGTTCAACGAAACGACACGTGCTTTATATGAAAATTCATCTACTCGACGAGTAGAATCCAAATAACCACTTTTTATTACCCAGAAAATTAGTTCACTAATTACCATTAGCAATCTTAATTACGAAATTAATTGTTTAATTCATAACTTTCTAACCGTTCATCGAATCCATTCGATATCTAAATGAAAAGTTCTTAATTTTTCGCTAGCTTTCCAATGACATGCATATCTTATACCTTATTTCATCCCTAGTATAACAACCTTTAAGATTCAACATAACCTATCTAGGGGCAATATCAAATATACAAGCATGCATAATTTTATTTTCTCGAGCACTAGTCAGGGATACACTATTAGTATGTAAAAATTAAATTATGAGCACTCACGTATCAATATTGAGGTTCAATATTGCAGGAAAGGTACGTAGACGCAACGGAGATGATAACTACCAAATTGACCTCACGGGCATACCCATGAACCATACCCATCACCTCCATAGTCATAACCCATAATTTCCTTAGCCCCATCCTACTCATAAAACTTGTCTTGAAATGACCCGCTCATGACCTCGTCGTAATATTTTATGTATAATACTAATAATATTACTACCAATATTAATATAAATAGATTAATAATAATAATCTTTAATAATAAATAAAATATTAAATTAATTAAATATTGCGGAGTAATCAGGGAGATAAATGGATATATGAATTGTGAAATTTACCAAAACGTGTTCGAGATATATAGAATGTTTTCTGGGACCCATTAACTCCGAAATTTCGGAGTGATGAAGAAAAAAAAAGCAACCGCTTTGTGGCATACATGAATCTTCCAAAAAATGCCTAACTTTACATTCATGCATATGAATCGTCAAAATTAACTTATATATATAGATTTAATATTATTTAATATTTAATATATTTAATCTTTAGAATTAATTAAATATTATATTATATTTACGTTCATGGTAAAAATATAATTTTTACAAAAATGACACGGTCGTGGTCTCACGACTCATGTACCACTTTCGGTTTTTCGGGCGCACTTTCGTTCGTTTAGAAAACTAGCCTTTTACGTTACGTGACGTGTACCTTTTACAAAAAATTAGACTTACTCAACAATAAATTACCTTTATAAAAATATAACTTATAAAATTGAGTGTTGTGGTCATTTCCTTCTATAAATTAAAGTCTCGTTGTTTGTCAAAATATTTTATTTAAAATTAAACATTTTGTGACACGTACCTTTATTAATAACTAGACTTAAATTAATTAAAAACTAACTCATTCAAAGTGTAACTTAATCTTTTGAGTGCTTTGGTCATTTACTTTTATAATTCATAATCTTGTTATTTATCAAAGCCTATTTATTAATATTAGTTTAATATCAAAACGTTTTATGACTAATTTAAATTAAAATTTATAATCTTATACATATTTTTAAAATATTTATCTAATAACATACTAGTTATCCTTTCAAAACTAATTATATAATTTAAGATCCCTTACAAAATCGAAAATCCTATAACATTTATGCTTTAAAACTTAATTTGATTTCATTCTTTTATGCGTAAATGTTTAGTTTAATTTTCTTAACTTTCTAAATAATATATCTTAATATAACATATCAAATGGGTTTATCTAGTCAACGAATCTTATCCTAATTATTCCTTCTATATGATAAATCGAGTATTACAAAATTCGATTCTCCACTAACTTTTGTCTAACTCCCAATAAGTGATACTTTGTTCTTACTTGTAAATCACTTTACCATTTATTCCGAATAACGTTAAAAAGTAAGGGTTTCCTAATTCAAAGTGGACCTTATAACAGAGACTCATAATCATAGTTCAATGTATCCGATAATTCAATCATTTGATATTACCTTATAATCTCGTCGATAAACTTACATCGAACAAATACATTCATGTAAAGTATTATCTATTCAATACCTTGATAGTATTTCCAGGTTCATAAAATAGATCTCATAGCTTATAATCATATCCACTAATCCGTTCTAGGTTTTATATAATATATCTCAATTTAATAAACACACATATGTATATGTATATATAATTGTTCGTGAATCGCTAGGCATGGTCAAAGGGTAATTGATTATATGAATATAGTTTTCAAAACATTCGAGACTCAACATTACATAATTTTGCTCATCGTGTCGGGAACATATAAAGATTAAAGTTTAAATTTGATCGGAAATTTCCGGGTCATCACATTACCTACCCGTTAAAAGAAATTTCGTCCCGAAATTTGATAGAGGTCGTCATGGCTAACAGTAAGAATGTTATTATGACGAATGTAAACTGATACATAGAGTTTTATCATCATCGAGTGATATAGATAACCCAATTTGATTATGCGAAGAGTATAAGTGAAGCTATCGCAAAAGTGTGAAAAATGAATAAATGCAGGTTTGACTTAACCGGCGGCGTGTTCAAGATTGCTTTCCGTAATTTAAGGAATTTAGAAGAAATCTTCATAATAAGATTTGATTCTTCGGTAATTAAGGAGATTCAGATCTTCTTTGATCAAACACGATAATCTGCTTCGATTGTTCTGTCGAAAATTTTCCTATAAATCCACCCTCTCCATTTCCTTACAACTCACACCTTCTATTCTTTCTTTCTCAATTCTTACTTTAAAGTATTCGTTAATATGCTCCATCCTATCCTGATCCTTGATATCCTCTTAACTTGCATATCTGTCATTCTTCTTTTTAATCTGCCACCAGAAGAATCTATTTACTTTTACTATACTCTTGGGTTTATAGTGTTTCTAGTTCTCCCATGTCTTTACATTGCTATATGCATCGATATATACGGGTTGTAATTTCCGGTTGTTGTTAGATTTTACACCTTCCCTTATATTTCGATGTCCCTGCTTCTGTCTTCTATAGTCATCGTCATCCATAGTTAATGCTCTCTTCCATTTGCTGCGGTTTATACCCCGAATTTCTATTTCGGAGCTTTGTCCTTTCGTTTCTTCTTCTTGCGATTAAATAGCTCTCGTAATGGTCCGGAATTCGTATGTATGGATTTCAGAAGGAATATAGTAATTGTTCTAAGAAGGAAAGGGCAATGGTAAATCCTGATTTGTTAAATTACCAGAATACCCCGAAAAAGACCGAATCATCAAGAAATATTTTATTGATAAATTTAGAGATTAAGTAGAATGTAAGAGTCGTGTAAATGGTACATGATGACGGTATATTCTGTGAATCATCACGTCCATTAGAAACTTAGCATGAATTACCGTAATATAATGACGTTGATCAAGTGTCATTATATTATACTAACCCATGCATCAGTTCCCAACACTACTTCAAAACATTCATATTTGAATTTTTCAAAATTTAGAAACTAACACAGTTTCTTTTATGTTGCAGGTATTACGGAGAGATAAATGATCTCAGATAAGAATCGTTGTGATAATATCTCCAGAAATATGGAGAATATGTATAATGAAAGATACGAAGATATCTTATAATATTTAAGGTGAGATGATGATGAAGAATATATGTCTGTGAAGGTTTAGAATAAGAAGTAAGGTGTATGCTAACGAGTTCAGCAGGCACTGAATCATTTGGATTCTTTGAAGGCAGATTTAGTCCTTGTGATTTGTCCACTGCTTCCTTCATACTTTGCTCAATTCGTTTTTCAGTACCAAATCTTTTCTTTTTCTGAGCTTTACCAACTTACTATCTTTTATCATCAAACTTTTGACCATTTAGATCGTCTACCATGTTTATGTTTCCTCTGCATTTAATGCTATAATATCTGAATCACTGGTTATCAATTCGAGATGGGTTCAGAAGAATCGTGTTTTAGATGATTAAACGCTGGTGGTAATATGGTGGAATATGAAAGGTTCCCCTGTAATAATGACGAAAGGGCAACTTATCTAACAGGGTTATAATAAGACTGGTCCGACTGAAAAATCGAAGTTGACTTGCTGGAGCTGTGACAAAATTGACTACTTTGAAAAGGAATCTAAATGTTGTTTTTGATAGAAGAATTCGATGCAGGTACATGTTAGATTATGACTTTGGTTTCGAGAGTTTTTCAGGTACAAAATTTCGGGTAACGTGTGGTTGGATCATCATCTCAATTGTTTATTATTTGATGTGTCTTCTAGAATTTCGAAGGGATTTAATTGCAGATTGTCATAGTCAATATCCAAATGATGAAATCGTCCTAAATCCCGAATGATTTTTCATATCCATCTTGTGTGTTACGATTAAAAGTGATGTCCTATCACAGTTTTGAAGTCAAAGTATAGCTTTGAAAATTGTAAAGATCTAAGAGTGATGATTTTGGTTGTATCTCGGGTTGAATTCTGAAATTCCCAAAATCAGAATATGTAATTAGGTTCGAATGAGTATGGTTGTTTTGATTTCTATAGAAGAATGTATATTGGTTTAGTTGATGATTATTGAATCAGAATTGAAGAATGTAACATATTAATTGTGATTTTATATATCTCTCGGGTATTACCTACCCGTTAAAAAATTTCACAAATAATATTTTGAACAAGAATTCTCATTACAATCTTTATGAAAATATATGCGGGTATATTTTCTTCAGATGTAGTACAGATTCAATGAGTTAATATCATACTAAGCTCATTTGATTTTCGGATTGAATTAGAAATGAATTTTCTCTAAAACATTAGAGATTACATAATCTTTGCGGAGTATTTCACTAATGTAATCAATGCTTCAATATTTATATGTATTTCCTTAGTGAATCCTGCTGATGCTCATAGAACTCTTGCTAACTTCGCAAGATACGAATATTGTTTTCCTGTAAATTTCGGGTATATCGAAGATGAAAGTGTATAATCAAACATGTTATTGAATGATACACTTGATTTATTATGAAATAAAATTAATTGAGTTGAAGCAGAGATTGTGGTTATCAATGATTAAATTGTTAACGAAGAATGTACATCATAGCATATTAGTAATATGAATTAACCGGATAGTTAAATTCCATACATAATAGCTTAGTACAGAAAGATTTATTATGGTTAAAAATTTTATATATATAGGATATACATATAAATTCTTCGGAGGAACTGAGTTAATACTTCATAACTCGTTGTTACAATATACTCGTTATTAATTCGTAATGGTTTCCACAGTGATTTCTTGAACTGGCGGGGCTTGTGATGTTAGAGGTACTGACGATTCTAACGATGTTGACAACACTGTTGGTGAGGCTAAGAGTACTGTTGAAGCTGTTGGTAAAACAGGTCTAACTTTTACGCACCATTTTTGTCAGGGTTTTGATTCTTCTCTCTATCATCTTTGTCTACTTATCTGATCTAAGGTTAAGGCTGAAATAGATAATCTCTAAGTCTTTAGAGATTACCTAATCACTGCAGGATGATTCTCCGATGAAGTTATGAATCAATACTTCATCATTTGTTGTTGTTGGTACTCCTTGGTATCTTTGGTGCGCGTGACGTTGATATCCGATATACAGATTAGGATATTGAGGTGTGTGATGCGGATGTGATTGTTGGTGGTGGTAATGATCCTGTTGATGATGGTGGTGCTGTTGATGCCAGTGATGCTGCTGGTGCTTAGGGTATTGAGGTTTGCGATGTTGATGTTACTGGCGGTACTGATTATGCTGCTGGTGCTGCTGATGGTGTTTGTAATCCTTGCACCATAAGCTCTAAAGCTGTCACGCGAGCACGAAGTTCGTTAACTTCTGCTAGTATACCGGGATGATTGTCGGTTGGGAAAAGCGGGTAAATAAAATTTAGAATTTGATGTAATATATAATCGTGACGAGATACTCTGGAAATGAGAGAGAAAATGGTTTCACGAGCAGGTTCGCCGGTAAGTGCTTCAGGTTCATCGCCAATAGGGCAATTTGGTGGATGGAAAGGATCACCTTCTTCTTGTCTCCAATAATTGAGGAGGCTACGAACCCATCCCCATTTCATCCAGAATAGATGATGACTGATTGGTTGATCCATTCCGGTCACACTATTTTCGGAGCTCGAATGGAAATCCATATCGACATAGCTGTCGAAATCTGAGGAGTTCGAACTAGATGCGGAATCCATCTCGTATGATCAGAGAAAGAAT